>NC_133373.1:9536278-9601837 GCF_049309525.1 Garra rufa | reverse complement strand
CAATAAATTAAACGTACGATGAATACAACATGTAAAATAAAATAAAATTGGCTTTTGTGGAAGAGGAAACTGGTTTACCATCAGTCTCTAAAATAAAATAAAAAATAAAATAAAATATGTACAATAAATTACAAATGTACAATGAAAAAAAAACGTGTAAACTAAATAAAAAAAAAAATATATATATATATATATATGTACAATAAATTAAATGTACGATGAATACAACATGTAAAATAAAATAAAATAAAATGGACTTTTGTGAAAGAGGAAACTGTTTTCCTTCACAAAAAAAGTCCATGTCTTCTTTTCAATTTAATTTCAAATTTTATTTTATTGAGACTGATGGAAACCCAGCTTCCTCTCCCACACAAGTCCATGTATTCCTGCCTGGGTATTTGCATTAGATTAATGTGTGAAATAAACAGCAGTGCTTCAGAACATCGAGGCTTTAGGAACTGCCGTAGATCCGGCCCATTGTCCCACTTCTCTTTTCTGCATATTTCTACGGCTTTCCGACCGGGAGCTGCATTTTTTCATATACAGGATGTGCCCGTTCCGAAGCATTTTGGGGAACAGGGGAAAACAAAGAAGTCTTATCAGGCTGGCATGTGTAAGCAGCAAATACACAGGATGTGACACATCGAACTGCCGGATACAACTAGCAAATACTCTTTATGAGTATTTAGAGAGAAACTTACATATACACAATCACATCAGGGTGTCAGGATAGATGGACCTTTCAGCATGACCCACGCTCGTCAATATAGCTATTGGTTATTATGGCCTGCTCACTCTTAACTTTACATAGCATTTGCACGGCATCTTGTAGTATAAAGATATTTTGCAGTGTGAAAAGTGAAAAATCGTGTCGGAATTCATGCGACTTTACATATCCAAAGTTATCAAAAAGTAATCAGTGGAAGTGTGATGTGTACAAGCAAAACATGCACTGTAAAAAAAATTTCCCCAGTTTCCACTTAAAAACTTACGTTTAGCAGCTGCCTTAAAATTTTAAGTTAAATCAACTTAAAACTACATGTTATTTCCTCTCACAACAATAAAATGAGTTAAAATGACTTGTACTTTGAAGTTGATTTAACTTAAAATTTTAAGGCATCTGATGAACTTAAATTTTTAAGTTGAAACTGGTGAAAAGTTTCAAAATTCTGCTGTCTTTTGTCACATCCTTGTCTTTATTTTTCATATTGCCTGTGCATAATTTCTCTGGCTTCTGCAGCAGATCACACTATAAATAATAGCATAATTGCTTTTTTTTATATATATGTCTTCCGTGTGCAAGTGTTGCCAAATCCACAGTTTCCCTGCGAAATTGGTCTACTTTTTCCACTGTTGCAGCAGGTTGTTTTTCAACTTTGTGGGTTGACATTGCTGATGCAATATTTACCCCTGAACAGGGTTGGGCTAGTTTTATACTAGTTTAAAGAAGCAATTGGGTGGATTTTGTTGTGAAAACTTGGAAACCCTGTTCATATTGTTCTTTTGCACTTGCAGGGTAGTTCAGAACCATGATCCGTTCACACTGTAAATCTGATATTGGCCACATTTACAGTTTTTTTACAAACGTTTTAATAACAGAACCTTCATGTCATTTTTCAAAACTCTAGACACATAATTCACAACCAATGATCAAAATACACATTTTTAAAATACTTGGATACAATACACATAGGCCAAAGCTCATTTGTTCATTGAACTAAAATCACCTGTTCAAAATGACACAACTTAACATCAAAGTATTACTATTTCCAAATGCAGCTCACACATTACATCTTGAGTGAGTTGAGTGTGCATTACAAAGAACAAACTATCAATTGATACATGCTTAAAATGATAAGTAACTGTTGCATTACTCTTGAAGCATAGCTTTTATGGAAAATAATGCATGTTTACATTAGGACAGTTTCATGATAGATCATTTGACACCAATTACCACAGAATATGACCCAGATGGACTACACTACACTCTCAGAAAAAAAGTACAAAACTGTACCTTTTAGGGTACAAGTAGCTGTCACTGGGGTGGTACCAAGGGTACAATTTTTTAGGTACATAATTGTACCCTAAGTATCTATTGTGTACCTTTAAAGGTACCATTATATGTCTTGTTTCCCCCTATAGGAACCTTTTTTCATTCTTCATAGATATGGTTTCTATGGTCCCATGTACCTCTTTTACAGAACACATTTTCATATTCAACATTACTGAATGCAAGATGTAATTTTTACGTTATTGCTTTTGTGGTTTTACAGTAATGAGTTAATGGCTACCCTGGTTAAAAAAAACAAACAAACAGCTGAAACCAGCCTAGGCTGTTTGGCTGGTTTTAGCTGGTCAACCAGCCTGGTTTTAGCTGGTCAGCAGGCTGGTTTTAGAGGGGTTTGGCCACTTTTTTCAGGCTGGTCAGGCTGGGAAACCACCAGCTAAAACCAGCCTGACCAGGCTGGGAGACCAGCTAAAACCAGCTACTTCCAGCTTAAACCAGCTAAGATCAGCCAACCAGCCTAGTCTGGTTTCAGCAGGGTACAGTATACAGTTTACAGTACTGTACTGTTTTTTTCTTCTTCTTTTTTGAATCTAAATTTTCCTTTGGAAAACCTTTACAGTTTTTCAAGGATACCACTGTGTCTGTACTATTCTCTCTAGTCTACAGTAAAAAAAAAAAAAAAAAAAAAGAAAGAAACCTGAATCAAATATTTTGTACAACTATATTTAATGATTGTACTAGCAAATACACAGTGAAACTATGGGTAACTTGTGTATGGGTGATCTAAAGTAATGTTCCTATGATATTTCATAATAACTTAGTTTTTTAAAACAATGCTTCTGCAATATGTAAAGTTTTGAACACTGGACAGATTACAAATGTTACAAATAATGACTGTTTTGAGTTTTGAAAAATGACATTAAGGCTCTCAGTGTGAACGTAAACTATTTTTTCATACAATAAAATTGCATTATGCTCATTGCTGTCAAGTTTCACATTTTGTTGTGGCCTATTCATACCCGGAAGTCCGGGGAGTGGCCAGCTATGCAAAATCTGCACACCCAATTTCATTGGCCTTTTCTCAAAGCATCAGAGGTGTTTGGGCTCTCAAGAGCGACCCCTAGTGTTGTATCATGTTACACAACGTCGAAGTTTAGAGAGAGGGAATGTAAAACACCCTTATGTCGTTCCAAACCCGTTTAGACGTTCGTTCATCTTCAGAACACAAATGAAGATTTTCAGTTTTCGTGATAATCTCAGTAACAGACAACGAAGACTGACACGGAAGAGAAGAATTTGTTGAATAAAGTCGTTTTTTTGTTTTGTTTTTGTATTTTGTGCACAAAAAGTATTCTCGTAGCTTCATAACATTACAGTCGAATCACTGATGTCACATGGACTATTTTAATGATGTTCTTACTACCTTTCTGGGCCTTGAACGTGCCAGTTGCATTGCTGTCTATGCAGGGTTAGAAAGTTCTTACGGGTTTGGAATGACACAAAGAAAAAAAACCTTACCAACCGCAACATATGGTAGTGTATATACTACAGGTCTCATTTATAAAATGAGAAACCACTTGATCTAAGACCTTTTTTTTAAATGTGCATACAGCATGTGTGATTTAGGGAAATTAACCTAAGCACAAAAAAAAAACATGCAATACCTCTCTTTCAGGTTTAAAAATATCTACCTTATCTCATGACAAAAACGTACCTGGAACTTTTTGGCAAGACGCGTACGTACCAATAAGTACATATCACTGCAGTTTCCAACAGAAATGAACACTAGAGGCAGTAATTCATCAAGCACTTGAATTCTTTTGCATACACAGCTATGACTACAGCTTCACATGTTTGCTTTCTGGAGAGAACAAGCTTGCTCGGTATGGAATTGTACTTGGGATGTGGAATCCTTGGGTATGAATACCATGAAAAACATGAATCACGATGAACGAGCTCAAGAGCTGAACGATGAGATCGAAAAACAAGTTTTGGTATCAAAATATGGCATTTCAATACCAAAACTAAATTGCCTTTTACCGGAGTGTTTATTTACACTAGGTGCAAATAGCCGGTCTTGTTGGCAGAGGCTATTTACACTAACTCCACCCACCAATGTGTGATTGGAAACATTAACAATTGCATGTTTTGCTCTTTTTGAAGCACCGATGTGGGTTCGAATCCCCCTTCAGACAAACTTTTTTTCTCCCTTTTCAAGTCTCATATCAGAATGCCATTTATTTTCAATAAAAATGAAGGACATAATTGAAAAGTTGAAAATAAAGGATTGGTTAGGGTTAGGGTAGGTGTAGGGAGGGCTTATTGTTCCAATAAGGCAGTACCATTTAGTAAATTTCATTAAAACTATAATTTACACTCAGTACGTAATTACCGCATATTGTTTTAATTTACTACAATAATGAGCTGCAGATAATTGTCTATTTGCGATACAGGTAGGTATTATAAATATCAGAAAATCATGCTATTTCAACAGTGTAAATAGAATCTATAGCTATTTGCACTTAGCGTAAATAGCATCTATCGTTAAGAAAATATTTTATTTTCACTTAGTGTAAATAACATCTATTGCTATTTGCACTTAGTGTAAATATAATCTCTCGCCAAGAAAATCTGCTATTTTCACTTCGTGTAAATAGCATCTATTGGTATTTGCACTTAGTGAAAATAGCCTCTATCGCTATTTAGTACAATACAGTCACCATTATGCAGATTGATCACAATCACAGCTAAAAATCTTCCTACCAGAGTGGCATCCTTCACAAAACAAATATCTACCCCAGTTTGATCACAGGTAGAATGTAAAATGTTTCAATACAAGCATTTCAGTCAAATGGAATTTATGCAATATTTCAACCTTTTAACCCACAGGAGAAAATCAACCAGCCACAATAGTTTAAAATCAGCCCAATTCCGTGGAAAAAAAATGCATATTTGGCAACCTTACATCCAAAGCTATTTAAATATTTTGCATGTTGATAGTGACTCCATGATGCACGAAAATTATATCTTTACAATATTATCTTTGCGGGAGCAGGATTAAGAAAACAGTTCTGCGCAAGGCTTTAATACAAAAACTCACACAATGAATGGTGACTGTAGAAAGCAAAAGCTGAATCTCGGACATTTTGGGAAATTTAGGAATGCCGGCCAGACTAATTTTTTTTAAGTCCAAAAAGAGGATGTATGGTCACCCTACGAAACATACATGGAAGTATGTATTTCGCATCCTGTGAAAAAGGAGGTGAGAAGGTGACGTGAGGCCAAGTATGGTGACCCATACTAGGAATTTGTGCTCTGCATTTAACCCATCCAAGTGCACACACACAGTAGTGAACACACACCCGGAGCAGTGGGCAGTCATGGCCACTTGGGGAGCAGTTGGGGGTTCGGTGCCTTGCTCAGTCGTGGTATTGAGGGTGGACAGAATGTTGTACATTCACTCCCCTACAATCCCTGCCGGACCTGAGACTCAAACCCGCAACCTTTGGCTTACAAGTCCGACTCTCTAACCATTAGGCCACGGAAAAAGTTACCACAGGTACGTTTTCGCCACAAGATCAGGTAGATAAATCACAAATGATCCTGAAATCGTGCACCGCTGAATGGTTTCAGACCTCCGCCTTGTAAAGGTTGTTAGCAAATAATGTCATTAACATATTCTCTTTATTTTTCACGTAAGAGCGGGTGTAAATTTTATGGGTCTGGCTTCCGGTCTCTTCCACGTCCAGCTATTTTTAGCTGTACAAAACAGCTTATTTTGCTGCTTGATATTGCAAATTGGTGTGTCTAACCATATTATATATTAAATGTTTTTATTTATTGATTTATTTATGAGCACACTGGTTTGTAGTGCATACCATTTACTGTATATTGTTATTCTTCTTGTTATTTCCCTATAGGCACCTGTCAATATCCAAATTCTTAGCTTGAGAATGGTGAGCAACAAGAATATCTTAGGTTTCCAAATTCCCACAGTAGCCCGACTCTACCAAAAGGAAAAGTGCATATGCCTGCTTAGAACCTCAGGAGGTGCTAAGCACTTTTCCACATCAAAGATGATTTTATAAATCTAAACGGTCCCAGGATTTGAATGCAAGTTCACTTGTCATACCTAGAGGGATAATTCACCCAAAAATGGAAACTCTGTCATCAACCCTCCACTTGTTCCAAACCTGTAAGGGTTTCTTTCTTCTGTTGAAAACAAAAGAAGATATTTCGAAGAATGAGTGTAACCAAACTGCAATTGACTTCCATTGTATTTTTTTTTTCCACAGCATGGAAGTGAATGGCTTCCGTCAGCTGTTTTATTACTCACATTCATCAAAATATCTTTTATGTCCAAGAGAAAAAAGAAAGTCGTACAGGTTTGGAACAACTTGAGGGTGGGTAACTATATCTTTAAGCATTAGACTAACACATTTACACTTGAATAAAGATTACTGTTATTAGAAGGTGTTTATTTTCCTTCTGTGGAAAAGAGCAGATCAATTCTAACATCTCCATTGGTGTTCCATGGAAGAAAGCAAGCGATACAGGTTTGAAACAACATGAGGGTGAGAAAATGATGACAGAATATCTTTTTTGTGTGTGTGTGTGTGTGTGTGTGTGTGAACTATCCCTGCTGAATTACCTGTGCCTATACGCAGGAGTGAACGCAATGGAATAAACGGCCCTGCCTACTGAACCTATTGTGAGTTAACAAGAAGCTTTGCTTATGGAAAATCTCCAGTCTGTCCTGTAGCTCACATACTGTAGCGGTGTCAGATCAGGCCTGGGCTTGCTTTTCCAGTTCTCAACCAAGCCCATTCCTTTCCTCATCTCTCAAATGATAATCTCTGCCCTCCAGCACATCGGCGCTCACAATGACTTTGGTACGAAGATGCTCTCGCTCACTCCCATTTTTCCTCCCATCAAACCGCCCTGCCAGAACTTGTCCTTTCCCCTTTTTCAACCGTCGGTCCCCTCTTACTGGAAACTGTAAACGTTTCCTGCTAAATGAAGATGTGTGTGTACTCTGTGTACATGCTGGTGAGTAAGGCGTAGGAGTGTTTATTACCTGCGGGGAGGAAATGACTCATGACTTTTTTTATGGCTGACATACCAAGATAAACAGCAGCGCTAACAGGTCATCAGCTTGCACACTTCAAACCCATCTGCCGTTGAGATCACAACCATGCAGCTACTTGATTGGATAAGATGGCCTCAGATCAGCGTGGGGCTAATGATCAATTTCCACTTCGAGTCAGCCAACTGAACAATAGTGACAAAACACACAGCTCAGGCATACAGTACAAGGCTATTTCACAGAATATCTGATAAGAGGATCCAGCGGTGGACCCAAAGTTGCCTAAGACTTGATTTGTGATGTTTTAAGTGCACTGATAAAAGTGTGTTTGTTTTATTTTGATTTTACGCAAGGTACGGTGCTCTAACTAAGATCATAAAACTCACACTAATAAAACTGTCAAGCACTGATTGTGGTAATTAGATGTGGTGTTCAGATGAATCACTGTTGAAATGTTGAACACATGTTCTTTGCGTTTACATTTACATTTACATTACATTTAGTCATAAAATTAACCCATCTTGAAAAGTAGCTAGGTTTAGGCCTATGTAATTTTGGCCTGTCTTGACTTCTGGACTGAATCCAATAATACTTATGATGCACTGTTACATTTTATTGAATTGATATGCATTCAATTGTATTGCACAAACTCTTCAACACTTCAATCCTGATACAAAAGTTACTGATGATCAAACTAAAGCTTTTTTTTAAATGTATGGAAAGTTTGTTAATAACAAAAAACATAATTTCAAGCTTTTAAACTCAATTTAGATTCAACTTTCCAAACCTGTTACCACTTATATCGTAATTTTTGGATTATGATTCATCACCTTGGAATTAAAAGGGCATTTCTGACATTTTTTAGAAAACAAAAAGGTTCTATGTACAAAGTATACGGAATGAAAAAACTTTGAAGCTCATATTTCAAAAGTGCTCAGAATACAGATAGAACCTTATAATTCTAAGGTGCAAATATGTTTTATTTAATATTTATTGAATGTATATTAGTATTCATTTTTTATTTTATTTTATTTTATTTTAATGAGACTGGTGGAAAACCAGTTTCTCTTTATTTTATTTTATTATTTTATTTAATTGAAACTGGTGAAAAAACAGTTTCCTATTTTATTTTCGAGAGTACATTCTGGCAAGGTTCTCTCAAAGTTATTAACAACCAACCATTCTTCCATTAGTAACATTAATATAACGTTTATTCAAGGTTATCTAGTCTTTAATAAGTTTAAGTAAAATATAAAAACACTATTTACACTTTCATGGAACTATTTACACATTTTTTGTTTCCTCCTTATTTATTTATTTTATTGAGACTGGTGGAAAACAGTTTCCTATTTATTTATTTATTTATTTTTGAACGTTTGAAAAACCAACTTCCTCTTTATTTTAATTTAATTTAATTGAGACTGGTAGAAAAACAGTTTCCTCTTTATTTCAATTTAATTTAATTTATTTTTCATTGAGACTGGTGGAAAACCAGTTTCCTATTTTAATTTAATTTATTTTTTTTATTGAGACTGGTGGAAAACCAGTTTCATATTTTATTTTATTTTATTTTATTTTATTTAGACTACATTCTGGCAAGGTTCTCTCAAAGTTAACAACCATTCTTCCATAGTAACATTAATAGAAAGTTTATTCAAGGTTATCTGGTCTTTAACAAGTTTAAATTCTCAAAATATTATCACAAAGGGCATTATCATTAAAGGGCACATCGGATGCCCATTTTCCACAAGTTTGTATGATTCTTTAGGGTTTTCATGAAATATCTGTAAAATACTTTGGTTAAAATGATTTAATGGTCTTGTAAAACAACACCCTTTTTACCTTGTCAAAAACAGCAACACAGTGACCCGTTTTGGTGCATGTCACTTTAAATGATAATGAGTTACTGCTCACCCCGCCCCATTCTTCAGTTTTTGTGTATTTGGCGAGACATTGTCATCAAAAAAAAAAAAAAAAAGAAACCACTGCGTCCTCAGTGCCTCTGATGTCGGGAGAAAATGAAGACTTCATGTTGACTTTTACATCCAATGAGACATTGTGGCTACAGCTGCTCGAGTATGGAGAAAATGCCAGACAAGTTGAACTGGCTGAGGGTGGGAATATGCTAAAATGGAACACTCCATTAGTGGTCGTGGGCGGGGCCTGAACAATATGATGTCATACTGCTCAGAAAACCAAAAGGTTTTTTGGGGATTAAAAAAAGTAGTGCGTGGCTTTTCAAAATTGTAAGGTAGTTGTGTTCACACACTGCTAAGACATTATTTTGCAAACACCATGTGAAAGTGCATTTAGCATTCAATGTCCCCTTTAAATAGTTGGATGTTTGTCTAACTTGTTTCTAGAAGGTTACAACTTGTTTCAGACTGTTCAGAGAAATATAAAAGTAATATATGGTTCCAAAATAATAAAACAGAATGTTCCCTTAATATTTGCACAACCAGGAACATCTCTCTCTCTCTCTTACACACACACACCCTTTTTCACAGACCATTTGTTTAAAAAGTTTTTCTTTTCATTTACTTCTTTTAATTTTTCATGAGTTTCAGGTCTTGTACTCTTTTTGTGAAACGTGCCACACATTCCAGTTTCCTCTCAAAAATACAATGAAGGCTTTCGGCGATGCCGCCTTGTTTGAAAGTGCAATCTGCATCATCAATCACACTCTCAAACAATGAAACTCAGTTGCACGGATTAACAAGCTCAAACTTGGCAACATGAAAGACACCAAAATAGCAGCGAAACAGACTCCACCATTCATTTCAGAATACGATGAGTTCTGCACAGCAGGTCGCAATGTAATGGGCTTTTGGCAGATCATCAATCCACTTTACTGCCACCAACAAAAAGCGTGACTCACCGGTATAATAATTACATTTAAGTATTAGCTATAAGACTTTTAGTTGTAAGATTTTACTGAGGCAGGTGATCAGGAATAATTAGAGAACTATGTGGCACAAGAGGTCACTGTCATTGAAATGGAATGTTTTATGAGGATCACAGTGGTAAATTTGACAAAATGGCATTCTTTTTACTGTAGTCAGAGGAGGGAGGTGTTTTATAATTGGTTAAATTGGTGACTTTTGATCACTAGTTCAAAAATTTGATTGTTAAAAGGTTACTTGTACATTTCATTTGTCCTAATGCTTGTCAAGTTGCATGTTTGTTTATTAAATATAATTTAATATAATTTTAAAAATTTAATTTCATTTTAAAATTCAGATTTTAGTTGGTGCCAATGGCTTTGAGGGTGGTGCGCTAACGTGTAGTTGCGTCAAGTTTGGGTCCTGGCTTGTGGACCTTTCAGTTTCAAAAAAGGGGAAAAATATATAGAGAGAGAGACTGCAGTACTTTAAAAATACAAGCTTTTCTGAAGATCCAGGACTTTATAAACAATGCATCTACAACAGATTACTGGCATATTAAAAGTTATAGTCAAAATGTAATGTAATGTTTTTGCGTTATAGGAATTTTTAACAACACAGCCATGTCATAATTATTCAACCCCTATTCAACATTGTCATTTTGAAGTCACTTGTTTTTATGGTAAGAAAAATGGTCTTAAAACACAATTAAGCCTTTATAAACTCTGTTATGAAAACAGAATTAGCTTGGGCTGCTACACATACATATTAACATCCCATTCATGTGCTGAAGTAGCAAAGATGGTCAACAGGACTCTCATAAAAGCTATAGAGAAGAAATAGTTTTATTATATTAGAAAGTCTAAAGCTACATGAAGATTTCCAAGACATTAAAAGTTCCTAGAGACACAGCTGGCAGCTTTATCCCTTTATTCCACGTTTAAAACGTGTTGTACCAGAAAACCTTAAAGGGTGTTGAACAAAAAAGCACAATATCAAAAAATGCTTGATCAGAGCAACTGAGAGAAATCTACAATGTATAGTCAAAGACTTGCAAGATGACCTGGCGAAAGGAGAAACAATATTTCAATGCAGAGTATAAAAAGAACACAAGACAAGCATGGCTTTCATGTTGAGGCATCTTGCCCATTCCCACTCTTGACCAAGAAGAACAAAAAGGCTGACTTGAACATGCTAAAATTCATTTTGATAGACCTGTGGAGTTCAAGAAGACTGTTTTATGCAGTGATGTGACCAAACTGGAACTTTTCGGACCCATGTGTCAGTGGTTTGTCTGGTGCAAAAAAGCCAAAGCTTTTTTTTTTCATAAGCAGAAGAACACCATCTTCATCGTCAAACTTGGAGGTGGATCAGTCCTGTTATGGGGGTGTTTTACTGTTGCAGGAAGTGGAAATCATGATTGTATGAAGGGCATCATGGATTCTTTGAAGTATCAGGCCATTTTGACAAGAATTGTGATGCCTTTGGTGCAAATATTGAAGCTGATGATCAATGGACTTTCCTGCAGGACAATCATCCCAAAGTAAACATCCAAATCTACTTAAGCTTGGTTCAGGGATCAGTCATAGAATGTTTGGTTGAATTTGAAGAAAGCGGTGGCAAAGTGAAAAACAAAGATGTGAAAACCAATGATCTTAAAGCTTTTTCAGGAGAGGAATGGGCTAAGAAAGCAGTAGCGAGATGATAGAAACTTCTAAGCACTTCCAAACAGCGTTTATTGGTGGTTCTAAAGAATAAAAGATTCTGCACTAAATTTGATTATTGGGGGTTGAATAATTTTGAACATGAACGTCTAGAACCAATTAGATTTAGATCAACTTACATTCTCAGAATCACTCAAATGTGTATTAATCAACTTTCTCTAATAGTGTACTGACGCCTTTGTTGAATTGTTTTCACAAAATGTTATCTGCAGCAAAAAGTCTTGCTGGTCAAGGGGGTTGAATAATTTTGATTGCGACTGAAAATTCAGCTTTCCCATCATAGGAATACATTTGTTCTTTATTCTATACATAAATAATAATGTAATAATATTCCACAATATTACTGTTTCTCTGTATTTAAGATTAAATAAATGCAGTCTTGAGCATAAATGACTTTCCAAATTCTATCTGCAAATTATTATTCACCCTGCGTCATGAAACATATCCCACAGGAGTGGCACGACTCTGACGTGTCAACATCATTGTATTGTACTGCAGGTTACTTAAATCCTGTCAGGTTTAACAAGTGATCTGTAACAGACGGTAAAGAAGTCAAATGTTAATCTAGCATTACAACATCTGCCAAAAATCTGTCCATCTCTGCTGTTACAGGTGTAGACACAATCACATTTGTTGAATCCAAGAAATGTGGAATTGACACAGTGTGTGTGTGAGTGTATGTATATATAAATGAGTGTTAGATATGCCTGGACTTTACCGTTGGCCAAATAAACACCTCTCGTTTGGCCATTTCCATGCTGGCTGGAGAGACGAGCCAGAGGAAGCCACATACAATAGAGGCCTGCGCATGAGAGCGCTTTCGAGAAAGTTTTCCCACACACACTTGCGCACACACAGAAAATCATTTTGACACTTTGACATTTGTGCATTATGCACACACAACCACAAACGTACACTACATCCAAACCGATAATGGAGTTGAACTGCCGTTCACTTACAGACCGCAGCGATTTCCTGAAGTGCAAGGAGTGTGTAACATTAACCACAAAGAAGGAAAGAAAATTCTTCGGGTCCAGCGAGGTAAGAGTCATCCTATATGTGTGTGTACATCTCGTGAATAAAGGCTTGCATGAGAATTGATGGAAACGCACGCTGTGACAGGAGTTCTGGCACCGGAGCAGCTGCTTCTTTAAACAACAAACATGTGTGGTCACACCCACAATCATCTATGATATTTCTGATCCAAAGTCATGTATTCATAACCAGCGAACATTTCATTCAACTCTTGGTGGACAATATGGGTAAAAGGTGGCGAGTGTGTGACGGACTGTGTGTACACGTGAGTTTGTGTATGTGTGTCACCTCTTTCATCTCACATTTCAGTTCGGACGGTGCTTACGACGAAGCTCAGAGGTCTCCGACTAAACTGATAGATCGCTTCATATGTGTGTATGTGCGTTGCACAGACATCTGGAAGGATTTAGGATGCACTAATCACTAGATTATCATCCTTAGCCATGCCTGACCCTAAAGAACATTCCACAATCATGCTTTTAAGTCGTAGGAATGGGAAAAATGTTTTCACTCACAGTACCTTACTGAACCTCTCTGGTAGAGTGAACATAGAATACTATACATAGTACAGATAAAGGTGCAGTTTATCATGTCACACAATCATGTGAAACACAATTGTTCATTCTCAGTCAGTACCATTTCTTTTTATTCCATTTTAATGCAGTGGAACTAAAGAGATAAACACATCAAACACTCATTGGAAAAAGTGCCCCTACTTGCGAAAGTATTCATACATCTTCATTTTTTTTTCACATTTTGTTATGTTGTTGCCTAATGTTAAACTGCTTTAAATTACCTTTTCCCACATCAATAATACAGCATAATAGCAAAGCAAAAAACAGGTTTTAGCATCTTTGCAAATTGATTAAACTTGATTTCATTGCATAAGTATTCATACCCTTATCTGTGACAGTTGAAATTTAGCTCAGGAGCATTCATATTGCTTGTAAAAGTTACTACACTTTGAGAGAAGTTAACCTGTGGCAAATTCAATTGAATGGGTATGATTTGGAAAGGCACACACATCTTAATAAAGGGTCTAACAGCTGAAAATGCATATCAGAGCTATAACCAAGCTGTCAAAAAACTGCCCATAGAGCTTAGAAACAGGACTGCATTAAGTCACACATCTGGTGACGAGTTCAGAAAAAAATCCTGCTGCATTGAAAGCTCACAGAAGCATGTAGTCTCCATTACTCTTAATGGAAGAAGTTTGAAACAACCACAGCTCTTCCTAGAGCTGGCCTCCTGGCCACACTGAGCAATTGATGGAGAAGGGTTTTGGTTAGAGTGGTGACCAAGAACCAGATGGTCACTTTAGTTGAGCTCCATGATCATATATGCCGACAGGAGAAGCTTACAGGAAGACAAACATCACTGCAACATTCCACTAATCTGGGCTTTATGGAGGTGTGGCAAGACTCAATCCTCTCCTAAGTAAAGACATAAAAACACTCTTGCAATTTGTAGGAAAGCACCTAAAGGACTGTGATAAACAAGATTCTGTGGTCTGATGAACCTCAATTCCAAACATCATGTTTGAAGGTAACCAGCTCATCACCTGCAGAGTACCATCCCAAAAGTAAAGTTTAGTAATAGCAGCCTCATGCTGTGGGTCTGTTTCTCAGTGGCAAAGATTAAAGGACATGTCAGAGTAGAAGGAAAGCTCAATGCACCAAAATATTAAGATAGCCTTAATGAAAACCCAGACCAGAGCATTTAGAACCTCAGACTGGGCAGAATGTTCACTGTCCAACAGGACAATGACCCTAAGCACACAGCAAGAGTGGCTTATACACGACTCTGTGAATGTCCTTGAGTGGTCCAGCCAGAGCCTGGGCTTGAACCCAATCAAATATTTCTGGAGAAACCTTAAAAAAATGTGCCCCTACACAAGCTGACAGAGCTTCAGAGGTGAGGAGGTGAGGCTAAGAACGGCAGATAATTGCCAGATGTTGATGTGCAAAGCTTGTCACATCATACCAAAAAGACTTGAGTCAGTAAAGGTGATTTGGCTAAGTACTGAGTTAAGGGTATGAATACTTGTGTAATGTACTTATTTCAGGTTTTTTATTTTTAATACATTTACGAAATTGTGACAATTCTGTTTTTACTTTGTCAATGTGGTTTATGGGGCGTAGATTGATGTGGGAAAAAAAGTTATTTAAAGCAGTTTAACATACGGCTGCAACATAACAAAACATGAAAAAAATGAAGGGGTAAGAATACTTTTGGAAGGCACTGTATATACTATACATACAATTCACTGCAATTTCCAGCTGAAATGAGCACTGGTTGCAGTGAACAGCCAATTTGTATACCTTTTTACACAAATTATGATAATGGAGCAGGTTATTAATTAATACAGACCTATTTTGCACAGCTCCTTGCACGTTACTATGGTATGATCCCAAAACACTTTTATCATAGTGGAAACTAATGCATTTTAATGTTGGCATCACATAACCAACAAGTGCAAGAACCAGGTGAGCTAAGTTTACTATGTCAGAAAAGCCATACATTTTCTGGCATTGTAAACTTGCTCAGTAGCTTCTTCGTGTTTTAAAAGCAGTAGTTCTTGCACTTGTAATGCAAAGTGCTCAGGTATGTATGAGTCCTGTGCAGCACATCACAGTAAGAATTCAAAGACTTCACAGGCATCCCGATTTGAGTTAGTTCACCTAAAAATCAAAATTCTGCCCACAAGACTTTCGTTTATCTTCGGAACACAAATGAAGATATTTTTTGATGAAATACGAGAGCTTTCTGACCCTGCATAGACAGCAACTGACATGTTCAAGGCCCAGAAAGGTATAAGGTTAAAATAGCCCATATGACATCAGTGGTTCAACTGTAATGTTTACTTGGAAAGTGACATGACACATCCAAGAATATATTTAGCAGGAATGTCATCACAGGCACGTTTTTCAAAGAGCCTTGGTTAGACACAAAAGTCTATACCTGGAGAAAGCTATCCATTAGCATACTCATCAATCTCAATGGACGTTTTACAGGACCACCAGGAAATATGCAATTTTAGTTTTGGTACCACAGAACTTTTCAAGCCAATCACACAAGGCATAAATTTCAATGTCATGATGTCATGACAATACTTACTGGTTGATATTCTAATAAGAAAGCTGACAATCCCATATCAAAACTCAAAATATGTCATATAATAAACAGCTAAAAGGCTTCCTACCACAGAGGCCATCCTTTATATAACTTATATCTATCACAGTATCACAGGTAGAATGTGAAATGTTTCAATACAAGCATTTCAGTCAAATGTAATTTATGCAATATTTCAAACCTTTAAACCTACGGGAGACAATCAACCTTGCCGCAACAGTTTAAAATCAGCCCATTTCCATGGTTAAAAATGCAGATTTGGCAACTCTACATCCAACACAAGCTGCTTCCAAAGTGATTTAAATACTCTGCATATTGATAGCGACTCCCTGATGCGCGGAAATTTTAATTAACTGTTAGAATGTTTGCGGGAGCGGGACTAAGAAACTGTCCCATGCAAGGCTTTAATACAAAAATGGACACGATTAATGGTGACTGTGGAACGCAAAAGCCAAATCTGAATTTTTTTTAGGTTCAAAAAGAGGACATGTCGGGGGGAAAGTGGACGTATGGTCACCCTAACGGTTGAACCACATGGACTATTTTACTGATGTCCTTATTACCTTTCTGGGCCTTGAAGGTGTCAGTTGTATTGTTGTCTATGGATCAGAAAGTTCTTCTATTTCATTAAAAATATCTTAATTTGTTTTCAGAAGATGAACGACAGGTTTGGAACAACATAAGGGTGAGTTATTATTGAAAGAATTTTCATTTTTGGGTAAAACTATCCTTTTAAGCTTTAAAGATGCTAACATTCGGACACACTAAACTTGCTGACTTCTGTTCATATATGTGAAAGCAAGAGACTGAAAACGCAATCTCAGGCAAATTTCTCTGCTTTTTAAAGGGGTCATTGGGTGCAAAAATAACTTTTCCAAGCTGTTTGAACAAAGGTGTGTTGGTAGTTTGTGTACACAACCACCCTACAATGATAAAAATTCACCCAGTGGTATTTTTTTTTTGTAATCTTTAAAAGTAATATCCCCTTTTTAAAATCAGTTCATTCTTAGCTTCTTGTAGTTGTGACGAAATACATTTGATTGACATGAACGTCTTACCTTAGCCCCGCCCTCACCGAGCTGAAACAGTCAGTGCAGAGGAAGACTCTAATTGAGCGATTGAGGTGCTCTGTTGTTGGATGTAATAATGAACATAGCAGTAGTCATTTACTACCGACATCTGAGCCACTGAAGACGCAGAGGTTTAACGTTACTTTCGTTTTAAAATGGAAAGCCCCAATCCCGATCTACATATTCATCTATCTTTGTGCAAATAGTTCCTGATGCAGCTTCACCCACAGCAGAAGTGAGTATAAGGGTTTTCTATGCATCTTTGCAAATGGCCTTTCTTAATAATGTGCTTGTTGGCAAGTTTTGCCGATAAACGCGGCTAAATGCAGCTAAATGCACTAAATTAAACAGAGAGGGGCGGGGCGAGTAGAGCTCGCTGGCATTTAAAGGGGCCATGTCTTAAAATGAGCTGAAATTTTGCAGAGTTGATTTTGACAAGGTTAAGGGGTGTTTTTTTACACTACTATTGAGATTTTTTAACCAAATTATATTAGAGACTTTTCATTAAGACCCTAAAGAATCATTTGAACTTGTGGAAAATGGGCATCCAATGACCCCTCTAAAGTTTGGTGAACTCTGACAAGCGAATTTGTATTACATAAAGATGTATGACCATTAGATGAACAATATGTCAGTGTGCCATAAACTCTAAAGATGCAGGTTTACATTGTGGATATTTTTACATTGTTATCTATACATCATTTGTTATATGTGGACGTTATATCAAGCCAATTATAGTGTCCGAATAAAATACACATACTCAAAGTCTAGTGTGGTCATGATTTGAATGCGAATGCTTTTTGCGAGTGATCTGCACTTCTGTTATTTAATCAGAAATTCTCCTGTCATTCTGTATGTTTTCGTCTTCTTTGATGGCTCTTTTGGAGTTAAACATGAGAGCTTATGCAATGCACATGACCTTTTATGTCCTGCTGTTTATGTTGGATCTGCTGATGTCATTGTGGGTGTGCATGTTGTTTCTCCCTCTTTCAAAGTGGGTCTGGCCCTGACCCTAAAACACTATTCTGAGGACATTTTTTGTTTTGTTCGGGCTCTTTGATGTCAAAGTTAGAAACACATCAGTGATATCAGCCTACCGAGATCCTCGAGACAACATAAAAGGCTCCGATTTACTTCATTAAGCTTGTCATGGAAAACAAATTCAAGAGTCTGAGGATATTCTGTCCACACTTGCAGTCCCACAAGGCTCAGCACACTTCCACATTCCTTTATTGAGAAAAACAAGGTCATTTGAGTAGACTGTTAATAAAGGTGGGCTTGTCGGGGGTGGAGTGGGGGTATTCCATGCCGGTGGTTATTTAAGGACATTGGCCTGATGTTTTCATGTTTTTCATGCTTCAAGAGGGTTACATTTTTTGAAGCTAAATGTCTGACTGGTTTGTTTTGTCTTATTTGAGCTAAAAAAAAAACAAAAAAAAAAACATAGAAGCCCTACTGTGAATGGAAACATAGATGCACATGGCTTTTGCCGGACAATAAAACTAACACCTGTCCTACTACGGCAGAAACACCACTTGCTATTTAGTGACATGCACAAGTGCACTCTTGTTTAAGCTACACGCAGTGTAAACATAACCTCAGCTCTTTCCAGCGGCTTTCTTAAAGATTTAGGAACGTCTACAAATATAAAAATAACAAATATATGTGACCCTGGATCACAAAACCAGCCTTAAGTAGCACGGGTATATTTGTAGCAACGGCCAAAACTACATTGTATTGGTCAAAATCATATATTTTTCTTTTATGCCAAACATTAGGATATTAAGTAAAGATCATGTTCCATTAAAATATTCTGTAAATTTACTACCATTAAACATATCAAAACTTAATTTTTGATTTGTAATATGCATTGCTAAGAACTTAATTTGGACAACCTTAAAGGCGATTTTCTCAATATTTTTTATCCTATCCTAACAAACCATGTATCAATGGAAAGCTTATTTATTCAGCTTTCAGTTGATGTATAAATCTCAGTTTAAAAAAAATCTACCCTTATGACTGGTTTTGCGGTGCAGGGTCACATATAAGATGTTTACTTGTCGTGATGTGTGGAATTAAATGCTTCAAACTCAAATGTTCTTGCATTTTTGCAATTTCAGCAACAAATGTTGCTTTTTTGAGATATTTTCATTAACCCTGACATTCGTTTTATTAAAATCTCAAATACAAATTTTTTTTTCTTAGTCTGGTTTTATCAAAATCATTAAGTGCATTAAACTGATCAAAAGTGACCGTAAAGACATTTAAAATGTTGCAAGATATTTCTATTTCAAATTAATGCTGTTTGTAACTTTCTATCATATTTTTTGTTTCCCTAAGAATATTAAGCAGGAAAAACTGTTTAACACCGATAATAATAATAAATGTTTATTGAGCAGCAAATTAGCATATCAGAATCATTTCTGAAAGATCATGTGACAAGACTGAAATAATGATGCTGAAAATTCAGCTTTGCATGTATGGTTGTATGCTATATATCTGTTATTTATAGTATATTGCTGTATTTACATTATTTTTATTTTCTGTCTGACCTAAGATGACCCAAATAAAAGCAAAAAAAAAAAAAAATTCTAAATGTATAATCTTAAAATTCAAGTTTATATTTTGCTATTTTTAATTTATATCTCATATTTTGTTATTCTGAGATTATGTCTTGCAATTCTATATTTAGACTTACATTTCTGTTCTAAGTATTCAGTTTAATTTGACTTTTTAATACACCAAGTTAAACTAAAGAAAAATAAGAAATGTTGAAAAAAAAAAAAAATAATAAATTCAGCGTTGTCATCATAGGAATTAGTTACATTTTCAAAATGTATTATTGTTAATAATTGAGTAGGCTACCAAAAAATTGCTGTATCATGGATGGGCAAATGTGTTTTTACTTTTATCTGGGACTCACTTGAGCAAAAATAACTCTGTGTCCTCAATGATAAAACACTTCCAAATCAGTGTCTGACCGTTGAGAAGTAGACTACGATATTAGTGACTGCCAGCATGAAAAATTTGGACGTCTGCATTGCTATTGCATCATAAAGAAGGAACATGATGTGACATGAGTAACTATGTAAAACAAATACTTTTTACAAATTGAATTAAAAATCCTGTATGAAGGAGATAATATGGGATTTACTTATATTGTTCATTCATAAGTATTGTTTTTACATGGTACTAGCTTAACAACTGTAGGCTTTGTAGAAAACTGTTGACACTCTAATAATCTCCAGCATAGTCTGACACTGCTTACACTTTCAGGTTATTAATCCTAAATGACTTCTTGGCATTCATATCTGTGGTTTTTGTTAGAAGAGTAGAGTACTGTTACCGGTATGACGCGTGTGCCGCTTTATCTCCGTCAGCAGATACGCGAGCTACACGGACAACTATATCACGTGACACGCAGAGAAACTCGCCACAAGCTAAAGAAAAAAAAAATGATGCAACAACGTAAGACAATTGCGTGGTTCATGTGATCTCCTAAAACTCCCTTCAGAGACATTTGAGAGCCCCGCGGTTGACACATTCTTAAAGCACCCTTCCCCAGTTGAGTGTTACATCCTGTAGCCCATTCATAAACTCTGTGGCGAAACCAACCACGACAAAAGGCCTCACGACGAGCGTCGAGGAGAGGAGGGGACGTGTAGGTGGCCATGTCTTCTTCCCGCGCGGCTATTATTATCCCAAGGAAAGGGGCAATGACAATAGCGGTAGTCTTGGGCTCTCCAAAACGGGGTCCAGTCCTGACCTGAGTAAGGTCACGTAGCTTACCACAGTGCGAATGCACGCTGTGCCACAGAGATGTAGGAGCGCGCCTCTACCTCATTATGCGCCAAATCAACGCGTCAAATGAATGCCAGACCAAAGGAATGGGACGCGGCAATTTGGCATCATAAATTGGTTGTATAAGAGTTTTCAAAAAAGAACTTAATGAATGAGGAGCTTTGTTCGCCCTGTCCTAAAATAATTCACAAATTGCATTACTCAGTTGTTCAGCTTCAGTAAACCCACAGCGTGAACCTGAGTGTTCTTCAAACTATCAAAAACTGCATGGAAAATTAGTTTTGGAAAGAGATAGAAGTAGGCCTACTTTCACCTTTTGTTGTAGTGAATGAAGGACAAATGGTCCAGAATGAGTTTGCGGGATATAGTTCAAGTGAGTTCAAATTAATTAATACTTTAAGATAACACTTTACAATTAGGTGTAATTTGGTAACATTGCTTAATGTAGCCGTTAACTAACATGATCGAACAATGAACAATACATTACATTGTTTATTAATCTTTGTTAGTGTTCGTTATTAATAAAAATACAGCTGTTCATGTTAGTTAACAGTAAAATAATGTTAACAAACAGCTTGTGATTTTAATAATGCATTAGTAAATGCTGAAATTAACATTAAACCAAGCTTAATAAATGCTGTAAAAAATATTGTTCATTTTAGTTCATGTTACCTATTTTCCGGCAACTAAATGCATTTGCATTCATAAGGAAATTCGACAAAATAAGAATGCGAATTATCTATTTTAAATTAAATCGTATTAACGTTGTTTTGTTTTTTTTAAGTGTGCAAGTGGATCTTCAACACTGAATGTCCTCATTTATAAATATCTTTATTTTAAACCAAATAAATCAGTTTCAAAATGATTATTTCAAAAGATCACGGTTTGTAATTAGTCTGCAAATACCTATTTGCTGGATTGAATCTATGGAGAGACACCTTATTATTGTTACTTTGGAGTAAGCACGTTTTCACTATTATACACATTATGTTCCGACACAAACCGTGACGCATTTTACGCGCTGTGTTCAAGGAAACACCACGGACTGGATCTCCAGCAGCCAATGGGAGCGGAGGGGGATCATTTAAGAAATCATTGATATTGCCAATGCGTCAAACACGAGCGTGTCAGCGGGACCCAGTGTGCGTATAAATACCGCGAGGCGACCCGGAGAGAGCTAGTCATTTTGGAGAGCGCAAAGCCAGCGAGGAACTCCTCATTTCACTTCAACCGATATTTATTTATTTATCTATTTATTCTGAGCCTTGCTTTGGGATGAACAGACTGCTTCTGAACTTTTTCTGGGTGGCAGCATTCAGCGCACTCCTTGCAGCGCCGGGGCTCCGGGCTTCTCCAGTGGTTGGGCAGGAACCTATCCGCTGCGCCCCCTGCTCCACGGAGCGGCTGGCCGAGTGTCCTGCGGTGGATGCCGGCTGTGAGGAGGTGCTTAGAGAGCCGGGCTGCGGCTGCTGCCTCGCCTGCGCGTTGAAGAGAGGGGACTCCTGCGGGATCTACACTGCGCCCTGCGGCTCGGGGCTCCGCTGTTTGCCCAAACCTGGAGAAGTCCGACCCCTGCATGCGCTCACCCGAGGACAAGCGGTGTGCACTGAGACCCCCGAGCCTGATCAGCACCAAAGCGACAACACGCAAGGTATCAGCGTTTAACAAGACTGCACTGTAGCTGTTCATCCTAATGGTTAATTGCATCATGTCATATCGCTGATTCAACCTTTAGCGCGATTTCATCAGCGTTAACACATCACTTGGATAATTCAGATGTTTAGATATGCCTTAAGGAATTTCAAAGCAACATTAAATAAATATCGAAGGGCGCAATTTGTTGAGGCTCACATAGCGCAATGGAAAACGTCAATTATAATGTGGAAAGAAAGTTTTGTGCGATGTAAATCTATGTAAAGACTTGTCACACTATCGATTTGCCGGTCTAAACGAATCTCAATGGAAAGCGCGTGAGCTACGTTCCGTTGTTATGGTTACGTTCGCTGTAGAACGGAACGCGACTTCTGTTCGTTTAGCGCCCTTTTTGGTGACAGGTGAAAATATGCGCTCTGACCAGTTTATCAGTTTTTATCATTAACGAGACACCAACTTAAAACCTATTTGTAGCATTCTGATAAGACTACTGAAAACTAAAAAGGGAAAATAACTAACTTAAATTCTTAAAAGTATTCTTTGCAGCCAATAATACTCTCGTTGTCTGTTCTTTCAGATCACCCTGAGTCTCACAACGGGCCAACGGCAGTGAATGAAGGCAGCCCAGCTGTATTTGTGTCTGGGCACGGCAAGCCCTTCGACCCGCGGATCATTACTGCTAAAGAGAGCATGAAGTCCAAAGTTAACGCAATACGCAAGAAACTTGTGGAGCAGGTGAGCACATCAATTTTATGAATATTCATATCCAAATAAGTTAAGTAAAGTCTAGTACCATGTACGGCCACCAGAGGGCAGTAGAAGGTTTCTTGAATTTTTCGTGTAAGCTATAGGCTATATTTGGGATGAATGGTTTAATGCATTTTTCAGTGCAGTTGCATTTAAGAGTGAGACTATATTTTTCGATGAGCTTAGCCCAGAAATAATCAGTCTTGAAGTTAGTTGATAGATAGATAAATATATAGATTGATAGATAGATACTTAAACATTTTTATTTTTAAACATTATTCATAATCATTAAGAAATATTAAAATAGTTTTATTTGAAAAATGTCTCTAAATAACCACATTTTATCTTTCTAGGGTCCTTGTCATATTGAACTGCAGACAGCCCTTGACAAGATCACTAAATCACAGCAGAAACTGGGAGACAAATTCACCAGATTCTACCTTCCAAACTGTGACAAACACGGTCTTTACAAAATCAAACAGGTAAGACGAAGAGTCTTGCGTGCTAGTATGTGATACAGAAGGCAACTACCATCTTGATTTCACATGGAGAGTTTGTGTGTTGGTATCTAAAGCTTAACGTGTGATATTCATCAACACGATGATATACATGTGATGGCCGAGTGTTAGAACCACACTCCACTGAGAACTAGGCTGTGCATGCAAGCTTGTGTTTCTAGAGAATGAAATAACCCGTCTCACGCTCGCTCTCTCTGTCTCGTTCTCCCCGCAGTGTGAATCGTCTCTGGACGGTCAGAGGGGGAAGTGTTGGTGTGTGTCATCCTGGAACGGGAAGAAGATTCCTGGATCAAGTGACCTGCCAGCAGATGCCGAGTGTCCCGAGGAACTCAACCACTGATCTGTCTCTCGCACACACACACACACACACACACACACACACACACACACACACACACACACACACACATGTTGGGTTTACATGTTTTATGGGGACATTCCATAGGCGTAATGGTTTTCAAACCGTACTTTTTATCACCCTACACCTACCCTACACCTAAACCTAGCCCTCACAGGAGATTGTGCACACTTTTACTTCATCAAAAAAAACTAATTGTGCATGATTTATAAGCCTGTTTCCTCATGGGGACCTGAGAAATGTCCCCACAAGGTCAAAATCTACTGGTATTCCTATCCTTGTGGGGACATTTGGTCCCCACAACGTGATGAATACCAGGTACACACATACACACACACACACACATAATGGGGGATCTGAAGTGCTCAACCACTGATCTCTCTTTAATACACATACATATTGAACCACTGATTTTATCATTATATTTTTTAAAATATCATAGTATTTATTTATTGTTAGTGGTGGTATTTAATTCAGGTACACTGTTTTTTATTGGTAAACTCCCTAAACTCACCAAAAAAGGAAGAAGAAGAAAAAAGAAAATCTATTTTTCTGTAAAGAAAATATGTATTTTACATGAAGTACCCATACTTATTTATTTAAACTGAATGTATTCATTTCGATATCTGGATAAGAATATTTATTCTTTATGCCTTATACATATTTTTGTATGGTGTAAATCTGTATATTTGCTGTATATAGATGTCTGTTGTCTTTAATTTCCTTCAGGCTTGCTTTGTTGGAAAGGAATGATATGGAAAAAAGCACTGCATGACCAAACCTCTTTGTCACTGTCCGTACATTGCCATATTTTTATATATGTTTTTATAATTATATTTTATTCATGAATTCTTTGTTTTTGTTTAAAAATATTACGATTAGACGGGCATAAAAGTGGGAATCTTTCCCCCACAATTCTGTGTTTTTTTTACATGCAAAAGTATTGATCTTCACAGCTTTTGAAACGGTATACTGCCTGTTCCTACCTCTTTGTCCTTTATGTTAAGAGCTTTTTTTTAAATCAAGCGTTTGTAAATGACTTGTCTGTATGATCTGTATTTGTCGATCATATTTGTGTTGTCTACATACTGTGGTCCATTTATTTTTTTAAGCGATGAGGAAAAGAGATTAAGACGTTGCTTCACTCCAAAGCAGTCGCTCATGTGTATGATATATTTTTCATGGTTTGTAATTGTCATTGTGGGTAAAAAAAAAACGAAGTATTTAATAAATCATCTTTACAAGCACTTCAGTGTCAGCTGTTTAAACTCACCCTCGGGTCAGACGAGAAGCTGCGGTGAACTATGAAGCAAGACTGAATCAAACTCAATTAGTAATGTCAGGACAAAACAACAACACCTGAACATAATGGGAATGTGGTTAACACAAACCACAAAGTGCAAAAAATCTCTATTTCTCTCTCTCGATTTCTCCTGCCAAGCTTGATTATGTTCTGTCTTGTCTATATTTAAAACTGCCTGCAGGCAGAACCGTGTATGTGTGCGCATACGTGTGTCCTTATCGTGGTAATCTCAAATGAGGCGGACTAACTTTAGCTCGGTATTTTGGGGAACCGGGCTCCACTCTCTTTACGGTGCCTTTGACCTGGGCTGTGTTTGTGCTGGCCGGCCAGCGGCACGTCGCCCTCCCCTTTTTCCTGATGACCAGCCTCCACGGCACCACCCTTTACATCTCATTTATGTAAAATTTAGAAAAAAATTAGCTGCATTCTTGTAAATATCCAGCTCTAATTAACATTACTTGATTGGTAGCAAACAAACTCAATATGGAAGTAATTGTAACACCTTGTTTGTACTTTCATAAAATTTAAGAATTCATTACGGAGAGCTAAAATTAAGTTAGGAGCTGTTTGACCTCATCTATATGAGCGATTTCATTTCATGAATTGTGGCATCGCAGCTTCTTTTTTGAGAATTGGCTGCGCTGACATGGCTCAGACAAGCGAATAGCTATGCTAATGTGAATGGGGTCTCTGTGTGTAGATTTGAGAAGTAATGACCTGTGTGGGGCTCAAGCTAGAGTGTGAAATGAAGCGTATCAAAGATGTTGACCCGTTACACACATGAGATTTTAAAATCTCCATTGCCCCCGGCACTCTGTTATACTAATGACAAAATTACTGTAGTTAGTATAGGCTTTCTGTGAAAGAGCCATTGTTTTGAAACTCTTGACGGTGACACTAGTCACCTTATCTAAAATGAATGAATGCACCCTAAATACTAAAAACAACTCTGTACAATACTAACGGGATAGTTCACCCATAAATAACAAAAATGTGTAATTTACTCACCCTCTCGTCATTCCAAACCCAACCTGATCCTGAGGGAACTTTTTTGCAAGATGCGAAATACGTACCGTTACGTACCTTTCATGACATATTCGATGTGAAATGTCCACTGAGTGGCGCTAAAGACTATAGAATACCCAAGACGTGTCACTCGTAAAGTTTTGAATAGAGATAAATGCAACGCTAATTATGGCCGCGAAGCCCCGCCTTCTTAATAAAATAGCCAATCGTTGATTAGTAAAGTTAGTGGTCACTGCAGCTGCTGTTATTATGCCGCGTTCCAGGCAACCCATAACCCGTGTTTTTCCGACCTTCTACCAGTGAAAGTGTACTGGAACGGCAGTCAAATCCGTGACTTCCCACTCGTGAACTCATACTAGATCGATGTACTCCCAGTTACGAGTTCTGACGTAACATAGCTCCCGAAACAACAAATGTCAGCCCTAATGCGTGCGGTGTTTATGCAAGTGGCACACGGTGGAAAAACAGAGCTTAGGACAACATAACGTTGCAATCAAATTAATAATAATATAAAAATAATAGTAATTCATAAATGTGCCCAGGCAGATTGGCGTGACTTGCCTGGAACGCTACAAAGTCGTGAGTCGTGGTTTGAAGTGGTGATTTACCAGTTAAAAAACCTGCCTGGAACGCAGCATTAGTCCCGGTTGCTATAGAAACAGTCAGCGTTCTGAGACGTGCGCTCAGTACTGCGCATGCGCACTGGCTGATCTAGCCTTAAAAATAAGCTTTTTTAAAGGATTTTGTAGCACAAGTAACAATATTTATGAGGCAGTTCTTGTCAGATTTTATTGGTGTTTCAAATATGAAATTCAATCCTTAGCTTGGTGAACATTTTTGGAGAATTTGATGTTTCCTTGTTCAAAGAGATAGAAGCTGCACTTGCATGCCGCCGGAGAGGCGTTTCAAAGATGGCCGCCGAGTGACATGACTTGCCTTAAAGGGACTTTCGTGTTCGTTTTTTTTTTTTCCCGGAACAGTAAACGTAGGCTACATATAGTATGATTTATGCAAGTTTGGTTTTGTACGTTTCATCGCAGTTCTGACTTGAAATGTCCGTAACGCCAAAACTCTAATGCTCTTTGACTCTAATCCGCTTTACACCTAAAGCCCTGTTCACACTACAAGCCACATGCAACGACAAATACATTAAGCTGTCCGCCATATTCTAATGGTCAACTTGACGTCATTCACCATAGTAATCAATGAATATTCGAAGATTCCACAGTCCTGCACAGCCAATGGTCTGCATACCCATAGTATGATCAATGATGTCAAGTTGACCGTTATAATATAGGGGATGTGTCAACCTGCTTGGAGCGGACGAATGGGGAATTTATACATATCTTTGCCTAAATCTACCCGATAGTATGAACAAAAGCGAATGTGACGTAAAAGCACAATCGCAATCATGCCGTTTTAGCTTGTTTTTTGATCTCTCATCTTTCAGCTCTTTCATCGTTAGTCATATTTTTCACGGGATTCATACTCAAGGATTCCACATCCTAAATCCAATTCCATGCTGGCTGAGCTACCAAGAAAGCTTGGTACATGCGGAAAGCGAAACATATGGAGCTGTAATCATAACTGTGTACGAAAATGATTACAAGTGCTCACTGTTTTACTGCAATAATACTTACTTTTTGGTACGCATTTCACATCTTGCGAAAAAAAATCTTCCCACATGTACGTTTTCGTCATGAGATCAGGTAGTCCAAACTTGTATTTCTTTATTTTGTGGAAGAAGATATTTTGAAAAACTGCTTTTGCCAGTCGAACTGACAACATTGGACCTTACTGTATGTACAAAATGAACAAAATTGGGTGAACAATCCCTTTAATTTTGTAGAAGCTGAGAAAATACAGTCTGTCATCGTGTAAATAAAATAGTGTTTACATTTTTATTTAAAAAAAAAAACAAGGCATTAAATACAAATTATATTTGAACAAAAACATTTCCTTTCTTGAAGAAAGTGATAACTGTATAATTTCTAGTTTAGTAACATAAAAAGCTTTTTAAAGAATCAAAATTTTAAATCAAAACAAAACAAAACAAAACAAAAGCAATTACCCGTGAACGGAGGGATCTTTAAAAGTGACTTGCGGGTAAGAGACCCTGACATTGCACAGAATGAGGGTGGCAAGCTTTCTTGAAGATCAACTAGCTTGAATATTGACCTTGATGTTCTTTGAAACGCAAGCTTGGCCTCAGCTTTACTTAATCTTAGCGTTCACTTTACTTTAGCTTAGTTTAGCTTAGGTTAGCTAAAGTTAAGCTTAGATTTAGCTTAATTCATACCGTAGAAGGCCTACATAACCTGAAGATTTAAACTAGAGTTTTACACAAAACGATTCGAGGACAGCATCTTTGCTAAGCTAACAAAAGACACATCATACTCCGCACTGTAGATAAACAACAAATCTAAAAAAAAAAAAAAAAAAAAAAGACTTTAGTGATTATATTCCCAAAAATATGCTGAGTTCTATGTTTCACTACTGTGCAATCAACGGGTCACTGAATTGTTCTCAAAGACAGTTTGGATCAGCTTATATTTCTTTCTTGGATAAATAATATGTTTAGCATAAAGTTCACATGCCTCTTTAGCTCTCCTGAAACAAAATATATATTCATATAAAAAAAATTTTTTACAAGTCACAATTACAAGGGCTAATAGCTTAGCATACTCGTATACTCTGTCCCCATAATCAAGTCTGATAAGGTGTAGCACCAAACATTTTTGTTTGTCTTTTCTTTAGCTGTTTGGGAAAGGGGTGAGCTTTTTGTCGACGCTATGCTAATAAGCTAACGTGTGGGCTACCTCTCTGGCACCCTCCACCTTTCAAGTCTTTTCTCAGGAGGTCAGTTTTGAGACACAACAACACAAGCCCTGGTTATCCAACATGGCCGCCATGTTAGCCTGTAGCTTTCCTACTGGGGCGATCGATATTGATATTTAGAGAGACAGAGGGCGAACAAACCTACGAAGCATTTCCACACGGGTTTCGTTAAGGCATCAATTTCACAAACTGCCGTAGCTACACTGTTTTCAGGGCACTGTTACATTCAAACCCATAAACAAGATGTCGCGCGAGATGCATGCTTTCAGCAAAGACCTAGAAATGTGATGGACAATGATAGTCAGCGACTGAGCAACAATCTTATATTCAAAGTGCTTCATGATGTTTTGAAAGTGAGCCCACATGGAGCATATCACTGCTGTCCTGATGTCTTTTTTTTTTTTTTTTTTTTAAAGGGTGTTCATCTAAGTATGTCCTGGTATAGAATCATTTACAATTGGTCGAATCATTTTATCTATCGGTTGGCCCTCGTAACAGGCTGGAGTACGTGTTCAGGAGGGGCCAAAGTGCATGAAGTGCTTGTGCTTCAGATGGAGTCTATGGCTAGAGCCGCCTAGTGCCACTGAGCATGCCCAGTTGAAACGACCCTACACCAGGAGGGCAGAAACAGGAAGTGGGACTAAGAGAGAGCCGCTGGCAGAGAGCGATACACGCTGTAGCAGAAGAGAGAGACGGAACAAGTACACGACGTCCCTCTGGTACACAAGAGTACATATGCTCAGACTTAGCGTGCCGTTACGGAGTTAAATTTTGCTTGTACTTTTGACTATGTTCACACTTCCCTCTCAAGATACAGTCCAAAACTGAAGACATGACACTCTTTCCCGTCTCCTCCTCTCGTTCTCCCCACTCTCCTGAAGTGTAAAGTGAGTTGCTGGTCATGTGAGTCCATGCCTCAGCATACAAGTGGGAGGTCAGCTTTGGGACAGCACTTTTGAATTTGTATTCATGTAGTTCTTCAGGGGAGATATCCCTCTTTGTCTCCCTGTTTCCACCGCTCTGCCTCTCTCTCCCCTTCACTTTGTCTCCATGTTCAAGCAGTGGACTTTCTCCTTGCCGTCGTAGCCGGGTATGGGTTGTCCGTACTTGTCCACGCACCAGCAGTAACCTCTTCTGCGCCCTTTGGATGGACGACACTGCGGGGAGAGTGGGTGAGACAGGAAGAGAAACGCATAACCATATGATATTTGGACAGGTATATGCAAAACAGACAACATGCTCCAAATGGAAGAGACAGTGGCATAAACACACATTTCTCATCGCATCGCACTTAGGTGAGAGAGAGTAACACGAATGCTAGAGCCAGAGAGAGAAAGAGGGAGAGAGATTGGGGTAAAGGAATGCCAGAGGGGATTCAAGGGAAAATATGTAAGGAATAGAGGAACAGAGCAAGTGAAATCTGTTGAATTATTAATATATACATATACACAATAGTGTATGTATCATGTGCTGATGAATTCACTATTTAAACTATTTAAAAAATCCAATTTATATTCAGTGGGTGAATTATTCAATGACTTTCGGAGGGTGTCAATTTGAATTTTTATGATTTTTTTTTTTCTGTGAACCCCAATATTCCCTCACAGAGACCAATCCCTCTTGGACCCAACATTTTAATTGATAAGCTGAAAGTATATTCCACACTGTGGATATTTCAAGCTGGAAAAACTTCGTGCCACTAAAGCGTTTTTTAAGAAGAGCGTCTGACATTTTTTCAGCTGGCGAAATACTCTTTGGTGGACACATGTTATTGGATATTTATTGTTAGACATATGGCCTGTTAGTCTTTTTTGCATTTATGCAATATACTTGAGCCAAACCTAAGAAGGTAGACCATAATATTCCACTGCATTATTGTGCTAATTATACTAATTGTGAATGAGCATGAAATTTACGAATGATTGGAATTCATTAACATACATGTTTAAAGGGGTCATCCGGTGCCACATGCACTTTTACAAGCTGTTTGAACTGAAATGTGTGTTAGGAGTGTGTGTACACAACCACCCTAGAATGACAAAGATCCGCCCAGTAGTTTTCTTTTAATTTAGTAAAATAATTAGCCCCTTCTCATATCGAGCCGTTCTCAGATGCCTGTCGTTGTGGCATAACACCGACAGAGGCCACTCCTGCGATAGTTGATAGACAGCAGTGTTTTAGCATAGACCCGCCCCGAGTGTAAACTGACAGCACTGAGGGAATGTGACCGCTGATCTATCTAAATGGGTTAATGTTTACACGAATCATTTCTCACCAAACTGCTTTATAAACGAGGGTCAGTATAAAGCTTAGCTTTGTAACGGTGTCTGTTAATGATTAAGATGTAAGGTTAACGCAGTAAGTTACCTGTTTAACGTGTTTACAGCCCGCAACTGCACATGAGTAAAGACTGTAACACTCATGTTTATGTATTTCAATATAAGGACGGAGTAAGTTATGTTAACCGATCACTTTTTTGCTCGTTCAATCAGCTATGCCTCAGTAAACACACCGCGTTCGTCTCTTTACCGCAGTAAACACAGTAAACACACCGCGTTCGTCTCTTTACCACAGTAAACACACCGCGTTCAGCTCTGTACCACAGTAAACACACCGCGTTCAGCTCTTTACCACAGTAAACACACCGCGTTCAGCTCTGTACCACAGTAAACACACCGCGTTCGTCTCTGTACCACAGTAAACACACCGCGTTCGTCTCTGTACCACAGTAAACAACCGCGTTCAGCTCTGCACCACAGTAAACACACCGCGTTCAGCTCTGTACCACAGTAAACACAGTAAACACATCTTGTTCGTATCTCTCTCAGTCTCAGTACTCTACCCTGCCAGTACATTACATATAAAGATAAATCAAAGTGACATTAAGTTTACTAACCATTCAGACACGTCCAGTATAAGCCGTAATTGCCGAACTTCTTTGCGGGTGTCATCTTGTTTCGGTTCCAACCAGGGGCGTTGCTAGACCCTTTTTACTGGGGCACGGGCCCCAGTAAAAATATGCTGTGCCCCAGTAAAATCTCAAATTTGAGTTAGAATTTACATTGATAATCCCAAAATAAAGACATTAAACTACATGCAACAACTGAATTCACGAGTAATGGGGGCCTGTGCCCCAGTAGAGCTTTAGGTCTAGCAACTCCCTTCCAACTCCGGTTTTTAAATTAAATTTTAAATGGATGGGGTTGTACAGTGTCTTCAAAGCCTTCCAAGTGCCATTTTCCCCCAAACTATACAACTATACCCCCAACTGTTCCAAGTACTGCTCACTGCAGAGCCATATGGGAGGAGCTCCAGCTCCCCCTCGTTGGAGGTAATGGGTGGAGATAGACACCTAACCACACCCTAACCCTACCCCTTACCCTATCCCTAACCTTAACTCCACCCATTTGTTCACTCAGAGGTGGAGCTGGAGGCCATTTCAACTGTTGTCTAGGGCTAGGCAACACCCCGTGTGCTATGTAATGACACGCCCCACAGAACTGAGGGGCGGGGTGAGCAGAGGTTCATAAAATTTAAAGGGCCAGGTACTGATATCGCTTGCTGAGAACAGAGGCATTTTTTACCAGGTGAAATTAGTGTTTTTTTAACACTACCATGGAGAATTATTAATCAAAGTATATTACAAACTTTTAATTAGGACTCTAAAGCATCATATTAACTTGTGGAAAATGGGCATCGGATGACCCCTTTAACTATAAAATCAGACATTTGCGAAGCATTTGTGTATGGGAAGGAAAGTTTTCAGAAAGGTCTGTTTTACGAGCAAATTACTCAGAATTTACTCATATATTTATGCAAGTTTCATGAATGAGGCCCATTATCTATTGTACACGTTAAAAACTGTATATTGTGCCTGAAATAATAGAAAAGATAATTTTACAGTGTCTTAATGATGATAAATTCTGTAATTATCACATTACATTTCAGAAGCCAAACATGTTTAAATTAACCATGTCCTCATCCAAACTTTATAATGGCAGTGAATGGCTGTTGAGATTTTGAAGTCCAATAAAGTGCATCCATTAATCATAAAAAGTGCTTCACACGGCTCCGGGGGGTTGATAAAGGTCTTCTGAAGCCAAAAAAATATCATATTTAAAACTTTATTAACCGCTGTCGTGAGCACATTCACAAGAGAGTGGCCTTCCAGCGGATGACGTTGATGTAGCGTAAGCTCTCATGAGAATATGCTAGTCTAGTCAGTGTGAACCAAGTTTTCGTTACAGCAAAGGAAAAACAGTTTCCTCTTGGCTCACATCAAAATCATCTTACATTTTTTTTTTTTTTTTTGTAGTTCTAATTTGTAAATGCTGTTTTGTTTAAATATGGATAGAGTACTTTTTATAATGGATGGGTGCATTTTATGAGACCCATTCATTGCCATTATAAAGCTTGGAAGAGCCAAGACATTTTTAATATAACTTCGACTGTATTAATCTGAGAGAAGAAAGTCATGTACACCTAGGATGGTTTGAGGGTGAGTAAATCATGGGGCAATTTTAATTTTTGGGTTAACTATACGTTTAATATATTCTGATCTCATAAGCAGCTTGATTGTATTAGTTTAAATATATAGTTATCTAAATATATCTTTAAATGTTTTACTATTACAATAACTGAGAATGAATGTTGTGTTGAATATCAAAACATGGTTAGGCCTATCTCATGACTGAGTGTAGTTATTTCTCTCTCTGTTTCTCTCGTGCTTGTCATTCTCTCCTTTGGCAGTGAGTTGGAGACATGTGCAAGTCAAACATCACATCTAAGTTGGAAGAATGCATGCCTGCCATTCACAGTGAGTGTGTTTATGTGTTTATGAGAAATAGAAAAATCAATGCATCAAATAAACTGTCTTCAGTGGTTCAGGGGAATTTAACGGACAAAGTGAGGTGTACACATACACACATACAGTACTGTAAAATGATCTAAAGTGTGTACTTTCTTTGTTTGCATTTGCTGATTATTTACATGCACCTTTTGACAACTTGTGAATATCAAAATTCACAAACATACACATAAACACACACAACCCAGTTTTGCTTTTATGAGAGGCTCTGTCTCTGTCAGCCTACTGGTGATGAAATTGTGATTTCTGTTCATAAAAACAGTTGAAAGGGAGAAGTTAATTTTGACCGAGCTAAAATATTTGCCATGGACCGTTAAAGAGCTGCTAGGACTATTTTAGGAAACTGGCATCGACTCAAAGTCATCTGGAGCTTATTATACTACACAGGCAAAACAAACACACACATACACACACAAACAAACACGCACACCCACACACCCACACATACACACACACATCCTCGGGTGGTACATTCATTAGTGAAAATCAGACAAAAGGGAAAAGGAGGCGGTAACAAACAAGAAAGAAAGAAAAAGAAAGAAAGATAAACAGACATTGTGTGAGGAAGGAGTGGATGTGTCAGAGAGAGAGAGAGAGAGAAAGAGAGTGAAAAAGAGATCAAAAGCGTTTTTATTGAAAGAGTACCAAATTAAAATACCTCAAGCAGAACAAGAGCAGTCTGGGAATGAAACCTGGCCTCTATAAGGGGCTGTTTCAGATGTTACACTCATCCTATCAATTTCAATTGTCTCCGCACCCACTTGATGTTTTTGCTATAACAAATATTTGTATTTGCCTAAATAAGTAACATATCACAAGACTTTTTATGTGTTTGGTTATGAGTCTGTCTGCGTCTGAATGAAAGAGAAAGAATGAGTGTACAGGAAGCCAGTGCTTCATTTATAAATTATGAAGTCCTGGAAGTATGAATGGTATAAATAAATGGTATAAAAATAAATATGAAATGTGCGCCACAATGCTCGCTAATAAAAATACATTATGTTTAAAAGTGCCGTTCATATAGTTAATGCATTCCGGTTACCTTTTGCACTTTTCCTTAATATTGCAAATCATCGACCACATTATTACTATACTTGCTTATTTATCCAACATATGGTCGTTGCATCAATTTCTTACAGGGGCATATGAGGTGGGGGATCCACTAAAATAGGTGCTGGATCCAATTCCAGAGGAGGTGGATCCGGATCCTGCTTGTTCCGGCACAAATTAAGCCCTGCAGGAAACTACTCGGTGCTAAGCTGCTATGTATTATGGGAATGTTCCATTCATACTGTATAGGCACACAGGATGCTTTCTGTTTGATGTAAGAGGGACTAATAATGACTAAAGTAAGGAATTTTATAGTACCGCAGTGTGCTAACCAGGCAATAAAAGTGATATCTTTCATGTACATCAGTGCCTTTTTGCAGCGGATGCAATGAGCCACAAGACAATTTGCTGGATGTACAATTTCTACTTATTTGCTGCCCCGATTGAAATCACAAAACAACATACTGAATGTCTAGTTAAGACATTTTGTAATACTCCAACTGGCATCCCATAAGACCCGAGAGTCAAGTACTTTACGCATTACAATACTGTACATGCCCTCAAAACGCATAGTGGCATGATTGATTACTGTATGTCTGCAAATGTAGGTGTGTATGTGTTTGTATCGGTGAAAGACAGAGAGGTATATGTAGGGTGCAGGGTACGCCCCTGTCAGCGTGGCGATTTCTGGAGGTTGCAACACAACAGACCTGTGTAAATGTGTATGTCTATGTTTGTGTAACTGTTATGTGTGTGTGTGTGTGTGTGTGTATGTGTGTATATATATATATATATATATATATATATATGTGTCTGTGTATGTATATATATGTATGTGTGTGTGTGTGTGTGTGTGTGTGTGTGTGTGTGTGTGTGTGTGTGTGTGTCACAAAGCAAGCCTCAGTCAACGCTGGCCCATAATGATGCCCTTATGGGCAGCAGGAAGGCGGAAGGGCATTAAAAGCAGCCACAGGGTAAACACAGACTCATAAAACACACACACACACACACACACACACACACACACACACACACACACACACACACACACACACAATATGTGAATGCAACAACTACATGTGAATTGGAACAATGGTTGCTTTCTTTGCCAGATGATCAAGCAGTGTGTGCATGTGTGTTTGTGTCTGTTAGGTAGCATGCCGTTTGGGATAAATGCTGCCCCTGTAGTACATGATCATTATATAGTCATTTTGGTGCAACTGCAAGCACAGAGACTACACAAATAACAAGTATGAATATATATGAACAGAGCCTCCAAGTAAGAATCAGAGGGAATTGATAGTCTGAGAATGGATACCTTGGAAATGCTTATGTGTTTGCGAAGTGTAGTATGAAATATGTGTATGGTGCATGGGTGACCAATTCAGTGTATTGGTGTTTGAGTGAGAGCGTGTGCACCCTGGATCATTCCCAGCATGCCTGGCATTCTCTTCTAGTCTCTCAACCCGCATCACTGAGATCCTATTCAGCGTGAGAGCTTAAGTGGACTGCCTGGCCCTGGGAGAGCTAGGAAAGCCAGTAGATCAGGGGGCCGAGCAATGCTTCGGCCCATCGCAGGGAGTACAGTAACCTGGGTGAGAGATGCATCTGGATTGGGAAGGGTGGAAGGGGGGTTGGCGGCGCTGGGGCCGGCATGCCTGGCCTCCGCTAACACACTGAGCCAATTCATATAATCAAGGCTAAAATTAGCACGGATTGGACTCTGCTCTCCCCAGGAATGGCCTTTAGACACACATACCCCCACATACATATACAAACGCTCCCATTACAGATCTTATTCCGGGGAGTGTAGGGACCCCCAGGCATCCAGGACATCTACAGTTCACTTGTGTGAGTATGTATGCACAGGAGTTTGTGCATGTTTGTTTTTGATGCCAAAATAAAAATGAATGACTGCAATCTCAGGCTCGACCAAGACTCAGGCTTCGGCTCAAACCACTATGATGGCAGCGAAGAAATTTCAGTTGGAGTCAGTCGGAAGGAATCTGATCAGCTTGATCTTCAAGGCACACTCTCATATGTGGACACAGCCTGTCATACAGATGTTCTTCTACTATTACCAGAGATCCAAGCGTAGGAGTTTGGTCTAACAAAACAAACTAGGCTATATTTGTTCAAATCAGATACAGGAGAAGATGTGGCATGTATCTGTTATCTATTATGTTGTTTGCGCTCAAGTATATGGTTTGTCTTGTGTTGCTTTGTTATGTCTCCAGCTGGCTCTGTAAAACCAACTACTAGACATTGATTAGTTGATTTGTTAACCTGTCACTGTCCTTTCTTTCTTTTTAAATGGACATGGAATAGTCGTGTACAACAGAGTACAGAGGGCAGGAACAGGATTGGAAGATTTGCACTAGTCTCCAGACCTTTATTTAACACAGGTGCCACTATGAATCTCTTTTTGGTATTCATGCAAACCATCTGCAAGCCCCTTGTCTCTCCCCTTAAGGGTTTGCTAAACATGTTTCTTGAGACATGAACTTATCACTTTCTGTTCATTTAGAGATCTCAGCCCCAGAGCAAGCCTGTTTTTTCCAAAAAAAAAAGGTTCCCTTCCAATGGGTTACATGTTCAATGGTACCAAATGCTATTATGCATGTGTGCAGGCAGCCCTTGCCCCTTCAGTCCTATGTAGGTCTCGCCGGACCACGATTTCAACTGTGTGATTCTTCTAAGGGGGACCTCCTCCCCCTTGGACCACGATTGTGCCATTGTACCACCATTTCTCCCCTGGACCTCTGGAGGTCTGTGCACGCCATTGTGTGCAGGTATATGAGTGCATAGCAGTGAACTATAGTGCATAAAGGTAGACTACATACACTGTTTCAAAATGATGTAGCTCCTAAGCAACATGTGTTTCACATTGATTCTAAATCTCATCCTCTTTTTGAAACCTCTCCTTCTCAATATATCCTCTTCACAGTGACCACAGTGTTGTCATTAGGTTTTCCATTTTAAAGAACCAACAAATAATCTGTTTGCCGCAAACTCATTAGGGCCATTCAGACAAGGCCCTTTGACTCATGTTCTTAATAGGGGGTTGCGAGTGACTCACAAATTTCCAAGAATGGAATTTGCCCCCACCAACTACTTTGTTCAGACTCACTCATGCACCCTGTCAATTGAGGAAACAACAGATACTTTCAAGAACCAGCATGCACATACAAATAGGCCCCCACCCACTTTTCCAATACTGTTGTGACAGTTGCCATGACAGTTACTTATCCTCTTGTACACGGGTGGCGGTAGAATAATAGTTTGAGAATCTGGGCTGATTACACAAAGCTTGTATGTTTGATCCCAGGTAAGTATGGCCTAAAAATAGGATCCCTATTTTCCCCTTGAGCAAGGTACTTGGCCACATGGGGGATAGGCCCTGTAATTGGTGCAAAGTAAGTGACTTTAAATAAAAAGCATCTGCAAAAAAGAAGTCAGGGCACTTGGGTAAAAGGTAATTACCTGTTTTTTCTTGTAGAAACCCTTTTGGTCACAGTTTGGAATGCGGAAGCCTCTTGGGTTCAGCACATTTGAGATCTTTAAAATCTTCATAACACTCTCCATCTCCCGGCGACATGGGCCCTGTACAAACACACACAGAGAATGCAGAATTACAGGAAATTTCTTACTCAGAAACATGTTGGGAGATTGGAAACACAAACAAGGAGAATGGGAGCAGAATGCACTCTTCTCCAATACATGCTTTGTCCTAAAAATGCATGTTGGTGGAAGAACAGTGAGTGCTTACATATTCAGTTTCTCTCTTCGACTCCAGACTGAAGTTGTGAATATCTGTATGAACGCCACTGGAAACTTGTTCCCCTTTAAAATTCTGACTTTTCTTCAATTGATCTTTTTTGATCACGTCCTCTTTGGGGTGCGGCATTGGATCTATGGGCTCTATTGCCGTCCTCGGTCCTCCCTGCGTGTCCCCGGAAACAATTGTTGTATCCTGGACTGTTTCAGCTCCCCCGGCGCTAGTTGCCCTGGTACCATTAGAGATATGTTCCTCTCCTTCCTCCTCAGGGTTATCTGAATCAAAAGAGAAGTATATTAATACATATATACGATCTGACAATTAACAAAAATGGCATCTTTTCACATGGAACAGAATAGAAATGGGGGGTCCAATTCTGTGCCTAGAAGTCCAATGTCCTGAAGAGTTTGGCTGCATACTGCCCTAACACACTTGCCTAGAAGCTTCTAGTTCACAAGTTCACCCACCTATCCATTTAGATGGGAGAATCACATAAATAGAGGAGGAGATGGGGAGGTGGAGGGATGCCGGAAGAATTGTTGATGGGACGATCCAATGGCTGCTGCATATATAGGCTCGTAATGATGGACTGACAGGACTGAATGATTAGGCTTCTGAATCTTGAATACCTTGATTAGCTGGTTTAGGTGTGTTTAATGAGGATTAGTCTAAACTCCGCAGGATAGTGGCCCTCCAGAAGAAGGATTGGACATCATAAACATCTATTAGTAAATAGAATAGTTCATTGATGATGTAATTTTGTAGGCCAGTCCAGATTTCTAATTCGCCCTTGGGAATTTCTTATGGGTTGGGGTTTAAGTATAGTGGTTTTCATTTTACGAGCAAGGTTCAATATGGCAACCACTACTTGAAAAGACTTACTGAGTCATACCTAAAACCAGAATCGTGAAGATGTTGTGTTTAATTAAAATGTAACTTGCTACATGAAGACTACAATGGTTGTCCGATTCATCAGCCCTGTGGTACTTATAGTCGTTATTTAGCGACATTTATTTCTGAAAAAACCCAGAAGCTTCCAAATTCAGTTTTGAGCTATGACCGTGTAATTTATGCAGTAGAACAAAATGTGAAAGTCTCTGCAAGTAATGTTTACCACAGGCCTTATTTCACTCATAAATCGAAAAACCGCTATTCTAAAAAACCATTGGAAATTCCAGAGGGAACCCATGGCTAGAAAATGCAAATTTTCTTCCAGCTTTTAGGACTACAGACTGAACAGCTCTATTTGAAGATTCTTCCTTTTCAGAATAGGCTTTTTACAAGCAAACATTTACAGTAGAAAGCTCATATATAAGCTCATATGAAAGTCACAGAGGAAAAAGTAGCAGAAGAGAAAGAGATATAGAAAGGGGGGATGGGGAAGCAGAGGAGTGAGAGTATTTATAGTGCACCAAGTTACAATCGTTATAGGCAGAGGACGACCACCTGACCCGAAACCGAGAAACCAAATACGGCTACAGGACGGAACGTTTGCCTGCCTTCACTAACATGGTCCGGTAGGATGGCCTAACCAACAAACATCACGTGCTTTCCTCTCTGTGCCCAGCTGAAGCTTTACTGTGGGTGCTCACAAAATCTATTCAATGCAAATGTGGTTTCATCGTGGTTTAAATGTCCTTTCCTCTCATCCCACACCATTCCTCAATACATGAACCCTATACTTACTCTACTAAATAACATTTAGATGTATTATTAGTGCATTTGTATCAACATCCCTATTTCACCTAATTATTATTTACGCTGAACTACTAGATCCATCACGAGAAAAGTTCAAAACAAGTGTGATTTTGTAAATCAAAAGGAATTATTGAGGGAAATTATAAGGCTGCTCTTTTCCATACAATGAAAGTGGAAGGTGACCAGTGGCTGACAAGAACATCTTTGTTTGCGTACAGTATAAAGCATAGCATGCTTAACACCATGCACAAATTCATGAAGGCGCCGCAAAATTGAAACGTGCAGAAACATGAAGAGGATTTGAAAGCTTTTTAAAGCCAATAGCAAGTGATTCTGTTCCTCCAAGAAGGCTTTTGTATGCCTTTTTTTATGCACAAAAGTCACATAGACTACTTTTATGATGCCTTTTTGAAGAATTACCGTGTCCAGTCTCTAACCATTGTCCTTTTATGGAAAAGAGCAGCTTGGACATTCTTCCAGATAACGTGGGGGCTAGATATGTTTTGAGCGAGGATACAGTAAGTAGATGTTGATGCTAATTCCCTTCAATTTCTGCAGACAAAATATTTGCTCTTGTATGTCACTTTGATAAGAAAACCTCTGCCAATAAGCTAAATGTAGAGTGCTCGCCGCCAACTCAGATTTTGCAGGACAACTTCATCACTCTTCAAAATGTGCCTTTGAGCAACCATTTATAGTGGACAAAATGCAAGCCCTTGAGACATGATGTCCCAAATTGCACTCTAATTTCTGTTTTTACTAACTGCATGGTAATTTCTCAAATGCAAGCAAAAGCAGTTGAGCGGTAAAGGGTCCAGTGAGGAGTGCATTTGTCAGCTTCAACAAATGCCTGGCGAGAGCGCTGGGCGAAGATGAATTATGGCATTGTTTAAACATGCTGTCCTCTTGGGGTTTTACAGCTCTTGTCTGTTGAATAAATATTCAGTCTCTGGCCATACAAAACAAAGCAGAGCTCTCGCAGGAACGAGAGACTAATAAACAGCTGGAGCAGAAGAGAAAGAGATATTTAGAAAGAAAGACAAACAAAACGGGCCATTAAATATGGAAAGTGAGAGAGAAAGACTGGGAGAGACGGTGGTGGGACAGAACTGGCATCGAGAGATAGATGAAGGTGCACAAGTCAGAAAGACCTGAATGTTGTGAAGAACTGTAGAGATAGTGGACAGAGTTCAGCAGAGTGGAAGAGCTAAGTGAAAACAGATTTTCCGTGTGTGTGTGTGTGTGTGTGTGTATGTGAGTAAGCGCGTACTTGTGGCACACCAAACACTCCTCTGTAGCCATGGAAGCTGCTCTCCAAACCAGAATTAAACTATGCCTTCATTGGCGATGACATAACAACAACATCAACATCAACAACAACATCAACTTCTGCAACATAACAACTCGAACAAGGTAAGTAATTGTAATAACCGCATATAATGACGGTGCGACATGTTGCAGCCTGCTTCCCTTGCATGACCCACCGTACCTCTCACATAAACAAATCCAGGACAGAGAAAGAGAATGGAGGGCCATCTAATTCGGGAACTTGAAAAACATCAATATTTAACCCCAGTGTAAACTTGTAGAACTTTTTAATGCCTCTTCCCAGCACCTAGTGGACCATTTTGAGTCACTTGACCTCACGTATTTGTTCAATCCCAAATGAGCAAACAATTTAGCATTCTGGCAAAATGGGCAGAACATGAACGAGAGGGTGAAAAAGATGCAGGGTTTTTTTTTTTTATGGCAGGTGAATTTCACTACCAAGGCTCGGGGCGAAAACGAATCCGCCTCTTCGGAGAAATCTGCACGATAACTGCATATGAACAAACAACGTCATAACTCATAACCTCATGATCTTTCATTCCTCGTACCGTTCCCACCCAGAATCACGCTGGGCCACACTGCTACCAGACCAATCAAGCCCTGCAAAAATATCATAATTCATGTGTGGCAGAGCCATGGGGTGGAGCCACGCACACCATGGCAATGGAGCCCTGCTCTCTGGTTGGCCAGAGTGTGTAATTACCATAAAGTGTGGTATGATGGGAAAGGAGCACTGAAAAGCAGCATGGGCTCAAATGAAAGGGCAGCGGAGGGAGAAAACATGAGGTAAGGCACTACTGTAAAACAGTTGGCGCCCCCAAACTGCTTTTTAAAAGTGACTCTGGGTCCTAACAATAGCCTTTGTGTGTGACAATGTCATGGTTGATTGCTTCAACACACCACTGTGGCTCTGTCAAATAACTAGAGAGGGTAAAAATGAATTCATTCGGGCTGCTTGACGTCAGTTATGACCAAGAACGCCACTTATTTTGGTCGCACAGGTCCGCAGCCTTCCCTCTCTCAAGGAATTCACTTGGATAAATGTGTTGGCTAATAAAGAGATGCACAAGAAAATCTTCAGCACAGGTGGTGCTAGATCTATCCCCAGCTAGCTCATTTCCAACAATTTCCATTTCAACTTGCTTCTTGACCCTCTCAATGAAGAGCTCGGAGTTCCTGAGCCAGTAAACAGCTAGAGAGCATCATTCACAAAACGGTGATCTCCACTCTTCTGCAGGGACTATATATAAACGAATGTGGCATTCTTAACGATTGGGTTGGTGAAGCCAAATTTTAGTGCACACACACAGATACACAGAGCTGTTTCTCTCTCCATCTCTGGCTCTCTCGCTCACACACACATACACACCACACACATAAAACAGCATAGAGAGGCTGCTGTAGCGCTGAACCTCGAGAACAACGGCGGTAGTGTGGGGCCGTCTCACGGTGGCTGGACTTCATGACGACTGCCTGTTACCGGAGGTAGCTGCGTCATGCCGGTGTTCTGAAACTCTGACCTACCTGCTCAGGATGACCTACCAGTAGTCATGTTTAAAAATACAATATCTTGTCAGGCAGAAAATAACCTGTTGGGATGTATTAACCAGCGTAATGTGATAAAAACACAAGCAGAATGTGTTGTAATGCTTGAGGATGTCAACATGTGTAGCTTATCTTGTTTGTCTGGAGTAACCCACAACCCTAAATCTGATTTGTAAAACAGCTATAACCAGTTTAGAGATGCTAATGTCTAAAGAATAGCAATATAGTGGCATGAGTGCAGCGAAGCTGTGGTATGTGCTGCATCTTATGAAGAGTAAGTGAAAAAGCTCCCCACCCCTCTACAGAGAGCCAAAAACTGGCCATGAGCGCAGCAGCGTTATTAACCTGTGAACATATAAACCATGTTACGCACAGCAGAGTAAACTCACACTGACACACAATTGAACACATAGGCCATATGCCCAACAGTGTGGATAGTGTTTGTTGGGACGTCTAAGACACCACACATACACAGGCAGTAAATTATGGGGGGTTTGGGTGTCTGACCCCACTAATTAAGGCTTTGCTGCTGAAAAAAGAAAATATTCTAAAATAGTTTGCTAGTCTTACCTGGTCTCCCAGTCTAGCTAAACTGGTCTTTATTATTTTTATCCAATATAAATACAGCTTAGGCTGGTTTAAGCTGTTTTTGTTGAACTTTGCTGAAAGTAAGTAGCCTATTCTTTATAAATACATGTGCATACAGTATATGTGTTCATATACTTACTTACTAACAACGTTTCAGTAACCAAAAAAGTTGGATTAGAAGTTAGTCAGAATGCACTTCTGAATAAATCGCCTTCGCCTTAAAAGGTAACCATAGCAACAGTAGGCTGCTCAAGTGCGTATCGGACCATCTCCAAAATGCAAGTCCGGTCATTATTTTTAATTTATTAAGCAAGCTTAAGTATAACAAAAAGTTTTGTTTAAACAGTCTTTGGCGTTTGGGTGTCAACAGAAATTACACTAACAGAAATTTTGCTCCCCTTAAAGTCATTTAATAAAACGCACACTGCGCATACAGTACATTAACAGACGCTTACTAAATACATTATTTACAGACAAACCGTGCGCGCTTACCGTGTCCGTGCGATGGATTGCCGCTGTGCTTTTTGTCCGGTGCCTTCGCACACACGCCCCGTCCCTCCAGCAGAGCCTGCAGAGGTTTGCTTTCCCCGGGGCGATGTTGACAGCTCAGCCCGGTACCGCAGCGCCCTGTGTACACTCCGCACGCCTGGCCCTCGGTTAGCGGGCAAGTCATGCAGCACCCGCAGCCCGGCTCCTTTACCGGCTCGGCGCAGTCCCGGGGCAGCGGTTTACACAGCACCATCGCCCCGTCGTCGCATGGCTCGCAGCGGACCACTGGGCTGACGCTTTCAGCCAGCCGGGCGAATGCTGCGAGCAGCGCGGTCAAGCAGAGCGCACACAGTCCCGTCATGGCGCGCACACTCACACGGGGGTAGATGCGTGGAAAAAACGGTGCGTCAGATCACCTCACCTGGATATATGATTACACTAAAGCCTGAGCTCTCAACATATGCCTTGGGAATAGCGGCGCTTTGGGTTATGCTGCTGTCACGTCGGTTTGACTAGACTGTGAACTAAGCGTCTGGGTCTCTCCATCTGTAAGTGAGTTTAAGTGGAACTACAGGTTTTATACACGCAGGAAAAGCACGGGCACTAAGTCACTCCCCCCGGTATGAATTATGTAGTCACCGTTCTCGGTCTTAAGGGACCGCGCATCCTTAATGAAATCATTCAACACAAGAGCCATGGGTGAAAAACAGAGAATTTTGCACGCTTTTAGACCGGGTTTTATTGGCATTTACGACCACTTGGAAAGCTGAGGTAGAGCGCGCGTCGCAGTCAGAAACACCTGTTGACGCCGCAAAGGTAACAGCACGTACATCAAAAATACCATTACCTTATATAATCTTTTTTTTACCAGCTACAAACGAGCACTGCTCGGATTTCCCAACTGAAAAAGAAAAAAGAATGAATGTGTTTAAAACCTGTATACAGTTGTAACTGTTAATACAACTGCTCAAAACTACAATTTCAATAATAAACAAATAAATAATCACAATTCAATATATTCTGATAATATTAGACGTGTAAAAAAAAAACAGTCCTTAGCGCTATAGCACTATATTTAATTTTTCACAAGAATGAAAACGAGGCTGTGAGGGATAGAAGAACTTTAAGTGTTGTTTAACAACAAAACATCTTTACGAAGAAAAAAAAAAACACTGACAAAAACCCTGTAAAACAATTTGAAAGTTGTGAGTTGTGAAAATGACACGAACTAAGGCTGATGATAAGCTGGGCAACTTTTTGAGCAATGTTGCCGTCAATGGGCAACCAGGTGAGATACAGGGCCCACAATTGATCTAAATTATCCAGATAGAAATCTGTTACCCATTTTCAATGGGAAAGTGCCCAAACAATATTGCAAAAAAAAAGTTGCCCAATAAAATTGCTCAAAAAGTTGCCCCGTGTATCATCAGCATAAGACCTTTTTACAGTGCGCGCCATTGAAAAGACTGTAAGTCTATCCCTTACAGCCTCATTTCATCTGTGTTAAATTCAATATGGCGCCTAACCTGACTAAAGTCTATTGGACACACCCATCCTACTCTATTCTCCAAACCACTTGTCCTCTTAAGGGTCACGATACATTCGATACAGACAAAAAGAAAATTGTGAACAATAGAAGAATAGAAACATCAGCTTAAAGGTGCACTAAGCAATATTTGAAAAAAGCTTGAAAAACAGTGTATGACCAAATCCCAAAACACACTTGCAGCCAATCAGATGTAAGGGGTGTGTCTAGCAATGATAGAATGAAGAAAGCACTCAGTGAGTGCACAGAACAGGATAGATATTAGCAGATTTAGATTAGAGAGATGGCGGATAAAAAAAGAAGTGTTTTTAAAAAGAAGTGTTATGGCAAGATATAAGACCTACGTAAATATCAGAGCAGCTTTTCAGCAGTGGAGAGAACTCAAGGAGTACGGAGGCCTGGAATCAGACATTGAGGTTGGTGAGTAATGTTGATTTTGCTTTGTTTCACACAATTTATCTGTGTTGGCTTTTGCTTAAATATGCTTGTGTGTCATCTTCGTCATTGCCAGGGTTGTGTATGTACGTGTGGGGCGGAGATGTCAAAATAGGGGCGAGGTCCAGTTAGGGTATGGGTGTGTTTAGCTCTTTTCACGCTGTAAAATTACCAATATGACTTTACCAGTAAATACACAAATATGCTGTTCACATAAGTGAGTGACGAGCAGGAAGGAAACTACAACCTGATAAGTCACGTGAGTACTCACGTTACTTTTGGACTGGAGTTAGTGCAGACAGTTGGCAGTTGCAAGGATGTCGGACGATGAAGCTACTGAAGTAGTAGTTTAGTTTCCTTCCTGCTCGTCACTCGACTTATCGTGACTAAATTCAAGATGGCGGCGAATGGTAAATTTCCTGAAGGGACTGTCTGTATAAATCTTCTTGTAAATAAACTACCAGTGCTTTTTCAAAGTTCTCAATGTCTCGTTTTAAATGTCAGGGCCCTTGGAAGTCTACCAATGAAGTGTGGAGCTACTTTGTGCCTCGTAAATGGTGTAAAACAGTGATTTATTTACATGGCTAGTCCGATGCCCGATTCACCCTCAAAGACAACCTGTTGTTAGCATCGGCTAACTAACGCCAGATTTCGGAGTGCAGGGGTCAAGCCGAGATGAGCTATGAAAGGTAAGTTCACACTCGGTATCATGATTCATTACACTTTAGGTCAATATCACACCGGACTTCTCCTTTAACCTCACTTCTGCTGTGGGTGAAGCTGCATCACGAATGATTCACGCGAACATAGATGCATATGTAGATTGGGATCGGCCTTTCCTTTTAAAACCAAAAGTAACGTTAATACTATGTGTCTTCAGTGGCTCAGATGTCGTGAGTAAATGACTACTGCTTTGTTCATTATTACATCCAAGAACAGAACACCACAATCACTCAATTAGAGTCTTCCTCTGCACCTGAGTTGACACAATGGCGATCTCATTCGGACTGTTTCAGCTCGATGAGCGCGGGTCTAAGGTAAAATGCTCATGTCAATCAACTGTGTGCCGTCACAAAGACAAGAAGCTGAGAATGACCTGATTTTAAAAAGGGGATATTACTTTTAAAGATTAAAAAATACCACTGGGTGGATTTTTATCATTGTAGGGTGGTTGTGTACACAAACTACCAACACACATTAATGTTCAAACAACATGTAAAAGTTAGTTTTGCATCCGATGACCCTGAAAATGTGCTCTGAGACTTGCCCCAAAATATCCAAACAGGCTGATTAAATGGCCTGATGGATACATCAAACAAAAAATTACAATAGAAATCTAAGACAATGGTCTCAGTGACTAGTAAGGTTTGTTCTAATCAAAATTTACAAAACATCTCATTAAAAAACAGCTCAGACCAATTTTCACCAATGAATATTAGAGGAGCTCTCTGAACACTGCAAAATAATGTGGAAAATGCGCTTTGGGTGGTCAGGCATTAGCGGTCTCATGACACCTGCTGTACCAAGATCAGCCCATTCATCCATACAGAATCTTCACTGACCATTTGCAACTTTTCTCCATCCATTCATCCATCCAACTAGTAACCTTGACCCCCGTGACTCCTCATTGGGAATGGAGGAGAAAAACGTTGACCTGTGAATTTTCGCGACGGGCCTGTATCCGTCTATCCCTCTTTCTCTTTTTTGGTCTATCTCTCCTTCTCGCTGGGTGGTAAGAGATGATTAGAGTGTGGGTTGGATGTTGGATTGTGCTGCTTCAGCGCTGAACACCCCTCCTGCCTCTGCTCTGTAATAACACAAAGTCTGCACAGGCTGTACAGCTCGGTGGCTCCAGCTTTGGGAAAATAAAGGCCTACAGGCCTGCCTGCAGACCCCAGTGTTGAGACTGGCCCACTGAAAACAAGCAGAGGGGGTAAGGAAATACCCCCCAGCACACACAACCCCACTAACAGCACCCTCTGCTACTAAGATTAGTTTTCTTATGACTCTGCATATTTCTCTCTCGGCCTCCTGCTCTTGATTTCTTATTGTCTGTCTGTATACCTCAGGAATTCCTTCCGTTTAGAGAATCGGCACGTGAGGGCTCTCCTCTGGTCTCCAGGAGCATTTTGGGAATGGAATGCACAGCGGCTGCCTAGTGTTTCTGCATGGAGGGACAGAAACCGAACATCAAACTGCGCCCTGGCCGTACGATCTGATAAGATAGCGATTGACTGACTACGAGTTATTGACTTGGATCATATCGCCGATTCCTTATCAGCACGAGCCAGTAAACGTGTAACTTCTCCAAATGGTTCGATCGCATTTAGAAGCGCCTGTTTGCCGGTGTGTGCGAGTCTGAGTGTTTATTTCTGTGAATATTATTGCAGCTGGCTGAATGTTTATTGAAAACGCTGCGCTCCAAAGGACGCACGCCAAACTGCGGGCCTACATTCTAAGCGCCTCTTAGTCTTAATATCCTCTATAATCTCAATCTCACACTCTTTATTTGAGTGTCAGCACGTCTCCAACACTCTGTCTCTCATTCGCATTCCTCTGGCTGATCTCAGAGTTGGATGGTAAATCATTAATTGTCCTTCCTGCTCTGCTGTGTGTCACATATGACAGCCGTCACTGTGACACTCATTTAATACCAGGTTTCATCTGCGGTTTCTGGAGTGGGATGGCGGGAATGAGAGAAGGGGGTGGAGGAGTTGATTTATTTGTTTCGTTCCTCCAAGGGAGTTTTACAGAAAACAACACATCCTTGATGGCATTGCCACTATAATATTATGAATCTGCCGCGGTCACACACAAATATGCATTAATGCACTAAACACGTACATTGCATGATTTATTGCTGGCATTGAGGTTTTCTGTCACATTACAAATATTGGCTCAAATGTTTGTGTCTTGCAAGCATATGTGCACTGCAGTGCATTGCTCACTAAATGTTGGACTTGTTCTAACGTAGACACAACCAGACATATGCACAGAAATTCATCACTTTTAAAAGATTTTATATGCCCGTTTCTGTTATGCACATGTTTCCTTTGTGTGTAACAGCTGGGAAGCAAATTTTCTAAAAGTATGCACATTTCACTATTTTAGGATACCATGTGTTTCTAAGATTTGATTTGGCTTTAGTCATGTTGTGACACAAAGAAATCATAAAAATGATTTACAATACCTTGGGTTCAAAATTCAAACAGTGTTTTACTCATTTCCTCATTTACACATCACAAATTTTGCCATGAACACCTGCACAGCTCTCTCTCATCTAGCAGCCAAACAAATGTCTCTCCAGATGATCAGATGTTCTTATTTAGGAGGAGTATTTGTGTCAGTCTCAGAAAATATAAAAAGTTATTTAAAGTTATTAAATCCAAAAACTGAAAGAAAAAAGAAACAAAATGCATATTCATTTACATTATTTATTTTCTTTCTCTCTCATATAATATAGTCATATAGTCAATTATCTTATTCATATTTAGTTATGCAAATTGGGGTTAAAATTAGGGATGTCCCGATCCGATCACGTGATCGGAAATCGGGCCGATCACGTGGTTTCAGACTCGATCGGAATCGGACGTTACATCCCGATCAGGACTCGGATATATATGTATACGTTATATATTATTCTCATCAATTTTTAACACATCTATAGTTATACGGTGGCACAGAGTTAGACCTCTTGACTCCACACAGAAACACAGCAAACACTGTGGCACTTTTATTTTTTTATTTGTTTACATGCCTTCCGGGTATTTTAAGTTGAGGTGCTATTTGTTTTTATATTAGACTTTTTTTATATTTACTGTTGCACTAATGTCCAGAAGTGAAGAATTTATGTAATTTATTACTTGATTGTTCAAGCTACCTCACAGAAGTGCTCTGTTTGTTAACAGAGTTGTTGAATGTTAAAATAAGGTGAATTAAATAAAAAAAAAAAAAAGAATAAAGAAGAGCGAAGAAACAGATCCAGGATGTTCTTTATTTTTTATGTATTATAGAAGTATTGGATCGGGACTCAAATCAAATGACTCGGACTTGAGGGCAAAAAAACCTGATCAGGACATCCCTAGTTAAAATATGTAGAAAAAGTCCTTAAAGTAGTTATTAATTTTTATATATAATATAAATTATATTTGTACTTTAAGTGTGCTAAAATAAATATTTTATTTTACATGAATAAGAAATGCTTAAACCATACAATTTCATTAAATTTAAACAGTCAAAAATGCATACAAAGGATTTCATAAAATGAAAAATTAAACATCTTTCTCTGAAATGTAAACTAAAACACACCACCGTCTAGATCTGCAGTCGTTCAAGCCAGAATGAATGTTCCAAGAATAAACAACTCATTGTAAACAGCACCTAACAAACTGGTCATTTAAGTTATAAAGGCATATAAAATATAAATACTGCATAGAAACACACAACGCTTACACTGTACATTCAGAAGTTGTTTTGCATTGCACATGGCTAAATCTACGACCATGCCTTTCGCACAGGCCAAGCCAAGAAAGCCTTCAATGCGAGGCCTCTGTACCCATTTCAAGCAAAAAAATGTAAACAACATTATCAGATAAATGGCCTCATTGAATCTAAACTCCCGAAGACATTATTTTTCAGATCTGGCTCAGACAAACTCATTGCCTGTGAAGAAGAACATCGTCTTTCCATGGCACATTTCCCAAAGCCTCTCCAGACTTCGATAGCAACTCTAATTCAACCAGGAAGGAAAGCAAATGCGCACTGCGCTCACAGGCCAGAACTGAATATGTCCTGAATGTTTCTGTGCTCTGTTCTTCTGTTGTGCCTGTCTCTCTCTCTCTCTCTCTCTCTCTCTCTCTCTCTCTCTCTCTCTCTCTCTCTCTCTCTCTCTCTCTCTCTCTCCAGGAATGAATAATTACAGTCACAGCATGTGACTTAACAGCGCAGAGATCAAATTCCACTGTGTTATAATCACTTGCTGTTCGGCTATTGCGGCAGCAAAAAAAAAAAAAAAAAAAAAGAGAGAGAGAGTGAAGGTAATGGGTGGGGGGTAGTAGAAAAGATTTGCTTTTGCTAGGCTACAGCGCGAGATCAGAATGGAAATGGAGGGAGCTCAGACCGATTTAGAGAAAGCAGGCGTGACGCACAGGTGGTTTGTCACTGTGAGAAATATCAGAAGCGAAGCAGGCTGAATATAATCATTTTGTGTTTTTGCGATAAGCTCTCTGAGCTTCGCTCTATTTTTGGAAAAGCTTTTCCGTGAGAGCAATTCTGAAGATGGAAATAGTGAGCGCACAGTAGAGCATATAAAGCTGAAGGAATGTGTGAGATCCGAGCATGACTTCGCACTGCATGGTTTGAGTATGAGCCAAAACAGATGGAACAGACCCAATAAAGGTTTAGCCCAACACTGTCCCCATTCACCACATGCTCTCTCTTACACACACACACAGACACACACCTTGCAAGTGCTAAGTTGACTATAGTTCTAGCTGCCTCATTGCCTACTGTCTACATAGGCAGTTGCCTTCTAAGGCAGCATCAAAACAACCATGGAACCTCATAAGTGACCGATTTGGAACTCTCTACCAAGGCAGCATAAAACAAATAGCACTTTGCAGAAGAGATTCTATCTAGCATGTTACTAAACTAAGAGTATACAACTCTAAGGGTGTGTTCACACTCGATTCAAATTAACTCTGGTGCGATTGCTCTGTTAGTGCGGTTCATTTGAGTAAGTGTGAACACTGCCATCCGAACCATGGTGTGCGGACCGCTAAAAAGATGGGTCTCAGTCCGCTTCCAAACGAACTTTGTTGCGGTTCGAATTAAATATGAACGCAACACAAACCAAATACTTCGAAACAAACCAAAGACAGGAAGTAATGACAAGATGCGACGCTATGCGACATGATTTCATGAAGGGAACAAGCGGTGTATCCAAAATAAAATGAGCACAGGGCAAACGTGGAGAAACAAGGAGGTAAAGTGCCCTTTTATGAGCTCTATAAGAGTTTGCAGGTGGTCAAAATAAAATCATATGCACGCAACAATGAGCATGCTTAGTCCAGCAGACGCCATTGCGTGTATTGGACTTAAAACGTAAATCAGCAGGCCGATCTGTGATTGGGTACTTTGATTTTGCTTATGTGAGTTCCGTCACAAAATATATACATTATTCAACCCGAACAATCAGGTCCTATCACTATGCCTTTAGGTTCGGTATTGTTAGGTTCGCGTCAAAAATGCCAGTCTGAACGCTAAGCGGACCAGGACCAAATGTATCATTTTCCATTTTGGTCTGGACCAAACGAAGATCAAAATCAAGATCTAAGGTAAACTATCTGTTGTTGCTTTCAGTATGGCTATAAATGTCATGAAATATGATATTCAAACTCACATTAGACACTTACCTGCTGAAAAAAAAAAAAAAAAACCAGCTAAAACCAGCCTAAACTGGTTGGCTGGTTTTAGCTGGTCATCCAACCTGGTTTTAGAGGGGTTTTGGCCACTTCCTTAGCTGGTTAGATGGGGAGACCAGCTGGAACAACCAGCTAAAACCAGCCTGACCAGCTTAAACCAGCCAACCAGTTTGGGCTGGTTTTAACTGTTTTTCTCAGCAGGGTTTTAACATTGAATAAAGCACATAATCAACACGTGATTTTATCACTGTCATAGTTTGTATGTTGCTGTTCCAGCCGCGATGTCGTGGAAATAGAAACCATTTCTAAAACGGAAATTTTGTGTGTCGTTATCGCAGCTTATTAGAACAAAAACTCAGATTAACATAGAAAAGATACCTTTTATTGCGTGTTGCAGCCTTGCATCGTGTGTAGTTACAACACGGTATTAATTTAACTGTTTTTTTAGGTTCTTTTTAGTATTGTTTAATTTTTTTCTGCAACATTTTTCTCACCTCATCGTATGTTAAACTGTTTGTTAGTTAGTTTATTTGACCTCATATAGTTTTATCAAAATGTCATAACTCAATTTGAAAATAAGTTTTTTTCTGTTGATATATGCCATACTTTTCCAATCATCTAGCTCTGTGATGCGTGTCGACAACTTCACGCATTATATAATCACATTGGAAAGGACATGCGTGGTTAGTTCTTCATCTGTGTACTTCGGTTCAAAAAGGTAGGCTAGGGCGAAAAACGTTCTTTCTTTGCACATTCACTAAACTGTTCTTTCTTTGCATATGTCACACGGGACCTTTCCAATGTTTTTCTTAGAAAATGGCAGATCGTTTTACTAGAGTAGACCCTTATTCCTTGGCTGGGATTGTGTTGAGCCCTTTGAAGCTGCATTGAAACGGCAATTTGGACCTTCAACACATTGGTCCCCATGGAAGTGGTGATGATATGGAGAATAATCCTGGAATGTTTTACTCAAAAACCTTAATTTCTTATTGACTGAAGAAAGAAAGACATCTTGGATGACATGGGGGTGAGTAAATTATCAGGATTTTTTTTATTCTGGAAGTGAACTAATCCTTTAAGATTGGAAACACTCTACATGGGCAGCAACACAAAGAGCACATGATTGAGAATCTGCTAACAATTGATTTCAAAAGAGTTTGACCTTAGCATGTTGCTAAGCTACTGTAACAGGATTGCAAGCATAAAACATGCACACGCAAATATTAAGTATGAAGCATTTTTGACACTTACCATTTCTCTTTTCATGTCAGCCACTTTAGATTTATGTTTCAAAAGTTACATGTGATGCTGCCTCCAGCCTCCTAAAATGTTTATTCTCAGAACATCTCTTGGTTACTGAGGCGGCTGGTGTGGAGGGTATCTGTACTTGTGTGTGTGTGTGTGTGTGTGTGTGTGTGTGTGTGTGTGTGTGTGTGTGTGTGTGTGTGTGTGTGTGTGTGTGTGTGTGTGTGTGTGTGTTTAAGTATTGTTTGGCAGTGGTGTTATGCTGGAACAGTGTAAATAACACTCCCACGCCAGTCACTTTTATCCCCTGCCAGGCTCGTTTGGAGGAAACAAAGTCTTGAGCTCCCTAACTCACTTTCCGTGATGACAGAACCGACAGTCTCTATCACTTACGGGCTGACAGCCAGCCAATCATGACAGGAATGTGAAGGGAGGAAGAGAAGGGATGGGTTTGGGGTCGCACATTAGCTATGGGACACTGGAGTCTGCAAATGCACTTGAGAATAAGCGTGCCAACGCAGTCTCCAGGATGTCCTTAAGTCCAAGTAGCTGGAGTGGTAAGCTAAAAAAGCCACCTCAGCAAGATCTGCAAATTCTTGTTCTCTTGTACTTCACTTGTAGAGGCAAGCAGCGGGAGCATAAGTGGAGTATGAACTGCTTAGGAGTGAACAGTATGGTGAAAAGTCGCTAAAATGAGTTGAAATGGAATTTTAGTACAAATACAAAATTACTCTAAATGTGTATAGCAGCACATACCTCCCTATATAGAAGACAAAAACAGTATGTGAGCGGAGTAATATGTCTAAATTAACAGTATTCATCAAACAGTTGTCATCAAATGATGTCCACAGCACTACAACTGAGTATATATCCAGACATGCGGTGCTTATGAGGGCAATTTCAGCATTAAAGGGAAAGTTCACACAAAAATGAAAATTACCCCATGATTTACTTACCCTCAAGCCATCCTAGATGTATATGACTTTCTTCTTTCAAACTAATACAATTGGAGATATATTTAAAAAGCTTTTTAATTTTTGAGATTTTGAAGTCCAATAAAGTGCATCTATCCATTGTAAAAATAGCTCCACAAGGCTCAAGTGGGTTAATAAAGGCCTTCTGAAGCAAAAACAAAGAAAAATATCTGTTACTTTAAAAAAAGTAATTAGTTACTTCTCACAAATACTGACTGAGTTACATATAAAAGTAACTAATTACCAGGGAAAGAAACTATTGTGTTACTTAAAAAAATTCAAATATATCAAAAAACTTGCCCCCAATATTAAATATGCAAATGCATAAAACATTGTAAACTAATCTACACTATTTTAATGTTGCTGTGGGACAATGTGAGAGACATCTTGCAGGGGCTAAATATAACGTTATTGGGATCACTTCAACTCACAGACATGAAAAACATCCTACAGCAACACTGTTAACCCTCTGGGGTCGAAGACCGTACCAGTGCGGTCTGTCTTGTTTTGATGACCACAAAAAGAACTAAAAAACACTCTGACATTTTGAAACTGCAAAGGGTTGACTTTTATTTATGTATAGTCATAAATATAGTTGTAAAATAAATAAAACAAACAGGGTCTCCATCACCACTCTTCACAGACATGTAAATGAAACAACCTGAATCTCTGTAAATACTTGGAGTATATATGTAAAGAGATACGTAATATATGTACAAAGAGCATGAAATGTCTACTTTTAAATGAAGTCACGTCAAATATTCTCGAATAAAGTAATCCGTATGATACCAACGCGAGCTTCAGTTTTTACTGTCTAAACTCATCTCTAATGTAATCACACCCACGAGCGGCTCCGCTTTTCAAATTTTAAACATCCACGTGAGACGTGCGAACTAGTGATGTGCAGGTCGGGGGTTTTTTCAACCCGCGGGTCCCGCTTTTATGAAATTATTTGGCTCGCCCCAACCCGCCCCACACCACTGTATCTATTTTTACAACCCGCCCCGCCCCGCACCGCACCCGCGACCAATAAATAGACATACTAGGCATTGTAATCTGTAATCCAAATGAAAACAGTCTTTATTTCAGGCCGAAAGTGCTTGGAAACATCGCCCTGTAAACTGGCGACAACATACGATTATGAATATGAACCATAAATCATGTCATATTAATAACAAGATAATCAGTGGTGTAACATTAGTGGTGCCGGAAGAAAAGTACGCTTCCTACGCTTCATTTATGAATTTCGTTTTAAACTTTCTATTTGAACGCATTCGTTTACTGGATCCTTGGACTGAAAAGTTTACACTTTTCGAACTGTTTCGGGCGCATCAGGCTTAATCATCAAATACATTTCAAAGTAAGCCGGCGCCATGGTCCTGATTGCATTATTACTGTCTTTATTGGGTGTTTTTAGCGAACATGTACATTTATTCACATATGACTGGATGTGGTTGACTGTCCTGATTTTGGCTAATGCAGCACACTACTGAATAATGCACATCAGAGAAGATTTAAAAATAGGTATACGCATAGCCGCCTGATAAATACCTGCGTATACCCTCCACTACACCACTGTAGATAATGATAAACATTTACAACATTTACAAAGCAGCGTTTGTATTCGTCTAGGCTAAACATTTTTTTTTTATTTCAAATGTGTATAGGTTTACAGCCTACGCTAAATAACCACTTTTTGTTTTATTTAACAGACGGAAATGTTCATTTAGCGTTTTTACGCTCGCTGTGCAAAAAAAGAATGGCATCCACTGTACCGGGGTTTAATCTATTTCGCCTCGACTCCAGCACCAGGCCAGCAGAGCTGAATGTGCGCTCGCTTGAAGTGCTCATGGCTGGTAGCGGGAGCTGCTTAGCGCTTGCGTGTCGTGACGTGTTGATAACCTTATTAAAGAACTTAATAAAATATGAAAATAGATATTCCCAAATATTAAATATAGGCTATAGGGAATTGCACACAACATACATAGATTTTTTTAATTTTATTTTGTTTTTAATGACCCGCCCCAACCCGCCCCGCAAATAACGTGACAATTTCTTTACCCGCCCCAACCCGACCCGCGGGGTCCACGGGTTATGAGACGACCTGCGCATCACTAGTGCGAACGTAGGTAAACGCCCTCCAAAATGACCTACGTAAACATTTTATCAAGGTTATCTTGGCTACTTTTTGTTTCTGGAAGAAGATAAGGAATAAGCCAGAATTTACCTCAGAATAACGCAATGCGAAAAGTATAGTAACGCTGTATTTTATTGTCTGTAACAGTAACGGTGTGGTAACGGGGGAAACAGTAATTCATCTGATTACTCGTTACAAAAAAAGTGATGGCGTTAGTAAAGACGTTTATTTATAACACCGTTATTGCCATTACTGCTGTCGTATGTGGATGACAAAAGTTTCACAAAAGGTTCTTTTTGGAGAAAGAAGCTTCTTCAGATTCTAAAAAGGTAAGAAAGAGATGGTTCTTTAAAGAACCTTTGACTGAATGCTTCTTTGTGGAACCAAAAATGGTTCTTCTATGGCATTGCTGTGACGAACCTTGTAAAGCACTTTTTTAAGAGGGTATTTATGTAATGGTAACATACTTTGGGTGTAAGAATCTGGCTTGAAAATAAGAAATGACTGCATATCTATCTATGGGAGTATTTGAGATGCTCAGGTTTTCTAATAGAGGTCCTACAGTATGTATGAAGTAATCTGGCATCTTAATTTCTTCAATTAAGTTTTTCTTTCTGCAGCAGCAGCTCTATAAAAGGGAACCAGTTCGTTCTGCTCTTTAACTCGTCAGCTTTTGTTTGCTTTTATTTTATTTTTCCTTCTTGCCACTCAATAAAACATATTTTTCCAAGTCGCCATCCCAGCCTGGTATTTTTGTTGCTGTTTTCTTGGACGGAGAATGATTGTGTTTCACTTTGGAGGGCATTCACCCTTTCCCAGGGTTTCCCATTTATGGTTAAAGTCACACCGTGAATGTGTATCACCCCTCTCTACTGTAAAACCAAAAATCGGAGTTTATGCGGTGTGAATTTGGCCATTTGTGTGCTCTAGTGCCATTAGTGGTTCTTGTTATGGGTTTTTAAAATCCCCTAACCCTAAGTATTAAACTTTGCCTTGTAACTTGCCCTTAAATTCTTGTGCTACAGACATGTCTAATCATGCGGTTTGTTTAGAAAAGGGTGCACTGCTACTCTTTCTCGTGATCAGACTTATGAAGGATAATAAAATGCCCCAAAAATGAAAAATTCACACATTTAGAGGCCAAAAGACCTCATCAGACTTCGTAAAAATTTAGTTTGTTACTGTAATTCAATGGAATTCATTATAGGACTTTATAAGGTCTATTAAAGTTCGGACAGCTGCGTAACTCAAGCTATTGCCTACTTGTTCTCAGACAGCAGCTGCTTTTCAGGAACAATCTGGAACAATGCCTGTCAATAAATCTATGGCAGGGGTTCATCCATGAGGGATGCTGTGGGTTAGTGTGTAAAGGGTTTCTTGGGAAACATCTGGAGCTGAATTCCGTGAAACTCTCAAATGAGGTTTTGGCCATTTCAGAATCAGCGGGAAGCACATCCCCTTAACCTTTTATCTTAGAGAGCAACAGAGAGGGAGGAGAGAAAGATACAGATGGGGCAAAATGAAAGAGTGTGGGATGGAAAAAACAAAGGCGGAGGGAGGAGAATGGGATCTGGTAGGGGCATCTTGTGGTAATGGTAGGCCTAAAACAAACTCATCGCAAGAATTCAAATGCTTTTTATGAGTTGTGAAATCAAGCTAACATGTGCAATTCATAATGCGACACATTCTGCATTCTCAGCCACAAGAGGCGCTACAGTCTTTTGCACACGATAATGTTTCTTTGTTTTAAGGATGTTTAGCCTGTGCCTTGCTAAGACCTAGACTGAAGATCTTTCAACACACGACCAGACGGTGCAAACAGTCACACTCTGCCCAAAAACAAACAACCCCCAATGGAATTACACACACTTATATGAGCAAACACGCACATTCACACATGCCAGTGTGCATACAGACATATATGCACTCCCATTTCCCACTTTTGGAAAGAAATTAATACTTTTATTGAGCAAGAATGGTTTAAATCAATCAAAAGTGACAGTAAAGACATTTATAATGGCACAAACTATTTCTATTTCAAATAAGTTTTCAAATAAGTTTTTATCAAAGAATCCAAAGAAAAAATGTATTGCAGTTTCCACGAACAAATATTAAGCAGCACCACTGTATTCAACATGATTTCTGAAGACTGGAGTAATGATGCTGAAAATTCAGTTTTGCATCACATGAATAAATTACATTTTTAATGTAATTTTTTAATATATTAAAATACAAAATAGAATAGAATTGCTATAACATTTCACAGTATTACCGTATTGTTGATCATATGTTGCTGCCTTGGTGAACATGAGAGACTTTCAAAACTTCTTACCGATCCCAAACTTTTAAATGCTAGTGTACATTACAAGTGTCATCAACTTTAAATACATATTTGGTTTACAGAAAATGAAATATTATATCCCTAAATTATATTTTGCAAAAATATTTTATAAAAAAAGTTATTTGACTGTAAAGACTTAAACAAACTAGTAATAACCCAAGAGTGATGTAATAATCACCATGGAAGTGGATGCTGATAGTTGGCGGAACTGAAAAGAATATACAGTCAAGCCCGAAATTATTCATACCCCTGGGAAATTCTGACTTAAAGTTACTTTTATTCAACCAGCAAGTTTTTTTTTTTTTTTGGACCAGAAATGACACAGGCTTCTCCCAAAAGATAATAAGATGATGTACAAGAGGTATCATTGTGGAAAAAAATATTTCTCAGCTTTTATTCAAATTTGAACAAAAAGTGGCATGTCCAAAATTATTTATACCCTTTGCAAACTGTCACAGTCTATGGGAAAATCCAAAGTTCTATACCATTCCAAATAGTCCAAGCTGTTCTAAAGCATCTTAATTACCCTGGTTCATTGGGAACAGCTGTTTTAATCAACTCAACAGGTGAAAAACAGAAGCTCTCTGCTGTTGGTTTGTGGACAGTCATTGCTAAGACAAAGGAGCTCGCGGAGGACCTGCGGCTGCGCATTGTGGCTGCTCACATGTCAGGAAAGGGCTATAAGATCACATCTAAATGTTTTGAAGTTCCAGTGGCTACAGTGCAAATTATTATTAAAAAATACAAGATGTTCTGCACTGTGAAAAATCTCAGAGGACGTGGTAGGAAGCAAAAAGTGACACCTGTGCCGGCCAGGAGGATAGTGAGAGAGGTAAGAAAGAATCCAAGGATCACCACCAAGGCCATCCTGATGAATCTGGGCTCTGCTGGTGGCAACATCTCAAGGCAGACAGTCCAACGGACACTGCACACCGCTGGGTTCCACTGACGCAGACCAAGGAGGACACCACTTCTCCAGATATGGTCAGATGAAACAAAAATTGAATTGTCTGGCCACAATGATGTAGCCTTCATTTGGCGTAAAAAAGGAGAAGCCTTTAACCCTAAGAACACCATCCCCTCTGTTAAACATGGTGGTGGGAACCTAATGTTTTGTTTGTTTGTTTTTTTACCCGCTGGACCAGGGAACCTAATCACAGTAAACGGCACCATGAAAAAGGAGCAATACATCAAAATTCTCAACAACAACATCAGGCAGTCTGCAGAGAAACTTTGCCTTGGGCACCAGTGGACATTTCAGCATGACAATGACCCAAAACACAGCAAAAGTGGTGAAGAAATGGTTAGCAGACAAAACATTAACATTTTGCAGTGGCCCAGCCAGAGTCCTGACTTAAATCCAATTGAGAATCTGTGGAGGGAGCTAAAGATCAGGGTGATGGCAAGGAGACCCTCCAACATGAAAGAGTTGGAGCTCATAGTTAAAGATGAATGGGCAAAAATACCAGTGGAGACATGCAAAAAGCTGGTCATCAATTATAGGAAGCGTTTGATTGCTGTAATAGCCAATAAAGGCTTTTCTATTGATTATTGAGAAGGGTATGAATAATTTTGGACATGCCACTTTTTGTTCAAATGTAAATAAAATATGAGTAATATTTTTTTCCAAAATGATGCCTCTTGTACATCGTCTTATTATCTTTTGGGAGAAGCCTGTGTCATTTCCGGTCAAAAAAAAAAAAAAACTTGCTGGTTGAATAAAAGTAACTTTAAGTCAGAATTTGCCAATATACCAAAACAAAGTAAACAAGAGAACCTCTTCTAAAACCTTTCTGCACAGACACCCACATTCATGCTCTGCCACATCTGAAATGTTTAGCTAATGTTTAAACAAAGTAGACTTGTGTGAAAATGTGTAGTGCATATCTATGTTGCCTGTATGTGTGTGTTCAGAAAGAATCTGAAAAATGTATAGGCTGTTACCTTTATAAGTGTGTGCATATGTTCCTGGAATTGATTTAATCAAACTTACTTTACACCATACGTGTATCCCAATAGATATATCAGCTATTGGTTCTGGCTGTGGGGACATTATGGGGGGGGTGCGATTCCTGGAAAAGTGGGTTCAAAACTCATGCCATGCTCAGTACAATATCCACAATATCCAGGACATTCTGTTCTGCAATGAACTACAACAATGATTCTTATCAAAGTACACATCATTAAAGGATGTTCTGTGCTTTTCATAAAAAAAAAAAGGAATGAAAGCATGGGTCAAATGCTGATCAGCTCCACATTATCCACAGAGAAAAACAGCAGAGTTTATTGCAGTTGAAAACGTAAGTGTTTATTTATTAGTTAAAACGTATTTACAGTAGTACAGTATGTAATTAGTTAATTAGTATAATTAGTATAATATATATTTTTATTTAGTTTAGTTTAGTTTAATTTAGTTTACAGTTTGTTAGCTCATTAGTCAGTAAAAAGTTCCAAAGATAATCAAAAAATGTCATAAAGTTAAAATCACATTTATTGGTGTGTTTTGTTGGTTGATTTGGTCATTTACTTGTTTGTTTGTTTAGTTACTTAGTTGGTTGGTTTATAGTTTGTTAGCCAGTAGAAAGTTCCACAGATTATCAGAAAATTGTCAGAAAATGTGTAGTGCATTTTTTTAGTTAGGTAGGTAGGTAGTTGAAAGTTCCACAGATGATCAGAAAATTGTCAGAAAATTGAAAGTGCATTTATTTAATTAGTTCATAATTTGGTAGTTAATTTGTCAGTAAAAAGTTCCACAGATTATCTTCAGATTCCCTCAGAAAACTATAAACATTTAGTTGAGTTTTATTTAGTTGATAGTTTGTTAGCTCATTAGTCAGTATAGATGTTCCACATTTTTTAGTTAGTTGAAAGTTTCACAGATGATCAGAAAATTGAAAGTGCATTTATTTAGTTCATAATTTCATAATTTGTTAGTTTATTAGTCAGTGAAGTACCACAGATTATCTTCAGTTATTTAGTTTAGTTTAATTTAGTTTATAGTTTGTTAGCTCGTTAGTTAGTATAAAGTTCCACAGATTATCGTAAAAAAGTTAAAATCGCATTTATTTGTTTGTTTTGTTGGTTGGTTGGTTTGTTCAGTTAGTTAATTGGTTCATTTATAGTTTGTTATCCAGTAGAAAGTTCCACAGATTATCAAAAAATTGTTAGAAAATTTATAATGCATTTTTTAGTTAGTTAGTTAAAAGTATCACAGATGATCAGAAAATTAAAAGTGCATTTATTTAGATCATAATTTTATAATTTGTTAGCTCATTAGTTATAAAATTAAAGTATAAAGTTCCACAGATTATCAGAAAATCGCATTTATTTGTTTGTTTTGTTCGTTGGTTGGTTGTTTGTTTACTTGTTTGTTTGTTCGGTTAGTTAGTTAGTTAGTTAGTTAGTTGGTTGGTTTATAGTTTGTTAGCCAGTAGAAAGTTCCAAAGATGATCAAAAAATTGTCAGAAAGTTAAAACCGCATTTATTTGTTTGTTTTGTTGGTTGGTTTGTTCGTTTACCTATTTGTTTGTTTGTTCAGTTAGTTGGTTTATAGTTTGTTAGCCAGTAGAAAATTCCACAGATTATTTTCAGCTACCTCAGAAAACTTTATAAACATTTATTTATTTACTTTAGTTTAATTGTTTAGCTTATAGTTTGTTAGCTTGTTAGTCAGTATATAGTTCCACAGATTATCAGAAAATTGTCAGAAAGTTAAAATCACATTTATTTCTTTGTTTTGTTGGTTGGTTGGTTTGTTTACTTGTTTGTTGGTTTGTCAATGTAAAGTTCCAGAGATTACCAGAAAATTGTCAAAAAGTGTTTTTTTTTTTTTTGTTGTTGTTGTTTTTTTGCCATGGTTTGTTTGTTTACTTGCTTGTTTGTTCGTTCAGCTATGGTTTATAGTTTGTTAGCCAGTAGAAAGTTTCACAGTTTAGAAAAAAAAAAAAATGTATAGTGCATTTTTTAATTAGTTTGTCATGTATCTGGTCTGTCTTCTCATCATGCACTCTTGCACACACATTCTGGACTGCAATCCCCATAAGCCACTGGGGGGGCGCTATGTACCCCTAGCCAACGTGGCCGGGCCGAGGACGAAGGCCAAGGCCACGGGGGCTGCCCAGCCATGGCCACCTGAACTGCCTGTCCGGCCATGGCCTCCTGATCCACCATGGCCACCCGAACTGCCTGTCCGGCCGTGGCCGCCTGACCCGCCATGGCCACTGGAACTGCCTGTCCGGCCGTGGCCGCCTGACCCGCCATGGCCATGACAGGCGTTCCGGTGGCCTTCGTCCTCGGCCCGGCCACGTTGGCTAGGGGTACATAGCGCCCCCCCAGTGGCTTATGGGGATTGCAGTCCAGAATGTGTGTGCAAGAGTGCATGATGAGAAGACAGACCAGATACATGACATAGTTAGTTAGATAGTTAGGTAGGTAGGTAGTTGAACGTTCCACAGATAATCAGAAAATTGTGAGAAAAATTGAAAGTGCACGTATTTAGTAAGTTTATAATTTGTTATTTTATTCGTTAATTCCACAGTTTATCTTCACTATTATCAGAAAATTGTCAGAAAGTTAAATCAGCATTTATTTGTTTGTTTTGTTGGTTGATTCGTTCATTCACTTACTTGTTTGTCTGTTTAGTTAGTTAGTTGGTTGGTTTATAGTTAAAACCACATTTATTTGTTTGTTTGGTTGGTTTGCTAGTCAGTATAAAGTTCTACAGATTATAAGAAAATTGTTAGAAAATTTAAAGTGCATTTATTATCTCACAATAAAAAAAAGAAGATTCAGATGTTGTAAAAGCAACAAAAATATGTTGTAATTCCAAATGCATACAGTGTGCATTTATGGTATTATGAAGCTTAGTAAAAGCCAGTATATAGTAACACCAATGACCTTGTGACCATTCACCTCCTACACATCTCCTTGACACATCAAGATCTTGGCACTGCAATGTTTAAGCCTCATATAAATCTTGGGGAAATGCTGACTCGTCACTGTGCTGCGTGCATGTAAGACAAACTTGGCTCGGACATTTCGATTTTATCAGTATTGGATCAGCACTTGCTAAATTCTTTATAATTACGTGTAACCATCAACTGCTATTTCTGAAATCAAAACAATTTGGCCGCAATAAAACCAGCTAAATGCAAACACACAAGTGAAACGCTGTGGAAAGCTGGATCTAATGATCGAGTAAAGAGGGACGTCTCATCTGGGGACAATAAAAACTTGATTAATTTTTATTGGATTTACTTTTTTTATTAAAAGCATTCTGCTAGAAATACTTCTTGCACATGATTGATTAGATCATCTGAAGAAATATGTAACAGAAGTATGGAGGAGTATCTACAGTGGGATTCATCAAAATGTTGAAATATGTGGTTATATAGAGTACATTCTTCAGTACATGAGCACTAAAAGCCCTAAGAGAAGATTTACTGTCTTGTTAGATGGAAATTCAGTTAACATTGCGGCCAACCAGTGTGTTTGACCTAATGAAGTTACCCGAGGTGCGAGGGGACGCAGTCGCGCAGCAGGTGGTCAGGGTCGTACAGTTCAGTGCTCTGCATCATGTACCCTCACTGACCTTATTTTTCATTCTGTTTTTAAGCATGCAAATATTTCACACTCCAGGTTAAACCTGAATGTATTAACTCTAAGCAAACACTAAACATGATTAATGGACATGCACACAAAGCAGTCATGCACACACATGCTATTCCAAATTTTGCAAATTAAAGTGATCGTTCACTCAAAACTGACAACTGAAATTATTTATTCAGTCATGTCATTCCATTTTGACTTTCCGTCTTCTGTGGAATCAAAAGGGTCATTCCGTGTCAAATCGACTAAATTTTGGAAACTGCCCCAGCTCAATTTTTTTTCTGTAGGAAGACAAACATAAATAGTGATGAAAGCCAAAATGTTAAA
>NC_133373.1:9514355-9535778 GCF_049309525.1 Garra rufa | reverse complement strand
TGCCCATTTTCCACAAGTTGATATGATTCTTTAGGGTCTTAATAAAAAGTCTATAACACACTGGTTAAAATTATTCAATGGTAGTGTAAAAAACGCCCTTTTTACCTTGTCAAAATCAGCCCTTTGTAGAGTGAGCTATTCTGTTGCATGTTCCTTTAAATTCTAATGAGCTCTGCTCGCCCCGCCCCTCTCTGCCTTGGGATGATGAGCCATAATGTTTACTCAACATCTTTGAAACACCTCTCGGGCATGCAGTGCAGCTCCTATCTCACTGAATGGGGAAAAATCAAATTCTCCAAAACTGTTCACCAAACTTACGATTAAATTTCTTATTTGCGTTTAGCTGCGAAACTTGCTAACCAACACATTATTAAGAAAGGCCATTTGCAAAGATGCAAAAACCCTTTACTCACTTCTGCTGTGGGTCAAGCTGCTTCACGAATGATTTGCACAAACATAGATGCATATGTAGATTGGGATCGGTGCTTTCCTTTCAAAAACGAAAGTAACGTTAATCCTGTGTCTTCAGTGGCTCAGATGTCGGGAGTAAATGACGACTGCTATGTTCATTATTACATCCAACAACAGAACACCTCAATCGCTCAATCGGAGACATTCTTTTCTTCCCCTGCACCTGAGTCGACACAATGGCGATCAGAGTCGGACTGTTTCAGCAAATAAATTACATTTTAAAATTTTTCGAATTTTGATTAAATCTTTGACATTTTAAACAGTAGTGGGCAAATGTTTGACCTTCAAATAGGACAAAAGGCCAAATTAATAAATAATAATAATAGTAGTAATAAACACAGTAAAAGTATTCCACACAACTCGTGCACTATATTTCAAGTCTTCCGAAGCCCTCTGAAGCCGTATGTGAGGAAAGGACTGAAATTTAAGTCATTATTCAGATGTGCATCATTATTCACAAAGCAGTCGCCACTTATTTTCAATGTGTGGAAAAGAGCAGCTTGGAAATTTGGACTCCTTTAGTGCACCACAAAAGAAATCCAATGCAAAACCACTACATTAGAGCTAAATTTCACAGGAGTGCGCAGCTAGAGTTCAGTGTAAGAGTAACACTGCTCCAGATCAACTTTTTGTTGAGACGGTTACATTTTTGCAAAAAAGCCAGTACCTAAGAAGTGCATATGTAAGCCATTGAGTTAATAGCATGTATGTGCGTCTGTGTGTCTATTAAAAATGGCAGGGTGTGTATCTGAGGGCAAGTATCTGCGCACGAGTGGAAGAGACCGAGCCTGTGGTGTGTGTAGAGTTAAGCGAGCGTGGGTGTGCACGTCTGGGTCTGGTTTGGGCTTTTCTGAAGCGATTTGTAATGATATGCTGCTCTGTCTGTACAACGTGTATTTGTGCCCCAGTGAGACATACAGAACATACTCTCATTAAGTTAAAAGGACGGCGTCCAACCACAACGACTTTAGGGCAAACGCACACACATATGCCAGCGCACTGGCCAGCACAAATTCAAATGGGATTGCCGGCACAGACACACAAACACACATATTGCCAGTGCCATAAAAAGCAGAGAATTTGGACAAATAACATTTCCACCATCATATTAGGGTTACTTGAAAAAGACTGCAAAGAGCTGAAAGAAATGCAACATGGTGAGTTTCAGAAAGCCGCTTCTTGACGGGATTTTCTCTTTGATGAGATTCAAATCAGTTCTATTATGATTTTTTTAAAGATTCAGATTCAACTAATAGAACTCATTTCAAAATGTATTTTAATAGTGAATATTTAGTTAGCTTCCCAGATGCTGCCAACATAGATTTTTCTAGGTATTAATATTGATTATATTGATATGTGTATGTGCTTGTAATTGCATGTGCGATTTTCACACGTCATATGGTGTGACATAGGTCCTGCGGTCCACGGTAGTCAGGAGATCAAATCGACCAATCAGAGCGACTTGAATAAAACGGATGCAATCTGTCAGTCAGCCCACTGTGGCGAAAATAATCGCGACCCTCCTCCCCCATAGCCGTGATGCTATGGGGTTAAATAATTGTCTGCTCACACACACACACACACACACACACACACACACACACACACACACACACACACACACACACACACACACACACAGAGACAGCCTTTCAGTCTGTTATATACAGTGGTCCTTTCCTTTATCAGAATGACATATTATAAGACAAGCATTTCCTGCAACAACAAACCTGTAATAATTTGCATTATTGTTATTGCTATTATTCTAATATTAAATAAGAATAGCAATAAATGGTATATTTTTTTTGCAATTTGAGTCTTATTGTTTAAACCAACCTTTTATTGATTTTATATATATATATATTTTTTTTTTTATTTATTTGTTTTTTTTTTTATGGATAGATTTTCAGATTGATAGGCCTTCAAATATTTTGTCTCAATGTAACATGGGGGCAGGACTATCTGTGTGTTACAGAACCCTGTTTCATGCTACTTTGCAGGCAATTTAGAGGGGTGTAAAAATGACTTTAGATAGCTGGCAGCATCATTATTATATTTTTACACAGAGACTGGTGAGTGTGTTAGCAAAATCAGTTGACTTCAGCAATCTTTGTTTCATTATATGCCAACAGTGACAGTTCAAAAATGGCAACAAGCACTTCTTGTGTTTTACATGCCTGTAACTCAAGAAGTATTGAAGATATCTAAATATGCTTTTGGATTCTGGTTATCAACAAACTTTCCTTTTGGCATTTTCATTTTAAGGGCCTTGATAATTTAGTTCCAGAGATATGGAGATCTTAATGCAGCTCCATGAGTAAACTGGACAATTCTATACATTTTCAATGGTCAAAAATTAAATGTTTCCAAAAATGTTTCAAAAAAGTCTTCCGCAGCTCCTCTGAAGCTGTATGTGAGGAAAAGACTTAAATTCAAGTTATTATTTACATTTGCATCATTATTCTGACCTTTTTTTCAGAATTACAAATTTATGTCTCCCAATTGTGCCATTTTTCACAATTTTCTCACAATTCTGACTTAATAACTCAGAATTACATGTTATAAAGTCAAAATTGCAAGATGTAAACTCGCAATTCTGAGAACATAGTCTTTTTTCCCCCTCAGAATTGGACTTATATAACTCACAATTACAAGTTTATATCTCACAATTCTGACCTTTAATATCAAAATTTTGAGTTTATAACTCGCAATTCTGACTTTATTTCTCACAATTGTGAGTTTATATCTCGCACTTCTGAGAAAACAAGTCATAACTGTGAGATGTAAACTCGCAATTGCGAGGAAAAAGTCAGAATTGTGAGATAAAAAGTTGCAGTTACCGGAAGTCACAGTTGGTGGAAACAAAAATTTTGATAAGTCTTGTTATTCACACTGATATTTACAAAAATTATGTAAAATCAAATGCTCCACTTCCACTCCACTTCCCCTAAATAATAAGTACGGCATAACACCAATTAGCAATAGCAAGTAGCAAATCATGATTTTTGTTTGATGAAAAGGAAATACGGTGTGTTCATGCTAGGTCAGGATTACCATAATTATGTGATTCCGTAAAAAACAAAAAACAAAACAAAAAAACATTCATGTTCTTGTAAAACTCGTAAAACAACTAGTAAACTAATTTTTGGAGGGCTCCAACTTGTACCGCTTGACTGCTGCAATGTCATGTGGTAACACTTAAAATGTCATCGGTTTCAGCAGTAAGATGTAATTAAGAAGTTATTTCATAATATTTTAGTGTATAATTTCTGTAATTGACTATGGACTATCCTTTCGCATTTCTGTGGTTCTCAGAAGTAGTTGATGAAACTTCTATAGTACATAGTGTACAGTAGTCAACATTTGAAGTGGAAAACTTTCATTAAAGTTGTCCTAAAATCAAAACAATACCCATTCTTCATTTTTTTATGAACTTTTTTGATCCATTTCAAATGTTGACCACTATATGTGACCCTGGACCTAATAATAGTCATCTGAAAGTTGAATTAATAAGATTTCCATTAATGTATGGATTGTTAAGATAGGACAAAATTTGGCTGAGATACAACTATTTGAAAATCTGGTATCTGAGGGTGCATATCTAAATATTGAGAAAATTGGCTTTAAAGTTGTCTTAATGAAGTTCCTTACAATGCATATTACTAATCTAAAATTAAGTTTTGATATATTTACAGTATTTACAGGAAATTTACAGAATATCTTGAATGGAACATGATCTTTACTTACTATCCTAATGATTTTTGCCATAAAAGAAATATCGATAATTTATGATATTTCATACAATGTATTTTTGCCTATTGCTACAAATATACCAATGCGACTTAAGACTGGTTTTGTGTTCCAGGGTCACATATATCACTTTCTTTCAATTTTCTAAATTATTTGCGGCAGTCAAAATGCAATAACAAACACTGTCGTGTTTTCATGTGTTCGGATGCATGATGTTTAAAAGAGTAGTTCACTTTCAGAACAAAAATTTACAGATAATTTACTCACCAACTTGTCATCCAAGATGTTCATGTCTTTCTTTCTTCAGTCGTAAAGAAATGATGTTTTTCGATGAAAACATTTCAGGATTTCTCTCCATATAATGGACTTCTATGGTGCCCCCGAGTTTGAACTTCCAAAATGCAGTTTAAATGCAGCTTCAAAGGACTCTAAATGATTCCAGCCAAGGAAAAAGGGTCTTATCTAGCGAAACGATCAGTTATTTTCTAAAAACATTTAGAATTAATATACTTTTTAATCTCTACACAGAGTACACACAGAGCTAGACAAGACGAGCATTTGAGGTTAAAAAGTATATATATTGTAATTTTTTTTTTTTTTTAGAAAATAACCGATCGTTTTGCTAGATAAGATCCTTCCTTCCTCGGTTGTGATCGTTTAGAGCCCTTTGAAGATGCATTTTGGAAGTTCAAACTCAGGGGCACCATAGAAGTCCATTATATGGAGAGAAATCCTGAAATGTTTTCCTCAAAAAACATAATTTCCTTACGACTGAAGAAAGAAAGACATTAACATCTTGGATGACAAGAGGGTGAGTACATTATCTGTAAAATTTTGTTCTGAAAGTGAACTACTCAGTCTTAAGTAGCATTGGTATATTTCTAGCGATAGCAAAAATACATTGTTTGGGTCAAAATGATCGATTTTTCTTTTATACCAAAAATCATTAGGATATTAAGTAAAAATCATGGTCCATAAAGATATTTTGTAAATCTCCTACCGTAAATATATCAAAACTTAATTTTTGATTAGTAATATGATTTTTTGCACCCTTAGATTCCAGATTTTCAAATAGTTGTATCTCTGCCAAATATTGTCCTATCCTAACAAACCGTACATCAATGGAAAGCTTATTTATTCAGATTTCATCATGACTGGTTTTGTGGACCAGGGTCACAAATGAAGTGACAGTACACAAATAAATAAAGATAATGCAGAGAAGTTACATTTTACATATGATTTTTTTTTTACAACACTCTGAATTTTGCTGTTACATTATAAAAATTAAACTGATTTCACTATTCTGTTCCAAACAGCCAATGAGACGGTAAAACCCTGCACCTTTCAGTTGCTTTACCCTTCGACGTGAATAGGTCATAGTAATGCTAACAAGGAATTTGCCCAAAGTGTTTATGTTAGGGCTAGGGTATTACTTGTGTAACAGCTAGAAAGTGTCACAGGAAAAGTGTTGGGGTGAGTGTGCGCTATTTTTGAATGTGTCATGCCTTTCATAAGCGGCCAGCGAGTGGTCCTCGTGCTCGATCTGTCCACTACGCTGATGCAATTTCCCTCTACTGGTTGCAAGCCTGTCTGGCTCTTCATTGACAACTGATGCATGTGTAAAGAACATGTCTGTTAGGCATGAATTCCCCATCAAAGAGCATACATAACCTATACGTTTCATTTGTGGAAGGCATTCGGTCCCTGTAAACTATTCAAGGCTGGCGTTGAAATCACGTCACTGAACAACCAATAAAACACACAGACGTCAGACCAGAGATTAAATGCTCAAATGAGGATTTCCATCACCTACTTCATAAGAGGATTTACTCTTGTACAAACACACATATCTGAGGAAACGTTATCTAGAGTTGTATGTTTGTGCAAGGTCATGAAAGTTTGTGTTTGTATATCATTTACTGAACTGGGTAATGAAAGCTTTATTACTCACCCTTGACCTTTGAACTCTAGACGCATTCTCCCTCTGACCTCCCACACACACATACACGAGCCTAACCTTGACTTTTGTAAATGCTGACTCCAATAAACTCTGGATATCTGGCTACCAGACAGTAGAGCCGCCACATACTGCAGATGGCTGTTTAAAACAGCGAAATGTCACACAGACCGACTGAGTGTCATGGGACAAACCTTTATAGCATCTCACTTTACCGTCACTGTATCCAGACGCTCCTCAGCGTGATTTATGATTCATGAGGTTTCAGTACTATAAAATGAGTCGTACATTGGACTCAATTTAATAATGCTTAAAACAAACTCATGTTTTAAAATAATACAACTTTCAGGAACACAGCTTTTCTATTGAAATATGCCACAATTACAAGTTGTAATCATTGTCTAACATGCTCATTATGTCTGCCTAACTGAATACATGATGTTTACTAACCACATAACTTGCATTATATTATAAGCTGTGTGTTACTGCCATATGGATATTGTTTTGACACACTTATCTCTTGTAATAACAGAATACTTTCTGATTGTAATATTAATAGCATGCATTTTCTGTAAAGCTGAAAAAAATGGCATTTTTCTCCATGCTCAGTTCCTTTAAAGGAGTAGTTCAGTTCCAGAACAAACATTTACAGATAATTTACTCACCAGCCTGTCATCCAAGATGTTTATGTCTTTCTTTTTTCAGTCATGAAGAAATTGTTGATTTTTTTTATTGTTTTTTTTTCTCTCAATATAGTGAACTTCCAAAATGCAATTTAAATGCAGCTTAAAAGGACCCTAAACAATCCCAGACAAGGAAGAAGTGTCTTATCTAGTGAAACGATTGCTTAATTTCTAAAAAAATAAATAAAAATAAAAATACAATTTATATACTTTTTAAACTAAAATGCTCATCTTGTCTAGCTCTGCGTGTATTCCAAAAATTGTCCTACATTGCTGCACAAGTACCAACTCACTTTTACAAAGTGAACGTACAAAGAAGATCAAATAACTTCTACAAAAAAAAAAAAGGTAAAACAGGGATGTAGGACAATTTTGAAGTTGTAGAAGGAAATGAGATGGAAATTTAGTTTTTCGACCGTAAAAACTATATGGAGAGAAATCCTGAAGATTTCCTCAATAAACATAATTTCTTTACGACTGAAGAAAGAAAGACATGAACATCTTGGATAGCAAGGGGGTGAGTAAATTATCTGTAAATTTTTGTTCTGGGAGTTAACTTCTCCTTTAAAGGATAACTGTTGCCAAAATGCAACCTGGGCTGTTTTTTTTTTTTTTTACTGTAAACGAGACAAACTTATATCTAAAAGCATAATTACGCCAAACGAGCCGTTTTTGAGATTGACCGTGATTTAGTTTTGTGGTCAGTGGCCGGTGAATGGGAATACTAGGGGCATACATTTGAGCGCCTCAAAATCGATATTTTTACAACACTAAGAAGGCTCGACACACCATGACACTTTGCTCGAAGTATCGCCTGGGTCTCTACACATGAACTCGAGCATTGAGAACATTGTTTGTGTACACAGACTTTACTAAAAAGAAAGTTTTTGAAAAACTCAATTACACTGTTTGGGTTTCCGCTCGCAGCCGTCTTGCCAGTCAAGAGGTGTCGATCTCCGAATACGAATGAAAGGACTCCATAGGATGAAATATAAGGCTTATATGAGGCTCTTTTTACAACTAGAAGTTTAATATTGTTTTTCACTTGCGACAAAACAACAAATTAGCCGTGCATTTATATGGAAATATGCTTTAGGAGCTATCCACCCTCGCACTCGGAGATCGACACCTCTTGAATGGCAAGATGGTCGCGAGCGGAAACTCAAACAGTGAAAGTGAGTTGTTCAAAACCTTTCTTTTTAGTAAACTCTGTGTACACGAACAATGTTCTCAATGCTCGAGTTCATGTGTAGAGACAGAGGCGATACTTCAAGCAAAGTTTCATGGTGTGTCGAGCCTTCTTAGTGTTGTAAAAATATCGATTTTAAGGCGCTCAAATTTATGCCCCTAGTACTCCCATTCACCGGCCATTGACCACAAAACTAAATCACGGTCAATCTCAAAAACGGCTCGTTTGTTGTAATTATGCTTTTAGATATAAGTTTGTCTCGTTTACAGTAAAAAAAAACAGCCCAGGTTGCATTTTGGCAATAGTTATCCTTTAACATTTCCCAAACCCCTCCATTTTGTTCTTCTGAGGCATTTGTTTGTAAATTTTGTTTTATTGAGCCTGATCTCATGACGAAAACGTACCAAGATGCAAAATGTGTACCACCATGTACGTTTCGTGACATATTCGATGTAAAATGTCCACTGAGTCACATTATAAAAGAGTGTTTGTTTTTTTCCCCAGAACAGATGAACATACATATGGTACGTTTTATTTGACGTTTGTTTTTGTACCTGTCATGGCAGTTCTGACATTGAGTGGCGCTATAACTCTAATGTTTTCAAATAACGTACCATCTGCACTACACCTAAACCTACTCGATAGTTTGAACAAAAGCGAATGTGACGTAAAAACACAATCGCAAGCATGCTGTTTGAGCTTGTTTTTCGATCTCTTATCTTTCAGCTCTGTCATTGTGAGTCATGTTTTTCCACAGGATTCGTACCCAGAGATTCCACATCCTAATGGTATGTTCAACCCAAACGTGTATAACCAAACCAAATCAAACCAAACTACGGTATATACACTGACATTATTATTATTTATTGATAGCAGCATCTCTGCCATGCCATGCTAATAAAATATGACTACCACTACGACTGATTTGAATTGTTTTCCCTTGCGCGAAAGACGCAAGAGGCGAATATCGTGCATTGATGGAACAATGGTATATTTACAGGGTCCTGAAGCTGCATAACACCCCCACCACCAGTGGGCTGAAGAAAGAGAGTGAGGTTATATGTAGGAGAGGCTATAATGATGGAGTGGAGAAAACAAGAAGAGAGAACGACAGAGAGATAAAGAAAGCAGAAGCACATCCTGATGGTAAGTTGAGCCCTGAGAGCAGAGATTTACTGTCGGATATGTGGAGGTCGAATTGCATTCAGAGAAACACTGCATGGGGGCGCATGAAATCAATGGCTGTGTTTGGAATAGCGACAACAAAGTCTTATCTTACCCAGTCGTGTTTTAACAAAGTTTCAGGTAATTTGATGATAATAAGGAAAGAAGCAAACAAAACTCACTAAGTAGATCATGTGACAATGCAGCATGTGTAAACATCATAGCAGTGTATTCTGTGCATCAATCTGTAAGCAGTAAGTTGATTTCCCATTCCAAACACGGCCAGCATGTGTGTGGGTGTGGGTTTAATTCATTTGTTTCTGCTTGTGTGTGTACTTGAAAGGCAGAGAGACTTGTTTTTTGACACTCTCATCATAACACACACACACACACACACACACACACACACACACACACACACACACACAGAATCAGTCAGGAGGAAGTGAGGCGACGAGCATTTAGAACATTTCAGGAATCTAAATACTGTGCCAGTTATACATACACACAGAGGATCTCTCTCTCTCTCTCTCTCTCTCTCTCTCTCTCTCTCTCTCTCTCTTTCTCTCTCTCTCTCTCTCTCTCTCTCTCTCTCACACACACACACACACACACACTGGTTTAGAGATGGGTTCTGAGAATTGCTGCTTCAGGGCCTGCTTCCCTCATAAACACAATGAATTCTGGGAAACTGTGACATCCAGAGCAGAACAGAGAGTTTGTGTTAATGTGTTAGGGGTTTGATCAGATACATGTTGCTGTATTTCACAGCTTTTATTCCTTAGTGAAAAAGAAGTATGATTAATTGTATCAAAAGCACTTGTAGTGTACTTCAAAGTATATGAAAAAATGTGCAGATACTATAATTCATTTAAAAAGGACACTTAAGTGTCTTTAAAGTGTTTTTAACACACACAAAAAGTGAACTTTGTAATAATATCCGAGCTTTTACGTATTTTTAATAATGTTTTAATATTTTGATTTGCTTTAAAGCAGTACACTTATTTTGATGTGTTCACATGTAAGTACTGTATTATTTTAAGCGTAGTTATTGAAGTTAATATGTGAAAAACAGTCTTAAGTAGCACGGGTATATTTGTAGCAATAGCCAAAAATACATTGTATGGGTCAAAATGATTGATTTTTTCTTTTTATATTAAATTTTATTTTTATATTAGATTTTTCTTTAAGATATTAAATAAAGATCATGTTCCACATAGATATTTTGTAAATTTCCTACTGTACATATATCAAAACGTAATTTTGATTAGTAATATGCATTGCTAAGAACTTAATTTGGACAATTTTGAAGGCGATTTTCTCAGTATTTAGATTTTTCAGATTCCAGATTTTTAAATAGTATCTCGGCCAAATATTATCCTATCCTAACAATAATACATTAATGGAAAGCTTATTTGTTCAGCTTTCAGATGATGTATAAATCTAATTTTTACAAAATTGACCCTTATGGCTGGTTTTGTGGTCTAGGGTCACATATATTACTAAATTTGTCAGTGCGAATGTGTAACTACAAATACATTTAATAAACAAGATGTACAAGTTTCAATGAAATCCAAAATTCCACATTTTAAAGACAATATTAGTAATTTTGAAATTACATAAAAAAAACAAAGCAAAATTAACAATTAAACAATTTAATTAAATGACAAAAAGCAGTCAGTTAAACAATTAGTTCACTCCTGAATTAAATTTCCTGATAATTTACTTACCCCCATGTCATCCTAGATGTTCATGTCTTTCTTTCTTTAGTCGAAAAGAAATTAAGATTTTTGAGGAAAACATTCCAGAATTTTTCTCCATATAGTGGACTCCAATGGGGATCAGCAGGTTGAAGGTCCAAATTGCAGTTTCAATGCAGGTTCAAAGGGCTCTACACGATCCCAGTCAAGGAATAAGAGTCTTATCTAGCAAAACGATCTGTCATTTTCTAAAAAAAAAAAAAAAAAAATCTAATTCATGTACTTCTTAACCACAAATTCTCACCTTGCACTAGCTTTGCGATGTCCATCTACGACTTCACGCATTACATAATCACGCTGGTTAGTTCTTCGTCTGTGTACTTCGGCTCAAAAAGGTAGGGAAGGGTAAATAACTCCATCTCATTTTCTCCTCCAACTTAAAAAGCGTCTGACATTGTTGTTTTACCTGTTTTGTAAAGAGGTTGTTTGACTTTCTTTGCACGCTCGCTTTGTAAACACTGTGTCGGTATTTCCGCCTACAGACCTTTCCAACATAAGTCGAGCTAGTGCAAGACGAGCATTTGCCGTTAAAGTATATAGATTAGTTGTGCAAGACCCTTACTCCTCGTAGAGCCCTTTGAAGCTGCATTGAAAATGCAATTTGGACCTTCAACCTGTTGATCCCCATTGAAGTCCACTATATGGAGAAAAAACCCTGGAATGTTTTCTTCAAAAACCTTAATTTCTTTTTAACTGTAGAAAGACCTGAACATCTTGGATGACACAGGGGTAAGTAAATTATCAGGAGTGAACTAATCCTTTAAATTCATTAAAATGTAATTAACAAAGATACAAAATACGACTTAAGTGTTACAATAAAATAAAAACCATAAATGCCACAGACTACTCTCTTTCTCTTACAGAGTTAACATGTGAAGCTTCTGATCTGTCAGTGATGCTCATCTTTCCCCTCCACCCCTGCCCCCCATGCCCACTTATGTCTTTTCCTCACCCCCTTGGCAAATGATGAGGCATCAGCTGATTTGGTGGAAGGGATTTGGTGTTCCATGAAGTCTATTTAAAAGTGCCAATGCATTGCTTTCTCTCTTTCTCCCCCTACTCTCTGTCTTTGGCTTTTCTACTATCTCTCCTCTCTGCTATATTTATAATATACCGTTTTTTGTTGGCATGCAAACTAAGACCTGTGTTTTTATGTCCGTTTTTATCAGTCTTCATCTCTCCGCCCTGCTGCATATGGAAAAACCTCACAAAGTCCAACACACCAGCTATTTAAGTCTCAATCTGAGCTATTAAAGGCAGAAAAAGTAAGTACCCTGGAGTGTATTCATAGACCAAATCTCTGTTTAGCTGATTTAAGCCCCAGCTCATGCATTCATGCACAAACCATATGATGCTTTCTATATTATTCTTCACTAGATGTCTTTCCTTAGCATGTATCCCAGCAATGCCAAACTCTAAAGTGATGATCTGGTAGAACTGCAAGACATACATACCAGGCCTGACTGTGGATGTTGTACAACTTTGCAAACATCGATGCATTAAGCAAGACTGATTATCTGTGATGTAATGCCTTAAACGCAAACTTCAAATTTGATATCGTTTTTTTGGCCTCCTTTTAACATTTTTATGGGTGTCTTGGAATGTCTATCTAGGTTTCTAAACATTAGAAAAGCATAGTTTTACACTGCGGTTCAATATGGCTTTTATTTTGACAAACCATGTGTGACTGATGATTACAAAACAGTCCAAATACCAGAGAGCGTTCCTTCTCCTCATTCCTGTAGCTTTGGATGATAAAAGAGAAGTGTGTGTGTGTGTGTGTGAGAGAATATCTGATTGCTGTTAAGCAGACTTTTTGTACAGATCTGAAAACCATTGATGCCACCAGCCCAATTCCTCATATTTTCTTGTTCATAAAAGCTCCTCTGGAGATTTAGATCACTTGTTGGTCTGGAACTATTTCCTCTTTCAGCGCCAACACCATCCATAGGAGGGCTCCTCGCCGTGAGATAGAAAAGTAGGCCAGTGTAAAAGAGGATATCTGGCATGGCCATAAAAAGATGGACAGGAAGAGAGAGAGAGAGAGAGAGAGAGAGAGAGAGAGAGAGAGAGAGCGAGCGTGCCAGGGACATCTAATTAGAGGAAGACGTAGAAAAAGACAGAAGAAGAGAGGGAGTAAATCATGTAGTGCGTAACGTTGCAGCCATTTAAACTCCAAGTTTAAATGCATTTGTTTAAATGCATATTTAATTAATAATTGGTTTGTCAGTTGTGAAACATAATGTTTTGATTTAAGGATATATTTTGGTTTTGATAACGAATTTATGAATGACTATAATGACTTTTATTTTGAAATTACGTGGATATAATGTGTATATAAGAACAAAATGAGGAAGGAAAGTCTAGGAGTGACTATATAGGTGTATAAATATTATGATCATCAGTGTTGGGAAGGTTACTTTGACAATGTAATAGGTTACAAGTTACCCTATTTCAAATGTAATAAATAGTGTACAGTCAAGCCCGAAATGATTCATACCCCTTTTTTACCAGAAATGACACATGCTTCTCCCAAAAGATAACAAGACGATGTACAATAGGCATCATTGTGGAAAAATATATTTCTCAGCTTTTATTTACATTTGAACAAAAAGTGGCATGTCCAAAATTATTCATACCCTTTGCAAACTGTCACAGTCTATGGGAAAATCCAAAGTTCTATACCATTCCAAATAGTCCAAGCTGTTCTAAAGCATCCTAATTACCCTTATTCATTGGGAGCAGCTGTTTTAATCAACTCAACAGGTGAAAAACAGAAGCTCTCTACTGTTGGTTTGTGGACAGTCATGGCTAAGACAAAGTAGCTCACTGAGGCCCTGCGGCCACAATGATGTAGCCTTCACTTGGCATAAAAAAGAGGAGCCTTCAACCTAAGAGAACCTAATGTTTTGGGGGTTATTTTTCAGCTGATGGACCAGGGAACCCAATCACAGTAAATGGCACCATGAAAAAGGAGCAATACATCAAAATTCTCAACAACAACATCAGGCAGTCTGCAGAGAAACTTGGCCTTGGGCACCAGTAAACATTTCAGCACGACAATGACCCAAAACACACAGCAAAAGTGGTGAAGAAATGGTTAGCAGGCAAAAACATTAACGTTTTGCAGTGGCCCAGCCAGAGTCCTGACTTAAATCCAATTGAGAATCTGTGGAGGGATCTAAAGATCAGGGTGATGGCAAGGAGACCCTCCAACCTGAAAGAGTTGGAGCTCATCGCTAAAGATGAATGGGCAAACTTTAAGTCAGAATTTGCCAGGGGTATGAATAATTTTGGGCTTGACTGTAACAATTTCAATTAGGGGAAAGTGGGGTGAGTTGTGCCAGTTTTTACTCAAAGTGACTTTATAGTGAAGCCATGACAGTAATCCCTCCAATTTAAGCATGTACATATATTTCATAATGTGGTGCATCCCCTGGAACAATAACTTTGGATCGGAAATAAACTGATTCAGAATTATAGCTTTCAGAAAAAAAGTGGTCTCGTGGCACAACTTGCCCCCTGTGCGGGGTAAGTTGTGCCTTTGGGGAGAATACAATGATGTAAATTGTGCCAGTGATTATTTAAGTAAAAAAAAAAAAAACATTTTAATGTCATGAACTGTAATGCTATATAAAATCAAGACAAATTCAATACAAAATTGCTCATTTAAGGTTTATTTAGATATCGTTACCCGTCATATTTTCTACTTTTTCGGAAAACACCAAAAAACTCAAATACACAATATATGATATTTGTGAATAATTAGAACGCTGTCTGTCAACAAAACACTGTTTGTCAATTATGTAACATATAAGAAAGAAGTTACTTTCTTATTAACATTTCTGAACATCCCATTGTGACTAAATTGTGACTAAATCAAACACCGATAAGGCATGCTCATCTTTTCACACAGATTATCCCCTGTGGGTATGTAGGTCTAGGTCAGGGATGCTCAACCCTGTTCCTGGAGATCTACCATCCTACAAAGTTGAGCTCCAACCCTAATCAAACACCCCTGAACCAGCTAATTAATCTCAGGTAGGTAGATCTCCAGGAACAGGGTTGGTCAGCCCTGGTCTAGATGGTCTAGATCCGGACTATTACTTAACATCCCACTGGCACAACTTAACCCTGCCCCTTTGGCACAAATTACCCCAGACTGACAATTTTGAAAGACTAGCATGATTCCGCAGTTTAGAGCTAACGTTATGCTAACTGTATAGACTCACTGTGTAGCCTCCTAAAGCACTAAATCATGTGTGAAATATTTTCAAACACGTATATACTGTAATTGTTCAGACGCAACAATCAAAAAACCTTGATCATATAAATTTTACTTTAAAAGGCAAAAAAACAGTTTTTTGGGCTAAAATGTGCTTAGCCCTCATGCCATGTGTGTCTCTTCTTTGGGGTATGGGTAAATTGGATGGATCTTCAAAAGTATGTGGTCACATGACCAATTTCTTCTATGGTTTTCTAGAAACAAAGGGTGGAACTACTTCCCCCCTGGCACAAATCACCCCACTTTCCCCTACTTTATTAGCAGATTACGTTGGATTACTTTTTGATTACTTTTCTAAATTTCGAACAAATGTTTTCAACTGTTAATCATTTTTTGAACATTTAAAGCAGGCAGGGAGTTGACACTGATTACTTTCAGACTTCTCAAAATCCTTCATTACTTGAATTAAGATTGATAAAAATGTCATTTTAAAGCACAGGCACACAAAATCAGACTTTAACATCTTACTTTGAGATCGTTCTGAGATGAAATACATTTTTAAAATCATAACAAGATGTAGTTTATTAGTGATGATAGCTATGACAGGAAACACTGGCATTCAACAATGCCAAAAAAACAGTTAATCTTAAAAAAAATTAAGCATATACATAAACACAGATATTATAGTCAACGTATAAGTAACTGTAATTTAATTACAGACTGTAACAGATTACAGTTACATTTATTCTGTAATTAAATTACCTAATTCCGTTACATGTAAAATCCCCAACACTGATCATTATTTGTTTGAAAAATGTTTCACTGTTCCAAAAGTTATAAAAGTGAACGTCTAATACTATAGAAAGTCTAAGGCTACATAAAGATTTCCAAGACATTAAAAGCTCCTAGAGACACAGCTGGCATAAAATTTTAAGTTCAGTCAACTTGAAATGTTAAGTTGTACTAAGTGATGATTTAGATATTTGAGTTGATTCAACTTAAAATTTTAAGGCAGCTGGGTAACAAATTATTAACTTGACTCAACAAATTGTATTTTGCAGTGCATTGTGAGCAAATACTAAAAAGATACTTATGCAAATACTTAAAAATAATAATGCATAAATAGGTTTAATTTTACCTATTAAAAAATATGAAAACCTCATTGTTCCATTTATTCCATTTTAGATAAATGCAGAAAAAGAAGTACATAGATATAAATGTAAATGTCAGTCTTGTCTACTTGAGTGCTGCTACCTGTGTGTATGTGTGTATGTGTGTGTGTGATGAGGTAATGGCTAGTGAGAGCTCTTATCAGCTGGAGAGGGGGACCAGGTGCATTTCCTGAACTCTGGGCTCTGGTGCCACAAAAGCTCCTTTGTCCAAGCCTGTTCCCTGACTCTGCACTAAAGCGGTGATTCAGCCCGGCTCCTTCCCCTCTCCAACCTGGTCCTTCTCTTTCTCTCTTCCTGCTCCAGAGAGACCAATTAGAGACAATGCAAGTAGGTTAGACTGCCCATTAACTGAGGGCATTGTTGAGCACAATGCCAAGAGGATTGTACGCTAACAATAAAACCCATAAGCCGGTACTAGAGTGTCACTGACATTGTTGGGCTAAACCAAGAGTGCCATTTTGTTCCTATGGAGCGTGTGAGTGTGTGTGCGTGTGCGTATTGGGGAGCGAGTGTGCGCTGGGTCACAGACTGCACAGACGAGTTTCTCGTCACTTAAATAGAATCTCTGTGTTCCACTTTTCTATCCTATCTCTTTATCCCTTTCTGTTCCTGGACATCTCCATCTCTCACCCACTGACCCCCGTGCGCACAAAGACAGAGTCAGTCTCTCTACACCCCTGATAATGATGGGAAAAGGATGATGTAATGCCCCCAGCTGAGGGGTTTCGAGTGAGATGAGGTCGCTTTTAAAAGGCAAACTCTCGTGGGCCTGTCTGGGGGTCTTGACCTCTGACCTCGGGGGTCACGGCTTCGCCCGCTATTGAGGGCTATCGGTTTTGATAACCACTTGCTTGTGCATTTACAGCACATATACATAAACATACAGCCCTCCTCCATGCATCTGAGCATAATGAACGCTGTCGTGTTAATTTCTAAATATATTTATGGTTTGCCCCTATATACCTCAGAAATGTCTAATATACTCCAATAATATAATATAAAATAATATACTCCTAAATATACACCTAGACACTTATTCTGAGAGATGCCTAGTAGCACTTTTTTGAAGTATCTTAAAGTAAACTTGTTTACTAAAGCTTTTCTAAGGTCCTATGATTTCTGCGATGCGGCAAATGTGGACGAATCGTGGAATCTAGGATTCCATTTTGGATGAATAAATCAAAACTAGGTCAATACACCTAAATCAAAACTTGAAAATACTATTTAAATATGAATCCTACCAATTATGCCTATCTCTGTGTGAATGAATGGCACAAATGCACCGTTTTATTAACTACAAACATACGAGAAAGATGGTTACACTCGTTGTGTTTTCAAGCCTCTGCTGCCTCGATATATGAGTACATGAACACATAAACATAATCTCTAGAACTGCACTGAAAGGCACCTGATGAGCATTTTACTGTTTCTTTTGAGAAAAACTACCATCATATTATATACAAACAGAAACTGAAAAGTCTTCTCAGCAACCCGTCAAAATAAATTTTGCTTTAACTTGAAGAAATTGTGACAGAAATATATCATTTAATGTAATGATAGTACTACTTCTACTACGAAAATTATTATTAAAACATTATTATTAAGGAATATTGACTAGAAAACTATTTACCAGAAGTTATTCACAAGAAAAATGTAAACAAACAAAACAGTAGTCTGTAAACAGTATTCTGAATATAATAATAATAATAATAATTAATCTTTTATAAAATCAATCAATTAGAGATGCTTTTAATTATTAAAATTTAATTAAACCATTAAAAGGGAATCCAGAAAATTGATGGAAAACATAAAATGAAATTGAATTTGAGAAAAAAATAAAATGTATTTTATAGGGCCTTAAAAATTTAATTTAATTTAAATACATTTTTAAATGTTAAATTGTGTACGTGTTCATGATTTCAATTAATTAGACATGCTTTTTATTAACATATATTTTTGTATTTAACTATTAAAACAGAATCTAGAAAAATGAAAGTGGAAAAAATGAATTTAGAATTTTTTTTTAAATAATTAAAAATTATTTAAAAATGTATATAAATAATTAATTATATAAAATAATAATAATAATAAACAAAAATATGTAAACAATAACATTTTATGATCTATATGACTTAATAAAATAATATTTTTATATATAATTGTTTATATAAAAAAATCTATTGTTTTATTTTATTTAGCTTTTTTTCTTTTTAAATTTCTGTTTTGAATTTATTTCTTTTACTGTTTTGAACCTGCAGTGTAATGGCATGCAGTTTTGCAATGCAGATGTATTATGTTTTCTTAAAATAAAATAAAAAATAATAAATAAATAAAATAATCTTAAATAAATAAATAGCTTTATGATCCTAGGTGATGAATAAAAAAAAAAAAAATTGCAACAGCAAAAATGCATGACTCTTCATGTCTAAATAATCCTATTTAAAATGTATATAAATAATGAATTATATTTTAAAAAAATAATAATAAACAAAAATATGTAAACAATAACATTTTATGATCTATATAACTAAATAAACTAATATATTTTATATGTAATTTTTTTATATAAAAAATAAATAGTTTTATTTTATTTAGCTTTTTTTCTTTTTAAATTTCTGTTTTGAATTGATTTCTTATACTATTTTGAACCTGCAATGTAATGGCATGCAGTTTTGCAATGCAGACGTATTATGTTTGCATAAAGTAGTCACCTTATGTATGCCATTTTGACATTTTAATATTTAATTGATCATATTTTAAATGAAATTAGGAAAATTAAGAGTTTAAGTTTCAGAAAGTAAAATTTAGCAACATTAATAGTTTTGAGAGAAGTCTCTTATGCTTAGCTACATTTATTTGATCAAAAATACAAGAAAAAACTCTAATATTGTGAAATATTACTACAGTATAAAAGAACCATTTTCTATTTTAATTTTTTTTTTAAATGTAATTTATTTTATTGATGGCAGAGCTGACTTGTCAGCAGCTATTACTCCATTTTCAGTGTCACACGATACTTCAGAAATCATTAATATGATATTTTTTGTTAACGTTTTGTGGAAACTATGAGACTTTTTCTGCAGGATTTTTTGAAGAATAAAAAAAGTAAAGTTACAATAAACAAAAAAATTATAATCACTTTTGGTCAATTTAATGCATCCTTGGTAAATAAAAATAGTAATTTCTTTTTTTAAACATTGTATTTGTAAAGGATTATTTATTGATTGATTTACATATTTATTTATTTACCTACCTACATTCAAACAAATTATTTTTCAAATAAACAAAGATTAAATCACATAACTGTCACCCTTCGTGACAAATAATTTAAATAAATAATTAATTACATAAATAATGAAAGACTAAATAATAACAAAAAACAAAACAAAACAACAAACATTTTGCAAACAGTAACATTTTATGATCCTATCTGACCAAATAAATAAACTTTATCAGTTGGGAATAATAAAATCAAATCAAATACCAACAGTCAAAAAAATCATCAGTCAAACCTATCATAACTAAATAATACATTTTAAACATAAATATATATATATATATATATATATATATATATATATATATATATATATATATATATATATATATATATATATATATGTGTGTGTGTGTGTGTGTGTGTGAAAAACAAAATAATAAACAATACAACAAAAAAGATGTAAACAATAACATTTTATGATCCTATATGATTAAGTAAAATAATATACTGTTAGTTAAATAAATAAATAACTTTATAATCCTATGTTGGAAGAATAAAATAAAATAAATAAATAAAGAATTAATTATATAAAAAATATGTAAACAATAATATTTTATGATCCTATATGACTAAATAAAACAATATATTGTTAAATAAATGAATAAATAAATAAACAAATAACTTTATGATCCTAGGTGAGAAGAATAAATGAAATAAAAAAATGATAATAATAAAATAAAAGCCAACAGTAAAAACGTATGACCCTTCATGACTAAATAATACTATTTAAAAATGTAGATAAATAATTAATTAGATTAAAAAAATATTAGAATTAATAATAATACATTATTTATTTACCTACCTGCATTCAAACGAATTATTTTTTTAGTTGTAAATAAAACAAAGATATTGTTTAAATCTGTCTACTTTAAAATTGTATGTGTAATTTAATGTTACTTGCTGTTTCTTTCTAATTATTTGTTACATTTAGCAATTTCTGAGTGAAAATGGTTTCAACATAAATCCAACATCAATTTAGTTGTTCAGTGTAAAGAATATTTTTGAACAAAAAAAAGTTTGGAATCATGTATTAATCACATAACTATATATCTATTAACTCTGTCATTAGCCATTCATATCATTAGCTTACTAAACAAAAGCGAGTGTGACGCCTTATGGGAGCCACTGAATAATGCTTGACTATTCCTGTTATTGCACGTTCTCGTTCTTAGAAGAAATGAATCAGACTGCCTGACTAGCGCACCTCTACAATGGCACTGATAACCACGAATCTGTGCTTGATGCTAAATTCATACCACTAGGTGTCAGTAATTAAAATACGACCACCATACATAACCCAACATAAACTAAAATGACCAAGTGCACTTTTAATACAGAACTATGTTTTTTTCTCAAGTGCTGGATTTCCCAGAGGACAGTTTTGACCCCACTTAAGTGTGTGGGAATGAGTGGTTGTCCTTGGCAACAGTCCTTTTTTGGCCTGTGACAATGCTGTCATCCCAAACGACCTTAACACTAGAATTACTGACTTTTTTATTTTTTGGTGAAAGTCCTGAGGTGTGAATCAACCCCTGCTGAGATTTTCACACTTCTTCAGCTCGATTCTCCTCGTGCTTTTGTTGTGCAAACACACCCATTTACCTGTGAGGCCAGGCACATTTGCATTTTTTTACTCAGAGTAACTCAGATCCAAGGCAGGCCAAACCTCTGTGTGACATGGAAACCTTCAAAAATGCCCGCCGTATCTATACAAAATATCCCACACATTGACTGACCTGCAAATATTAAAGACACAAATTCACATTATATGG
>NC_133373.1:9476322-9513855 GCF_049309525.1 Garra rufa | reverse complement strand
AAATGCCAACAGTAATAATTTATAATTTTTATCGAATTAATAAAACTTATGTAAACAATTTTATGACTCATATATTAAATAAAATCATGTATTTTTAAATGAATGAATAAATGAATAAATAAATAAATATGATCCTAGTTGGGAAAAATAAAATAAAATAAAATAAAATAATGCCAACAGCAAAAATGTACAACTAAATAATACGTCTTAAATCTAAAAATGTAGATAAAATAATTATGTTTTATAAAATAATACAAAACAAAATAATAATAAACAAAACAACAAAAATTGTAAACAATAACATTTAATGATTCTATGTGACTCAAAAATATTTTTAAACAAACAAACAAAACTTCATGATCCTAGCTGTATAAAAATAAAATAAAAGTAAATAAAATGCTAGACTATTTTTGACTAAATGATACAATCTAAGATTTTTGATAAATAATTAATTATATATATAAAAAATATATAATAATAACAATAAACAAAACAACAAAAACTATGTAAACAATCCTATTTATTATTATTATTATTCATTAAATGAACATCCTGTCATTAGCTTAGTAACATGCTAATGCCCAAAACTCCATCATATTCAAGTCGACTCTCCTGTGCACTTGCATGCAACTACCTACATACAGTGTTTCAAAATGGTCACTTCTGTTCTGATCTTCCATTTCAAGTGCGACATTGCCTTAGAAGGCAGATGCCTATGCTGTCAGTACCAAGCAAGGCAGCATTGGAACTTGCTTGAGCCACTAAACCATTAATCCAACTAACACTGTCACGACTCAAACCACATACATGTACCTTGACACACTGCATCTGAATTCTTCTTAACAGAATCAAACTCCCCATACATCACATGCTGAACTGCATCCAAAATGAAGGCAAAATTCAAAATAGGAACAGACAGTCCCCAATAATTCACTTTAAAATGCACACTCACACAGGGACTCCCTCATTAAGTGTATTGAAGAAATGCTGATGTCATGAAAACAAATCTGCTGGCCTCTTTTTGGCTGAGAAGTGAGTGTGATCACCCTGCCCAGGTTCATTAAGTCTTTGTGTGAGCGTGGATGTGTGTATTTCAAATCCCAGACAATACACAGAGGGAGCAGATCACAAAAGTGCACAAGAGCATGTGCTTTACGGCACGTAGGCTATAGCTGAAAGGGAACGTGAGAGCGAGCGACGGCCCCGTTTCTGAGCCAGGAGAGAAGAAATCGCTGAGCTCATTGTCACGAGAGAGACAGGGCGTTACGAAGGGAATGTTCTGAAAATTGGGGGCATGCGTGTGCTGACTCTTCACTTCAAAGCAGAAGCCTCTGGGTGTCTTAACACCCGAAGGCCCGGGTCAATGTGAGGGCCAAATGTCCACTTACACATAACACTTCTCACGCTCATCTGAAGTGTACACATGCTTTTGACTTCCTGAAGTGTTTTTAATAACAAAGAGAATAAAGTATTTGGTTCTGAATCTAATTACACCATTCAAAAAGCATATTTATTTTTTAAGAGACATTTTAAGGTTTCCTATTATGCTTTTTTAAAAAGTCTTTATTTTGTTTTGGGGGTGCACTAGAACATTGTTTTTCACTTAATTTACATTATTACAATAGCTTTCTCCCCAGGCTGGCACAAATGGCTCAATTAGTTCTGGGTTTGATGAAGGTCTGCCTTCCGAAAAACGAAATGTGTTGCGATTGGTTATCAGTCCCACTGCGTTGCAGTTGGCGAACAGCTTTGACAGCGTTTCAGTCCTGCCACGCCCCTTCCCAAAGCAGCAAGTTCCGTGTACAGCTGCGCAAGTTAGATTAAAGTGATTCTTATGTTTTAAATATGAATATTTTTCTTACAAAAGCACATCGGATCACTAAAGGAGGCTTTTACTGACCCCTCCGGAGCCATGTGAGCCACACTTTTATGGATTGACTTGTTTTGGACTGATGGAGAGAAACACTTGTCTATGCCCGTCAGTCTATGGCGTTCTAAAGCTTGGGAGTGCCAGGATTATTTTTAATATAACACTGATTGCATTTTTTTGGAGGGTGAGTAAATAATACACTACATTAGTGTTGGTCCTATCGTCAGCCTGTGTGTCACGATTGAGCCTCCGTTATCAGTACTCTTGCACCACTCATCATGGACTTCATCCCCCACAAGCCACTGCACTCATCACTGCTCACACCTGCAGCTCATTCACACACTCACACACCTGCAGTTCATTAACACACACTGCATATAAGCCACTCTCACACCTAGCTCTTTGCGAAGTCTTGTATTGCCCCGGCTACATTCTGAGCGTTTCTTTCCCGTGTTTGATTTCCCGTGTTTTTGATTCCTGGGGCCTCATTTATAAAACTTTCTTATGCACTGATTTGATCTTAGAGTGTTCGTACGATCAAATCCACGTCAAAGTACAGATTTATAAAAACCGTCTTTGACGTGGAAAAGTACTTATCTCCACGTCAGATTCCAGCTTGGCGTACGACCGTTTCCTTGTGGTAATGCCTGGTATTGCAGATAGTTCAGCCTCACTATAATTTGATTTCTTGCGCTCCTTTTTACTTGCCATTGTCACAGAGTTTTTGCTTTAGGAATGAGCTCATTTTATATGTTAATTAATTAAGCAGGGGCGTTTCGACGGCGGAACATTCAGCTGCACACAATTCCACGATCATTTGTGATTTATAACCGAATGACTGGCGTATGCATGGATTTCGTGGTACGTTCGTTTTCTCTGAATCGCTCTTACGTTCAAATCAGAAAAGTTCTTAGATAAAATCAAGGATGGTTTCTACGCAAGTCTTTATAAATGAGGCCCCTGGACTCCCTCTTGTGTTTGATTCTCGCTGCCAGCCCCGACCTTTCTGCCTGTGTTTGACGACGATTTCTGCCTGCCCCTGTGTGTTTGTCTGTTCCAATAAAATGCTGCGAATGGAGCCGCTCGTCTCAGACCGTCCTTGTGACACTGTGAGATCGCCGAAACATGATATAATCATTATTGTGCTAATTTATTTCATTATTTACATGCCTGAAACCAGCTCCAGCATAAGGCTAGTGAAGCTATCTACACTGTATGATGAATAAATCTCTTATCACACACTGCACACGTCTCTGATCGCCTCTCTAGTCCATGCTTGTGTTTACATCAGCCACGGCTCCGCATATGTTTCGACCCTCTAGTCGCACACGTCAACGGCGCGGCTCCAGCAAGGCTACCGGAGCAGTTCACGGACACTTTAGTCAATGCTTGTGTTTATACGTGCCGCCCTGCGGTTCGCTGAAGCGTCCCAGAAGCGGCTGTCAATGATTTGAATTTCTGTAGGCGGAATTTATTTTAATGACATTCTAATGGACCATGTTGTGACATCATAGCATCCAGAAAACAAACGCTGTAGTCCAAAGGAGCTGTTCGTTGTAGTTCTTGAAAAGGGATTTTTTTTAAAGGGGTCCTATTATGCTTTTTTACTTTTAGAACTTTAGCCAGTGTGTGGTGTGTGTATGTTTGGGCATAAAAAACATCTACAAAGTTACAAATCTCAAAGTCCACTCCAAAGGGAGATATTTTGTTTTTAAAAAATCCCTACAACGAAACGACTCATTTGGACTACAGCGTTTGTTTTCCGGAGACTATTACGTCACAACATAAATCCCGCCTGCTGAAATTCAATTCGTTAACGGGTGGGGGATTCGCCTAACTTTAGCCATGTATTATGGACAGCCGCTTTTACTAAAGGCTCCGGTAGTCATGCTGAAGCCACACCGTTCACGTGTGTTGCACAGAAGGTCCAAACACACGCAGATCCACGGCTGATGTAAACACGAAAATTGACCAGTGATCATCCGTGGATGCGTCGGCGCCTCGCCCGTAGATGTGCAGTGTGTGGTAAGACATTTATTCATCATACAGTGTAGATAGTTTCACTAGCCTTATGGTTTCGGGCATGCAAATAATTATATACATTAGCACAACAATGATAATATCACGTATCCGCGATCTCGCGGGCTGACGATAGAACCAACAATACTGTAACGTTAGCATTTTATTTACTCACCCTTCATGCATCCTAGGTGTATATGACTTCCTTCTTTCAGACGAAAGCAATCGGAGTTATATTAAATCAATTCTGGCACTCATACAACAGCATAGACTGAAGGGCAGGGGCAAGTGTTCCATCAGTCCAAAATGCGTCGATCCATAATAAAAAAAAGTGCCTCACATGGCTCCGGGGCGGTCGGTAAAAGCCTCCTTTAGCAATCAGATGTGTTTTTGTAAAAAAAATAAATAAATCCATATTTAAAATGTAAGAATCACTTTAATATAGTTTGCTGCTTTGGGAAGGGGCGCAGCAGGGCGGAACGCGGTCTACGCTGTTTGCCAATCGCGACGCAGTGGGACTGCTGACCAATCACAATACATTTGGTTTTTCGGAAGAACTAATCGAGCCGTTTGTGCCAGCCTGGGGAGAAAGCTATTGTAATAATGTAAATTATGTGAAAAAATGATGTGTTTTTTGAACCACCAAGCATGACAGCATGTTCAAGTACACCCCCAAAACAAAATAAAGACTTTGTAAAGGAGCATAATAGGACCCTTTTAAAAACTAAATATCTCCCTTTGGAGTGGACTTTGAGATTTGTAACTTTGTAGATGTTTTTTTTTTTTTTTTTTTTTTTTTTTATGCCCAAACATACACACCACACACTGGCTAAAATTCAAAAAGTGAAAAAACATAATAGGAACCCTTTAAAAATTATTATGTATCCTGAAATTTTTTCAAGCAACATATATGAATCAAAAATAGCAGATCATTTTATCCAACTTACATTGCATATGTTTTATCGAGTGTTGACCCTGTGAATGGGCTTTAGCATGCTCTACTGCTCTACTGCATGAAAATCAACAAGCTCAATTAGCTCAAAAGCAGTGTTTTCATTATATTATAGCACACATTACATTATATATATATTTGTTTATTCTTTTTTTTTTCAGGGTTTTATTTATTTATTTATTTATTTATTTTGGGGCTGCCAAAAATCGCATCCTAAACAAAAGTTTTTGTTTACATATGTTTGTTTTTATTTATATAAAAATTTATATTTATATACTAGAAATCATATATAAATTTGTTTACATTATGTGTGTGTACTGTGTATATTTATATATACAGTGGGTACGGAAAGTATTCAGACCCCCTTAAATGTTTCAGTCTTTGTTATATTGCAGCCATTTGCTGAAATAATTTAAGTTCATTTTTTTTCCTCATTAATGCACACACAGCACCCCATATTGACAGAAAAACACAGAATTGTTGACATTTTTGCAGATTTATTAAAAAAGAAAAACTGAAATATCACATGGTCCTAAGTATTCAGACCCTATGCTCAGTATTTAGTAGAAGCACCCTTTTGATCTCAGCCATGAGTCTTTTTGGGAAAGATTAAACAAGTTTTTCACACCTGGATTTGGGGATCCTCTGCCATTCCTCCTTGCAGATCCTCTCCAGTTCTGTCAGGTTGGATGGTAAACGTTGGTGGACAGCCATTTTTAGGTCTCTCCAGAGATGCTCAATTGGGTTTAAGTCAGGGCTCTGGCTGGGCCATTCAAGAACAGTCGCGGATTTGTTGTGAAGCCACTCCTTCATTCTTTTAGCTGTGTGCTTATAGGGTCATTGTCTTGTTGGAAGATAAACCTTCGGCCCAGTCTGAGGTCCTGAGCACTCTGGAGAAGGTTTTCGTCCAGGATATCCCTGTACTTGGCCACATTCATCTTTCTCACCCTCGATTGCAACCAGTCGTCCTGTCCTTGCAGCTGAAAAACACCCCCACAGCATGATGCTGCCACCACCATGCTTCACTGTTGGGACTGTATTGGACAGGTGATGAGCAGTGCCTGGTTTTCTCCACACATACCATTTAGAATTAAGGCCAAGAAGTTCTATCTTGATCTCATCAGACCAGAGAATCTTAGTTCTCACCATCTTCAGTCCTTCAGGTGTTTTTTTTAGCAAAATCCATGCGGGCTTTCATGTGTCTTGCACTGAGGAGAGGCTTCCGTCGGGCCACTCTGCCATAAAGCCCCGACTGGTGGAGGGCTGCAGTGATGGTTGACTTTCTACAACTTTCACCCATCTCCCAACTGCATCTCTGGAGCTCAGCCACAGTGATCATTCGGTTCCTTCTTTACCTCTCTCACCAAGGCTCTTCTCCCCCGATAGCTCAGTTTGGCCGGACGGCCAGCTCTAGGAAGGGTTCTGGTCATCCCAAACGTCTTCCATTTAAGGATTATGGAGGCCACTGTGCTCTTAGGAACCTTAAGTGCAGTAGAATTTTTTTTGTAACCTTGGCCAGATCTGTGCCTTGCCACAATTCTGTCTCTGAGCTCTTCTCTCTGATTTTTATTAATAGTGATTAATTGTTTTGACAGCCCTAAAACAAACAAATTTGAAAAATTAAATAAATTAAATAAGGAAAATATAAATTTAAAGCATATATTTATTTATTTGTAAACAATTAAAAGAAAAAAATATAAATGTATTATTTATTATGCAGTCTGAAACAATTTCGTTTTAAAAACAATTTTTGTTTACGACCTATTTAAAGGCATTGTGTCCTCCTACTAAGGACTGGCTCTCTCTTGTGCTAAAACCGTCAGTATTTTCTGAACAAATTGTAAGTATACTGTGTCTGCCATTAGTCCAGAGGTAGCAGACAGTGAAAAGACAGCAAAGTAGTTTGGGTTGGTTTATTGCCGTGTGTTAAATTATATTGTATTAAGCTGCCTTGGAGCTAAGAGGTGACTCACAGTCACACAATCTCCAGTTTTGGCTCCAAGCGGATGCTGGTTGGCCTCCACCAGGCTCCATCATCAAGTTAGTCTACTTTAGTCAGTGAGCTATATCACAATGATATGGTGGTCCGTTAACTAGACCATCCCAAAACCATCACGCAACAAGATTTGCAGCAAAATTAGAATGGGTCACATTCCCAGAAAACACAAACCATGACATGACATGCTTTCAGAAGAATCTGCCAAATGAATAACAGTCAGTACATCCAAATTCAGAGTCTGAAAGATTAAAATGTTTACATGAAAGGTTACTAACGTATTATATGGGTGCATGTAAACATAGCCATTTAAACCAGTCTGGACTGGCAAGGAAATTCATTAAGAATGTCAGATGATTCACACAAAAGCAAAAAAGCTTCTACCCAAAATACTAAAGCATTTAAGTCACCGGACATTACCGGATTCTCTTCAGACATCCTCGGCGTTGTCCAAGCGCCAATGAAAATGACATTACCAGACATCGGAATCCCTCATCCAGCATGCCACTGAGCATTTTCATAATTCATATGGTAACATTCACACACTTGCATGGTTTTTCTGCAATCTGTGGCCTGTCTGAGGGGAGGTCCAAGAATGTGGCTCTGTCATATTGCATGAGGGGGTTGTGTAGTGCAAAAGCATAAAACACCATTTCCAGGAAAGACGCTCATTTGGTTCATTTAGAAACCGCTGCAATCTGCGAGCCAGACAAAAACACTTGCCGGTTTAATAGCAAAACATCATCAGTCCAGTGTTCTCTTGCAGAGGCATAACTCGTGTTCTTGGCCTCCATCTGTAATTATCAGCCATCGCATGCCTCGGCTAATCAGAAACGCCTACGACTGTAAGCCCGTTCGCATTCACGTGTCCCAGCGAGGATTTAAACATGTCAAGAGTGTTTAAGAAAGACATGTGTCATGTATTATACGTTGACAGTCATTAAGAAAATATTTGTTTGCGCGATAAACCGATGATCCCTCTCACGACGGCTTTTAAGAGCTTGGCAATAAGACAAGACAAAATGGCACCTCAGCATCGTCTCAAGAATCTTTTCTGGAACAAATCTGACGCCACTATTTATTCGCTGCTAAATATTTGAGCTGAGATGTCTTTTTTTAGAGAGGTTGTATGTTGAGATTAGGCCTTTTTTTATCCAGTGTGTTAAATTTCTTCTCTTTCTCTTTCAGTTCACCTTTTGACAGCAGGCTTTGTGTACAGACTGTGGGAAAGTTTCCTTTCCTGATGAGGTCATCCCTTCAACCCCCCCACCCCAGCAGATCTGTTTCACTCACACACTCACAAACACACAGGAAGGAGGTATACAACAAGGTCTTGGCTTTTCGGTTGTTTGTGCACATCTATAGGATTGCCATGAAGGTCACGTGTGGCTTTTGTAATAATCTCGAAGGGGAAAAAACGTGCCCGTGATAATGGGAAAAAATCCAGGTTAAAAATGTGCAAGTTCATGCAAGTTCATGGCAGTTTCATCTAAATTTAAAAAGGTTTATATAAGCTAAGTTTCAGTCAAGTAAAACTCTCTAAATATATCATGCGGTGTAACCATCAAGTAAAAAGCAACTTTACAAAGACCCTGAATTATTAATTTGTTAAAAATGTTACACCGCATGGCATTTCACAACATGAGCTAACCTTGTCTTCACATAAAAATATCAATCATATATTAGTGTGTGTACTTCACATTCAGTTGATGTCAAAAGTTTACATACACCTTGCAGAATCTGCAAAAAATGTTAATTATTTTATCAAAATAAGAGGGATTATACAAAATGCATGTTATTATTTATTTAGTACTGACCTGAATAAGATTGTTTTTGTTGTTTAGTGATAGTTCATGAGTCCTGAACAGTTTCCGCCTGCTGTTCTTCAGGAAAATCCTTCAAGTCCCACATATTATTTGGTTTTCCAGCGGTTTTGTGTATTTGAACCCTTTCCAACAATGACTGTATGATTTTGAGATGCATCTTTTCACACCGAGGACAACTGAGGGACTCATATGCAACTATTACAGAAGGTTCAAACACTCACTGATGCTCGAGAAGGAAACACGATGCAGTAAGAGTTAAATTTAACTGATTTTGTCTTCTGGGAAACATGTAAATGTCTTCTGTAGCTTCTGAAGGCCAATACTAAATGAAAAAATCTGATATTTAAGCATCTTTATTCTGTTCAAAAGTTTTCACCCCTGGCTCTTAAAGGAGTAGTTCACTTTCAGAACAAAAATTTACAGATAATGTACTCACCCCCTTGTCATCCAAGATGTTCATGTCTTTCTTTCTTCTGTCGTAAACAAATTGTGTTTTTTGAGGCAAACATTTCAGGATTTCTCTCCATATAATGGACTTCTATGGTGCCCCCGAGTTTGAACTTACAAAATGCAGTTTAAATGCAGCTTCAAAGGGCTCTAAATGATCCCAGCCAAGGAAGAAGGGTCTTATCTAGCGTAAAGATGGGTTATTGTCTAAAAACATTTACAATTTATATACCTTTTAATCTCAAACGCTCGTCTTGCCGAGCTAGACAAGACGAGCATTTAGGGTTAAAAACTATATAAATTGTCATTTTTTTTAGAAAATAACCCATAGTTTTCTAGATAAGACCCTTCTTTCCTCGGCTGTGATCGTTCAGAGCCCTTTGAAGCTGCATTTTGGAAGTTCAAACTCGGGGGCACCATAGAAGTCCATTATATGGAGAGAAATCCTGAAATGTTTTCCTCAAAAAACATAATTTCCTTACGACTGAAGAAAGAAAGACATGAACACCTTAGATGACAAGTGGGTGAGTAAATTATCTGTAAATCTTTGATTGAAAACTACTCTTTTAATGCATTTTGTTTCCTTCTGGAGCATCAGTGAGTGTTTGAACCTTTTGTAATAGTTGCATATGACTCCCTCAGTTGTCCTCAGTGTGAAAAAATGGATCTCAAAATCATACAGTCATTGTTGGAAAGGGTTTAAATACACAAAAATGTGTATTTTATGTGAAATATTTTATTAAGGTCAGGACAAAATAACATTGCTTAAAATATATTGCTTTTTTGTATATACTGTATACAAATAATATAAAATGTGATATATTTATACACATGAATAAAGCAAAAGGTGTTTTCTTTTCAATAATTACATTTTTAATAAGCCTTTTTTTTCTTTATTTATTGAATATTACAACAAAGTTTAATTTAGAAATGTTAACAATTCTTATTATAGAAAAGGTGCATTTAAGTCATTTTGCATAATAATGCAAAGTAATTGCATTTTTACTCTTTTTTTTAATTAATAGATCAGTAACAAAAACAAAACAAAACAGGGTCATATCAGTGATCCAGAACAGAAACCTCTCCCACATCTTGCATCAATGTTGCAAAATCCAACCACAAACACCAAACCACGTATTGCACGTACCCCTGTCTATCACATTTCATTCAAATACAAATTTTCAGTGACCTCTTGCTCCCCCCATCCCACAAATAATTAAGCTCAGGGTCAAAGTCTGCATCCATAGAGAAAACACCACCCCAGGGCCACGCTTATGACACAGCCGCCCCTCACAATGTGCCTTTATGGCCAAAGCTCACACTCCCGGCGTGATGCTGGAACTCGACGGCAAGCAAAACGTGCAAAACTAAACATACGCAAAAAAACACACAGCTCCCAGTCGTGACCGTGAGTCTGATGAAGAGGAATGCCTGACACACAGCTCTCCAGACGTACACACACAGGTCTTTGTTTTATATATGTGTAATACACTCACAGCGCTTAATCAAACTCTCCCGACTGTGACTCTTTTCCAATGCGTGTGTTTATGCAAACATGTGGAGACCTGCAGGGTGTTGAGATGAATTGTGTGTGTGTGTGTGTGTGTGTGTGTCTGGAGAGTTGCATGACTGGCATTCCCCTCAATCAGACTGAAGCCCATAGTGAGAAGGTTAAAGAAACAGAAAAGTAAGAAAGCACACTCCCAGAGTTTGTTGTATTAGGGTGGGCCAGAAGGGGGCGCTGCGCCGGAGAAATCCAGCTTAGCTGACTCAGAAAATTCCCTCTCTTTCTGAGTATCTTTGTGTCTAGTTCTTTCTTGTTTAATTTCCACCTCCACCCCTTTGCCCTGAGCCCATATAAAGGGGCAGTTTGTTTAATCAGTAATCACATCTGAACAAGTGAGACACTATCTTTTTATCCGACCAAACCTCTGAATAAGCAAACCATTATACTAGCCTCTCTCTCTCTCCAGAGAATACGGTGAGCTCATGCCACCTGCAGTCTACCACTTTATGCTGAATCAATGTCTTTGAGATCCCTTACAAAAATAACCATGCTTTTACTAGTGTAACCATGATTTAACTTTGTTTTTTGTAGTAAAGTACTGTAGTTCTTTAGTAAAACTACAGTAACTACGACAATAATTAAGGCAAAAGTTTTAATACAACATTTACAAAAAACATAGTAAAAATAAACTATGGTTTTAATAGAGCATTTACAGTAAAATCATAGTAAAAAAAAAAGCGATTTAAAAAAGCTTTTAAAAGCTATAACTACAAAAAATAACCAGATTTTTTACTACAGTTACCATGTTTTTTTTTAACCATTTTTTGGTAAAACTATAGTAAATACAACAATAAACATGGTTTTAATACAGCATTTACAGTAAAACCATATTTAAAATAATAATAATAAAAAAAATTGTTTCACTAAAGTAACCATGGTTTAACTTTTTTCTTTTTTTTTGTAAAACTATAAGTACGAAAGGTAACCACATTTTTACTACAGTTACCATGGTTTAACAAGGTTTTTTTTTTTTGCAAAACTGAAGTAAATACAACAATAAGCATGGTTAAAAATACCATTTACAGTAAAACTATAGTAAAAATAAGTAACCATGGTTTAACTTTTTTTTTAACTACAAAAAAAAAACCAGTTACCATGGTTTTACTATGTTTTTTTTAATGGTAAGACTATAATAAATACAACAATAAGCAATTTTAATATAGGATTTACGGTAAAATTATATTCAAAATAAACTTTAAAAAAGTTTAAAAAGTAAAGTAAAACTATAACTACAAAAAATAACCACATTTTACTAGATTTACCATTGCTTAACTATGCTTTTTGTAAAACTATTGTAAATACAACAATAAATATTGTTTAATACAGCATTTACAGTAAAATCACTGCAAGATGATTTTTTTAAGCTATAACTACTATTTAAATATATATATATATATATATATATATATTTTTTTTACTACAGTTACCATGGTTTAACTTTGTTCTTTTTATTTCATTTTTTGGTATAAAATATAGTAACCATAAAAGAAGTAACCATGGTTTAACTTTTTAAAAAAAGTAAAACTATATAACTACAAAACAAAAACACATTTTACTACATTTACCATTGTTTAACTATTTTTTTGTAAAACTATTGTAAACATAAACATGTTTTAAAATAGCATTTACAGTAAAATCACAGTAAAAAAATTAACTAAATTTAACTTAACCACTGTTTAACAATGATTTTTTAAAAGCTATAACTACAAAAAATAAAAAAAATTTTCACTACAATTACCATGGTTTAACTATGTTCTTTTTATTTCATTTTTTGTTAAAAATATAGTAAATACAACAATAAGCATGGTTAAATACAAAATTTACAGTAAAGCCATAGTAAAAAGAAGTAACCATGGTTTAACTTTTTTAAGAAAAACTATAACTACAAGAAAAAAAAAACATTTTACTACAGTTACCATAGTTTAACTATGTTTTTTTAATGGTAAAACTATAATAAATACAGCATGTTTTAAATATAGCATTTACAGCAAAAATATAGTCAAAATTTACCATTTTTTACATTTATTTTTATAAAACATGGTTTAATAAAGCATTTACAGTAAAACCATAGTAAAAGTAAACCATTGTTTTACTAAAGTATTGTTGTTGTGAGTAAAAGTATTACTACAAAAATCTAATTTTTGCTATAGTTACCATGGTTTAACTATGATTTTTATGGTAAAACTATAATAAATACAACAATAAGCATGGCTTTAATACAGCATTTACAGTAAGTAAAAATATAGTAAAACATAGTAAAAAATAAACCATTACTAAAGTAATCATGGTTTAAATTTTTTTTAACAAAACTATAACTAAAAAAACATAGTAACTACAAAATAAGATATAATTTTACTACAATATTTACAGTAAAACCAAAATAACTACAAGTAACAATGGTTTTGCTACAGTTACCATTGTTTAACTATGTATTTCTCTCCATATAATGGATATGTATCGCGCCCCCAAATTTGTACTTCCAAAATGCAGCTTCAAATGGCTCTTAAGGACCCCAGCCGAGGAAGAAGGGTCTTATCTGGCGAAACGATCGGTTATTTTCGAAACAAATTAACAATTTATATACTTTTTAACCTTAAATGCTCATCTTGTCTCGTCTCTGCGATGCATGCGTAGTTTGTGTAATCCATGTCAATAGGGTATGTTGAAAAACTCCCATCACGTTTTCGCCTTCAATTTTAAAATCATCCTACAACGCTGTTTTACCTTTTTTTTTTTCGCGTTTAATCTACTTTGTATATTCACTTTGTAAACACTGGGTCGGTACTTGTGCAGCTATGTAGGACGATTTTGAAGTTGGGGAAGAAAACGAGATGGGAGTTTTTCGACATACCCTAACTGTGTTTACCCAGATCACACAAACTACGCATGCGCATAGCAGAGACGAGACAAGACGAGCATTTGAGGTTAAACGGTATATAAATTGTAAATTTGTTTAGACAATAACTGGTCGTTTCGCTAGATAAGACTCTTCTTCCTTGGCTGGGATCGTTTAGAGCCCTTTGAAACTGCGTTTAAACTGCATTTTGGAAGTTCAAACTTATACATATCCGTTATATGAGGAGAAATTCTGAAATGTTTTCCTCAAAAAAAACTATTTCTTTACGACTGAAGAAAGAAGGACATGAACATCTTGGATGACAAGGGGGTGAGTACATTATTTGTACATTTTTGTTCTGAAAGTGAACTAATCCTTTACTACAAAATTAACCATGGTTTTACTACAGTACCTATTGTACAGTATCGTTTTCTTGTCATTGATAGGACACATACAGTCTCTACTACCTGAATAATAGATCTTTGTTTCAATCTGTTCAGCCAAATAAAAGAGATATTGCATACCTGAAATCTCAATGGTAGTTGCTTGGCTGGAACACACAGTCCTGGAAGCACACAGGATTTTTTGAACCAATCATTTCACATTCTAAATGTCATGTGACTGATAAAAAAAACTACAGCAAGTCTATAAACCTAAGGCTAGTCAGGTTAACTTTTTATGATAAATGAATGCACTTTATTCGACTGCCATTATAAAGCTTGGAAGAGCCAGGACACTTTTTAATATAACTCCAATTGTATTTGTCTGAAATAAGAAAGTCATATACACTTAGGATGGTTTGAGGATGAGTAAATTTAGTACCATACAATTTCTTTAATATTATATTCTGTGCATGTATACAGTCTATAAATCATTAATTTACAAATAAACCAAAGTGTTAGACAGTACAAGGAAAGTACAGAAAAGCTTTTGTGATGAAAACATTGCCCTCGCTTCTTAAATTAAGAAAAGTAATGGCACTTGCACATTCATGTCTGATTCAGATGAATTCCGAGTGAAACATTTATTGCAAAATCCTCTTTGATCGAGCATTTACACACTTGTTCAGTTTTTTAAAAAGAAATCGTTAGAAGTACTGAGTTCACATGAGTAATGTCATGTTGTTGACAGTTTAACTCTCACGCCGCATAGATGAGTAAGAGACGAGTATACACAGAATATGAGTTATATGATAAATATTTCCAAATATATAAACAGACATAAAAAGTCAAAGCCAATATGCTTTTTAAAGAAAACCACTTGTCATTGACTAAAAATGTTAGCTCGGCACTTATAAACAAATACAGAGATAAACAACAATTGAATATTTTGAGCTATAAAAATGTTAAAAGTAGTATTTGATCATGTATACACATATATAAAATCAAAAACATTTCAATTTTGTAAATTGATATGCAAAATGTCTTTGGTCTGTGTTTTTTAGATGTATGTGCCCAGACACCTCCATCATTTTGATTTCCAAACAAAACCAAGGACCTCAGAAATACTGAAGGAAAAAAAGCATATACAATAAAATAACCATTAGTTCTGTTTCACCTCAGGCTTTTAAGTTTGCTTTGAGCAGACTGTTTATGGCAGTGCGAGAATGAGAAGAAGTGTGGCGCCCTCTTCTGGATGTGTCTTGTGAGGCAACAGCGCTGCATAGATTTCCAACACTTCCTGTGGAATTGATCTTCTTGACCGTCATTAGGGGGAACAATTGGGAATGTCATCCTGGGCCTTGTAAAAAAGGGACGGCCCACCTATAAAATTTGTTCCTGGTCTCAAAGACAGGGACTGGTTTAGCGACATCCCTGTGTCTCTTGTTCCAAAAACAGGGAGAATCCAACATAAAATAAAGTTTCATCTATTCCAATACTGACGTTTCACTGTCTCAACAACATCAACGAGTACAAGTGGTCACATTACAGTTGCGAAACTGTAAATACGTTTTCCTCGTCTACATTGAAATCAAGGATGTAGAGTTTGTTCCCGTTGCAGTTCAGCAGGAATCTCTGCTTATGCTTTTTCTATTTGGTCTTCTGAGAGCCAATCATCACCTTGGAGACAAAGTTGACAATGGCGCTGGCGGGCTGCTCGGGGTCGTGTTCGGCAAACAGGTGACACACATTTTCTGTGCTGCTCCCGCTTTTTCTCGCAATGAAGCCGAAGATCCTGTTAGACGCACAGACACATGCACAACTATGAATAAATATACACACTCAAATACATAACAAGCATTACTTCAGAACTGAGATAGTCTGATTAAAACAGAAGGTGAAGACTTACTTTGCAGATGTGCAGCCATCCCGTTTCCACCTGTGAACAGTGCAGTGAAGAAGTCAGAACATCCCATAATACCCACTCACACCAAACAAATTAAATTCTTTTTTTTTTACAAATGCTTCATTAAGACTGTATTAATTGGACTAGATAATGAATCAGGGTTCGTACAGATAACGTAAAATGAAATTCAAGAACTTTCAAGCATTTTTTGAAATTACAATTTTTACTTCAAGGACTTCAATCAGAGATCAAACAATGTCTTCTCTATTAAATAATAAAAAAAGATAAATAGATAAATAAAAATCTATTAATAAAACAGAATGGCAAAAGTGAAGTGAAGCACATGCAAAGTATTACTTATAAAGTATTACAACTACACTTTTACTATGGTAAAACCATGGTTACTTTTTTTAAGGGATTTGTATTTGTGTATACTTTCTTTGTTTTGTTTTTATAACTACTGCCTTAAATGTTTGATGTTTTCTACTGTTTAAGAAAAAAAGATTATTGAAACCATGTCCAAATCCTGGAAACAAATGATTCGCCATACGTGCTCCGAAGTCTCAAACTGAATCAAATGATTTGCGAACCCGCACAAAGTCCTGATCTGAATCAAATGATTCAAGATCCACGCGTCAAAGTTCCGTTCTAAAGCTAAAGATTTACAAACCTGCTCCAAAGTTCTGATCTAAATCAAAGGATTCACAATCCAAGCTCTGAGGTCCCAATCTGAATAATGATTCGCGAACCATCATTTCAGATCAGGACTCGGAGTGCGGATCGCAAATCATTTGATTTGAGGAGTTCACATTCACGATACACAAAGTTCTGATCAAGTGTTCACACTTGTCATGTTTGGTTCTCTTAAAATGAATTCTGGTGCAATTGCTCTGTTAGTGCAGTTAATTTGAGTAAATGTGAACGCTGCTATCTGAACCCTGGTGCGCACCAAACAAGCAGACCAAGGCTGCTAAAAAGATGGGTCTTGGTCCGCTTCCAAACAAACTCTAGTGCAGTTAGAATGAAATGTGAATGCAACACAGACCAAATACGCAATTTGATGTCTCGATCTAAATCAAATTATTCGCGATAAGTGATTTTAAGTCTCAGTTTAAGACAAATGATTTGTGATACGTAATGTTCCGATCTAAATCGAATTATTTAAGATAAACGACGTTCCGATCTAAATTAAATGATTTGCGATACACAATTTGAAGTCTCGATCAAAGTCAAATGATTTGCGAACCCGCTCCTAAGTCCTGATCTAAATCAAATGATACGCGATAAGCAATTTGAAGTCCCGATCTAAATCAAATTTTTCACAATATGCGAAGTTCCGATCTAAATCAAATGATTTGCGAACCCGCTCTGAAGTCCTGATCTAAATCAAATGATACACGATATGCAAAGTTCTGATCTACATCAAATGATATGCAATACACGATTTAAAGTCCCGATCTAAGTCAAATGATTTGCGATATGCGATTTGAAGTCTGGATCTAAATCAAATGATTTGTGATACGCCATCCAATTGGAACACTTCGAAACAGTGAATCATTTTGCGATTGGTTTAACTGATTCAGAGTTTCAAAAAGCTCAGTTTCACCCATCACTACATGCTTTTTCAAATCATTACGAGCGATGTCGAAATTCAAAAATTAATGTCTCTTTGAATTTGATCTGGCTTTGGTACTCAAGTACTTCAAGCAGTTTAAGCACCTTGTACGAACCCTGATGAATGAAAAGCAGGCAAACAAATGTCCAAACAAGAGTGCGCTGTGTATATGTGTGTGCGTGTGTTACGTACTTCCTGTCCTGAGGATCCAGGGCACAGAATATCACTGTGTTGACAGCATAGTGTCTCCTGAAGAACAATCTGAAAACATACATTAATATAAAAACTCAGGACAACATTATTTATATATACATATATTGTTTTTTGTGTGTAAATGTATAAATTTACACATTGTGGTACTCTTGTGAACGTGTGGCAGAGACTGATGCAGAAGAGAAGAAATTATTAAATAAAGTTGTTATTTTTGCTTTCTTTGAGCACAAAAAATATTTTCGTAAGTTGCAGCTGAACCACTGATGTCACATGGACTATTTTAACAATGTCCTTACTACCTTTCTGGTCTTGAATGTGTCAGTTGTGTTGCTGTCTATGCAGGGTCAGAAAGCTCTTAGATTTCATCAATATCTTAAAGTACAGTCGTGGCCAAAAGTTTTGAGAATTACATAAATATTGGAAATTGGAAAAGTTGCTGCTTAAGTTTTTATAATAGCAATTTGCATATACTCCAGAATGTTATGAAGAGTGATCAGATGAATTGCATGGTCCTTCTTTGCCATGAAAATTAACTTAATCCCGAAAAAAACTTTCCACTGCATTGTTAAGGAGGCTTCAGGGCGTCCAAGAAAGTCCAGCAAGCACCAGGATCGTCTCCTAAAGAGGATTTAGCTGCGGGATTGGAGTGCCACCAGTGCAGAGCTTGCTCAGGAATGGCAGCAGGCAGGTGTGAGCGCATCTGCACGCACAGTGAGGCCAAGACTTTTGAAAGATGGCCCGGTGTCAAGAAGGGCAGCAAAGAAACCACTTCTCTCCAAAAAAAAAAAAAACATCAGGGACAGATTGATCTTCTGCAAAAAGTATGGCGAATGGACTGCTGAGGACTGGGGCAAAGTCATATTCTCAGATGAAGCCTCTTTCTGATTGTTTGGGGCATCTGGAAATAGGCTTGTTTGGAGAAGAAAAGGTGAGCGCTACCATCAGTCCTGTGTCATGCCAACAATAAAGCATCCTGAGACCATTCATGTGTGGGGTTGCTTCTCATCCAAGGGAGTGGGCTCACTCACAATTTTGCCCAAAAACACAGCCATGAATAAAGAATGGTACCAAAACACCCTCCAACAGCAACTTCTTCCAACAATCCAACAACAGTTTGGTGAAGAACAATGCATTTTCCAGCACGATGGAGCACCGTGCCATAAGGCAAAAGTGATAACTAAGTGGCTCGGGGACCAAAACGTTGATATTTTGGGTCCATGGCCTGGAAACTCCCCAAATCTTAAAACTTGCCGTCAATCCTCAAGAGGCGGGTGGACAAACAAAATCCCACTAATTCTGACAAACTCCAAGAAGTGATTATGAAAGAATGGGTTGCTATCAGTCAGGATTTGGCCCAGAAGTTGATTGAGAGCATGCCCAGTCGAATTGCAGAGGTCCTGAAAAAGAAGGGCCAACACTGCAAATACTGACTCTTTGCATAAATGTCATGTAATTGTCGATAAAAGCCTTTGAAACGTATGAAGTGCTTGTAATTATATTTCAGTACATCACAGAAACAACTGAAACAAAGATCTAAAAGCAGTTTAGCAGCAAACTTTGTGAAAACTAATATTTGTGTCATTCTCAAAACTTTTGGCCACAACTGTATGTTATGAAGATGAAAAAAGGTCTTACGGGTTTGGAACGACATGAGAATAAGTATTTTCATTTTTAGGTGAACTATCCCTTTAAGAAACAGAAATATAAAGAGAGAGACTTACTTCCTCTGGTTGTCTGTGAGGGTGATTCCCTGTGCAGACACTTTAAAGTGTACGACAGTGGATATGGGAGGTGGATCCATACTGAAAACCACAGTGGTGGCCTTCTGAACACCCTGAACTCCTGTCAGAGACTCCAGATCCACGCTCCCCAGGAACCACACGTTACACGCTGAGTAACGACACACACACATTGACACATTAACACACGGATAAGATTAAATAATTACTGAAATTGTTCAACATGCACACAGATATTGAGTTACCTGCTCCCTGCTTGAGTAGCTCTGCTGCCGAGTTTGTGGATGTTTGTGATGAAGATTCAGTTAACTCCTCTAGAGGGTCTAAAACAAGTCTTCAGTTAGCACAGAAACACTGAAAACATAAAACACATGCAGACACACACTCACATATCATAACATACCTCTGTTTGGAATGATGAGCCTGCATGGTAAAGCCAAGGGTGTGATTGAATGTTGACACACCAAAGCTGTGAGACTTCCTGTACATAGAGGAAACACAATATTTTTAAGTTTAGCTGAATGTTTTACCATAATTTCCATACAATAACAATGCATGGTTGTTGCAATTTTGCTTATTTAAGAATATGTACACATTATGATACACATGCTGTTCAGAAGTTTGGAGTCGGCAATAACATTAGCCACATTTATTTGATGAATTTTCAGCATCATTATTTGTCTTCAGTGTATCGTAATCCTTTAAAAATCATTCTGATGGACTGATTTAGTACTCAATAAATATTTTTATCATTATCAATGCTGAAAACATTTGTCCTTTGATGCATAGAAAGTTCAAAATAATATTTTCCAACAATATAAAAGTCATATTTGACTTTGCACCCTTGTTCAATAAAGGTACCGATTTCTTTACTAAAAACACTACCAGTCAAAAGCTTTTGAACAGTAAGATTTTTTTAATGTTTTTAAAAAAGTCTCTTCTGCTCACCAAGCCTGCATTTATTTGATTCAAAGCACAGCAAAAACAGTACAACTTTGAAATATTTGTACTATTTAAAATAACTGTTTTCTATTTGAATATATTTTAAAATGTAATTTATTCTTGTGATTTTAAAGCTGATTTTTTAGCATCATTACTTCAGTCACATGATGCTTTAGAAATCACTCTAATATTCTGATTCGCTGTCCAAAAACATTTCTTCTTCTTCTTCTTCTTCTTCTTATTATTATGTTGAAAACAGCTGAGTAGATTTTTATTTTTATTTTTTTTGGTTTCTTTGAGTAATAGAAAGTTCAGAAAAAATAGCATTTATCTGAATTAGATTTTTTTTACATAATAAATGACTTTATCATCACTTTTGGTCAATTTAAACCATCCTTGCTAAACAAAAGTATTAATTTCCATAATTTTTTTAAAAGTATATATATATATATATATATATATATATATATATATATATATATATATATATATATATATATATGACTGGAGTAATAAAATAATAAAAATATTTCTAAATTTTACTGTTTTTGCTGTCCCTAAGTTCAAATAAATGCAGGTTTGGTGAGCAGAAGAGACTTCTTTTAAAAAATGAACATTGAAAATCTTACTGTTTAAAAACTTTTGACTAGTAGTGTTTCATGATGCTCTTTATTATGGCCACTAGAGGGAAATCATGACCATGCAATGATGAGGCTGTACCCAGGACTCATGTCTTCATTAACATTCACAGATACTTACCAAAATAAGGTTCGTTGGGGCAGCCTTTTAACCGCACTCCTTTCGGTGTGCACTCGATCAGGAAATGCCGCACAAGCTCATTGGACAGATCGCCCGCTGCGCACAGAGACAGGAAATGACTTCATATGTAAAATAGTTCTTAATTAGCAAGCAATGATAACAAAATGGAAACAGATATTGACTGAGAAAGACCCACATATATATAGAAGATAGAATCAAAAGGAAGAAAAAAATCATGAATAAAATCAATCCAGTATCTTGATTTTTTCTCCTGAACAGTATTGTGATAAGGGCAAAAACCCTTTAGAGTTTAGATTTTTCCTCTTAAGAATTCAGTATTAAGTCTCACTTGTGACTCCTAAAGTTTCAGAAGAGATCTCAACATTGTCTCCAACTGTGCTTGGATTTTCCAAGAAACCAACGTCTGCAAGCAAAAGTTTAGACCATTAGAATTAATCTGATTGATTTTTGCTGCTGTCCCTTTAAATGTCAATTTGCTGCTCTCTTTATATGTGAAATGTTTAGTACATTAATTATATATTAACCTCTTTGGAAGGTGAACAAAATCTGTATGAAAATGTGGTGTACAAACTATGAAAGTAGCTCTGAAATCATTAGGGATGTTGTTCTAAAAAGCATTTCTGGAAGATCTGATTGTTTCTAACTTTGAGATCCTTCAGAAGGACTTTCCTGCATTTTACTTTAATCATTAGTTCCTCTTGCGTTTAGAAACAATAATATGTATCCTACTTCCTCCTTAATACCCGAGCCCGACTGGCCAGACCAAGTTTCTGGACACCGGGCGTATCTTATGTTAAATTTAGACTTGGAGTATGTTTTCATACAATGAATTCTTATCTCAAAAGATAAAGCTAAATTTTATTCTCATGACTGAGAAAAAAAAATGTTTAAAAAAACTGTGAAACCCCCTGTTAAGGAGCAATCTAGAATTGTGAATCAGGAGACGGACACAATATGTGTGTGTGAGAGTGTGTGTGTGCCTCCCTTCCTTCCTCTGATTGAGAGACACACCGTGTTTACAGAGGGGCTCTGGATATGAATGCTCCAGCTGTGTTCACACTCATTCAGCTGTTCCTCACACAATAGTGTTGAGACATCCTGCTCTCCAGGGTCTTAAAGTCCATCAAATATTTCACCGTAGTTCATTTCAACGAGTTGCTGTGCATTCAGACTCTATGGAGAGTTCATATTTGCCCTTTTATGCAGACAAAGTGCTGGCCATTACAAACCGCTGCTCTTAAAGGATTAGTTCACTTCCAGAACAGAAATGTACGGATACTTTACTTACATTTTTGTCATCCAAGATGTTCATGTCTTTCTTTTTATCAGTCGTAAAGAATTTATGTTTCCTGAGGAAACCATTTCAGGAATTATCTTCATATAGTAGACTTCTATGGTGCCCCCAAGTTTGAACATCCAAAATGCAGTTTAAACGCAGTTAAAATGGCTATAAACTATCCTATTCAGGGAAAAAAATGTATTATACTTTTTAATCCGGGCCAATACAGTTAGGGTATGTCGAACTTCAAAAATGTCCTACATCGCTGTTTTACTTTTTTTTTTTTTTTTGGTAAAGGGCATTTGCTCTTCTTTGCCTGTCCACTTTGAATACACTGGGTTGGTACTTCTGCTTTCTATGTAGGACAGTTTTGAAGTTGGGGAAGAAAACAAGATGGGAGTTTTTCGACATACCCTCAATGTAAAAAAAACTGTTCATGCAGACATAAGACAAGCGTTTGAGGTTAAAAAGTATATAAATTGTCAGTTTGTTTTGAAAATAATCGTAGTTTTGCTAAATAAGACCCTTCTTCCTCAGCTGGGATTGTTTAGAGCCCTTTGAAACTGCATTTAAATTGCATTTTGGAAGTTCAAACTCAGGGGCACCATAGAAGTCCACTATATGGAGAGAAATCCTGAAATGTTTTCCTCAAGAAACATAATTTCTTGTTGACTGAAGAAAGAAAGACATGAACATCTTTCATAACAAGGGGGTGAGTAAATTATCTGTAAATGTTTGTTCTGCAAGTGAACTACTCCTTTAAATCTGAAACCGGGGTCGGATATTTTCCACAGAAAGTACTTTTTATATCACACAGGTTCTCAAAATTTGTACAGTTTACGAGTATTGCATCATCTTTCAGCTTGAGTAAATGGAAATGTGAGAGATGTTATAAAAAGTATTGTGTTTGTAGCATTCTCTTACTTTTTCGGCTTTGCTGTAGGACGGAGGGTGGGGGCGTGGCTACCTTCATGGCCAATCCGTAAGCTCCTCTGAAAGAGTGACTGTCTCTGATGATGAAGGAGCCCGGCTCTTTATCCTTGAGAACGGCAATAGCTACAACAAATAAAATAAAAACAATATATACATTTAAACTGATGCATTTAAACATATGCAACTATTATGCAAAAATCCATTTTATAAGGGTTTTGAACACAATTGTGTGGCTGCAGTGTGTGAAAACAACCAGCCTTTAATGGTTCATTTTTTTATAATCCCAATAAATCATAAACAGTCTCTCTGAACAAGCAAATCTACATTTCTCCCTACGTTGACATCATCTTTGCCCTACTAGCATAGACAGCCCACCATTACGGTTTTCTGCTGGAGATGTACAATGTCAGTGCCAATGAGGCATTACAAAGTGTTGTGTTTAGGATGCACCAGCGAACATAGGAGTCTCCATAGACTCCATCTATGTTTAGGGATCAATTACAATGCTTGGATTCCAACTGTCTTTCTAAAAGAGCTTCTTGGCACTCTGTAAGGCTAATTTTGCTAAAGCTACCATTGTCTCTGCCTGTTTTTACTGATGTTGCCTTCACATGCTACCAGAATGACTGTAAATTGGAATGTGGTAGTTAAAAATTGCATATGAAAGCAATGTAACCCACAAAGTTGACCACTTGAATTTGTTGAGCTCATAATCACAAGTGAGACTTATAAAGTTTGTGATAGCATGTGATGGCACCATGAGAACCAGTTCATCAATTTACATTATAAACCACCAATAAACAAAAAACAATTTCTTTCACAGGAGAAGCAAAAATACGAACAATTTTTTTTATTTTGTCCAAAATCAGTAATTTTTTGAGTGCTGCTACAAAAAGATGTAAAATGCATCATTGGCACAGATGCTGACAACGAGGCAAATAAACTGGTGAATGTTTATTAACTGCTTAATATAAATCTGAACAAAATGACTCAGTAAAAGGAGTTTAAAAATAATTTCCATTGCCTAATATGATTGAAAACAGCTGAACTATTTTTAGTCTGCTTTAAAAAAGTAGTAAGTGAAAAAACAAGACTGTGAGGGACAGAAGTAACTTTTTTTAAAAATAAATTAATACATTAATTCAACAAGAACACATTAAATTAATCAAAAGTGACAGCAAAGACTTTTATGATGTTATAAATAAGTGCTTGGAAGTTTCTATTCATCAAAGAATCCTAAAAAAATCCAGTTTCCACTAGAATATTAATAAGCACAACTGTTTTCAACATTGTAAATCATAATAAATGTTTCTTGTGCAGCAAATAAGCATATTAGAATGATTTCTGAAGGATCACGTGACACTGAATATTGGAGTAACGATTCTGAAAATACAGCTTTGCATCACAGGAATTAATGACATTTTAAAATATATTTAAAATATAAATTTATTTGACAATATTAGAAACAATATTAGTGTTTTAGTGTACTTTTAATATTAAAAAATACAGACTCCTTTCAAAAACATAACAAAAAACAAGCTTTTGAACAATGATGTATATTTCTCACAGCCATAGTCATATTGAAAGGAATAGTTCACCCAAAAATGAAAAAAAAAAAAAAATTGTCAATAATTAATTACTCATCCTCATGTCATTCCAAACCTCATTCATCTTCTGAACACAAATTAAGATATTTTTGATGAAATCCTGTTCAAAGCTCAGAAAGGTATTAAGGACATCATTAAAATAGTCCGTGTGACATGCCTTCAACTGTGATTTTATGAAACTACGAGAATACTTTTTGTGCACAAACAAAACAAAAATAACGACCTTTTCAACAATTTCTTCTCTTCCGTGTCAGCTTCATGAATGCTTGTCACAGTCTAAGACGGAAAAGAGGAGAAATTGTTTAATAAAGTTGTTATTTTTGTTTTCTTTGTGCACAAAAAGTATTCTCATACCTTCATTAAATTTTGGGTGAACCAGTGACGCCACATGGACAATTTTTAATGAGGTCTTTACTACCTTTCTGGGTCTTGAACATGTCAGTTGCATTGCTGTCTATGCAGGGTCAGAAAGCTCTTGGATTTCATCAAAAAATTTGTGTTCCGAAGATGAACAAATGTCTTACAGGTTTGGAACGACATGAGGGTGAGTAATTAATAAACAGAATTTTCATTTTTGAGTGAACTATTTCTTTAACACGACTCCAAATTAAACTAAGGCCTACTGAGTATCTAATATTGTTACCTTGCTCTCTTGAGATGTCTGGCTTGTACCAAAACTTTGACGTATCTTGAACGAACTTCACATTTTCCGGTTTACTGGCCATGAAATCTGCAAATAAGAATAATATCACATTATACGTGATGTTTTAATCTAGCTCTGTGTCTGTGCTTACAGACAAACACACTACAAACCTGGACTTGGTGTAGATCTGGTAGGTGAGGTGTTGTGACTGGCATAGGACGTGCTGACTGCACTCCTGCTAAGAGGGAACATGGTCTCTGAGCCTTCCGTCCCTCGTCTCTTCAGAGGTAGAAGAGGAGGCTGAGCCACATCCAGACCCAGAGCCTCAAGACCCTCCACGGCTTCCAGCAGGCTGCTCTCCAGTCCCCCGACATCCAGAGAGGAGGACAGGCTGCGGGGTGCTCCGCGAGGGGAGCTGTGGGAGTTCGGGGCCGAGAGGGTGAGGGGTGGAGAGGGCTGAGGGGTGTAGTGACTCAAGGGGGTGCTGGATCCACCCTCTAACCAGGAATGAGCTGGAGTGGGACTGCACAGAGAAGAGAAAACAGCACAGAGTTATCTTACATATCCTGTTCATAGACAAACACACCCCACCATGTGTTTATACATTGTTAAATATAGACTAGATACACAATAGGCCACACATATAGCCTGCTGTTACTGAAAACCTAGAAGTTACTTCAGTTGGGTGGGAAAGGTTTTGATTGATCTTTAGGAATGCAGTGATATTAAAACTTTGGCTGATACCACAAACTATGCACAGTGAGGGAAAAATTATTTGATACCCTGCTGATTTTGTACGTTTGCCCACTGATAAAGAAATGATCAGTCTATAATTTTAATGGTAGGTTTATCTGAATAGTGTGAGACAGAATAACAACAACAAAAAATGCATTTCAAAAATGTTTTACATTGATTTGCATTTTAATGAGTGAAATAAGTATTTGATTCTTTATCAATCAGCAAGATTTCTGACTCCTAGGTGTCTTTTATACAGGTAACAAGCTGAGATTAGGAGCACTCTTTTGAAGGGAGTGCTCTTACTCTCAGCTTGTTACCTGTATAAAAGACACCTGTCCACAGAAGCAATCAATCAATCGGATTCCAAACTCTCCACCATGGCCAAGATAAAAGAGCTGTCCAAGGATATCAGGGACAAGATTGTAGACCTACACAAGGCTGGAATGGGCTACAAGACCATGGCCAAACAGCTTGGTGAGGTGACAACAGTTGGTGCGATTATTTGCAAATGGAATAAACACGAAAGAACTGTCAATCTCTTTCGGTCTGGGGCTCCATGCAAGATCTCACCTTGTGGAGTCTCAATGATCATGAAAGGTAAGAAATCAGCCCAGAACTACACAGAGGATTTCAAGGCAGCTGGGACCATAGTCACCGAGAAAACAATTGGTAACACACTACGCCGTGAAGGACTGAAATCCTGCAGTGCCCGCAAGGTCCCTCTGTTTAAGAAAGAACATGCACAGGCCCGTCTGAGGTTTGCCAATGAACATCTGAATGATTCAGAGGAGAACTGGGTGAAAGTGTTGTGGTCAGATGAGACTAAAATCGAGCTCTTTGGCATCAACTCAACTCGCCATGTTTGGAGGAGGAGGAATGCTGCCTATGACCCCAAGAACACCATACCCACTGTCAAACATGGAGGTGGAAACATTATGCTTTGGGGGTGTTTTTCTGCTAAGAAGACAGGACAACTGCGCCGCATTAAAGGGATAATGGACAGGGCCATGTACCATCAAATCTTGGGTGAGAACCATTGAAAATGGGTTGTTGATGGGTATTCCAGCGTGACAATGACCTAAAACACACAGCCAAGGCAACAAAAGAGTGGCTCAAGAAGAAGCACATTAAGGTCCTGGAGTGGCCTAGCCAGTCTCCAAACCTTATTCCCATAGAACAGGGGTTCTCAACTCTGGCCCTCGAGGACCACTTTGCGACAGAGATTAGCTCCAACCCTAATTAAACACACCTGAACAAGCTAATCTAGGTCTTCAGAATCGCTAGAAAGTTATTGTAAGGTGAGTTGGATCAAGGTTGGAGGTAAACTCTTCAGGAAAGTGAGCCTCGAGGGCCAGAGTTGAGAACCCCTGCCATAGAAAATCTGTGGAGGGAGCTGAAGGTTCAAGTTGCCAAACGTCAGCCCCGAAACCTTAATGACTTGGAAAGGATCTGCAAAGAGGAGTGGGACAAAATCCCTCCTGAGATGTGTGCAAACCTGGTGGCCAACTACAAGAAACGTCTGACCTCTGTGATTGACAACAAGGGTTTTGCCACCAAGTACTAAGTCATGTTTTGCGAAGGGGTCAAATACTTATTTCAGTCATTAAAATGCAAATCAATGTATAACTTTTTTGAAATGCATTTTTCTGGATTTTTTTTGTTTTGTTATTCTGTCTCTCAGTGTTCAAATAAACTTACCATTAAAATTACAGACTGATCATTTGTTTGTCAGTGGCCAAATGTACAAAATCAGCAGGGGATCAAAAAAATTTTTCCCTCACTGTATATGGTATGGATATATTGTGCATTCCTATTGGTTGCTGCGATTGATTGACATTAAGTACCTGTCTGTGTTGACCAGTGGGCTGGGGGTGGACATAGAGTGCAAAGATCCAAACATCCTCTGACAGGAGGCGGGACTTCCTGTGACATCAGAGTGGAAGAGCTCTCCGTCGGATGACATAGATGTGTGTGTCATGCTGTCCACGTAACCTCGTGATTCTGCAAGGAAAAACACAACAGGAATTTTATAACCTGAACACACACACACCTTTAACCAATTTCTCGGGAAGATTCCATTCGGTATGAGCAATGTCTTATTGCACACCCACAAAATATTTGAAGACCTGCGCCGTTCAACCTGCTACTAGTTGCCAAATCCAGGTAATAAATCAAGTGGTGTTATTGGATAGACCATTGTAAGGGAGTTGGGCTTGTGGGTTTGGCAGGAGCCCGTACACACGCATTCTTCAGATTGTGCACATAACAAACCACAGGGGAGGGACCCTGAAGGAATTTCTCTCTGTTTGTCTCCCACTCCCTCCCTCTCTCTCTCTCTCTGTCTAGAAACTGGCTGGATATAATCAAATTAATTTTGGGTTCTATCCTCTTTGACTTTTGAAAACGTATCTGCAAGTAAATGTGAGAACAAAAAACGTATAGCCTTAAGCAACAGGTAGCGGAAGCATAATAAAGCAGCTGTAAAAAAAACAGATTAAATATCTAGTAGTAGACTTTCATCTTTTGCCACTAAAACTTGTCCATTCATATTTCTTATCCATTGCTCCCAGAACATTTTCAGGATTCTGCATCATAAACCACAACAAACACAAGTCATTTTCTCATAAAAAATAACTATTTTAGTGAAATTTGCAACTTGTGATAGTGTTTAAAGAGTAAATTAGAATTACATTACCATTTCATTATCTTCTAATTTTAATTTTTAAATAAAACAAACAAACAAAAAAGCTACTAAAATCATAATTTGGTCGAGATACAACTATTTGAAAATCTAGAATCTGATCTAAAAAATCTAAATATTGAGAAAATCGCCTTTAAAGTTTATTTAAACCTTTAAAATCGCCTTTAAAAAATGCATATTACTAATCCAAAATTAGTAATAATTATAATCCAAAAGTTTTTACGGTTAATTTTGTTTAGCTATGGAATCACACTGTAGCAGTATAATTTATGCAGTTTTTTAAAATTAAAAATCTAATAAAAAATAATGTTTAAAATGTGCCAACTTGACAGTCTTGAAATTACATTTTAATTTATTTATCTTTTAATGTATTTTGTTTGTTTTTTAAACTAAAAAGCCACTAAAACCATCTACATTTCATTTTATTTACTTTTATTTTCAAGTTATTTAGGGCTGTCCCCGACTATGAATTTTCATAGTCGAATCAGAATTTTCGAATCTTTCTATAGTCGACCGATAGTCGAATCATCTAGGCTTATGTGCGTGTGTGAATGGGTTGGGAGGGGCACGACACTATAGTCAGCAGGAGGGTAAAACTATTTTTATTTTATTTTATAAGCGACCAAAACTGCCTGCCAACTGACAGACAAACTTATTTAGGTTTAAATAAAAACACAGAACGCGTCTTTTAGTTCTAAAAACGCGAGGCGCACAACACTGCCTTTTTTGGTGACTTTTAATGAAAGAGCAGTGTGCTGCGGTTTTTTTATGTTGCTAAGCAACGACCAAAACAGCTGTCCTGTCAGTCAATTCAAAGGATTATAGCGCGAGAGCTCTAAAATCTTAGTTTTTTGCTGTTAAGTAAACTGTCATATTAGCAGAAACCCTAAATAATACAGCTCCGGGTTACCCACGATAGACACCAAAGGTTTCTCCTCCATTTCTTGGAGTCCCCGGACTTTTTAAGCAACGGTAAACTTTCGCCATCACAACAGAAGGCCCGCCTCTCCATTCATTCGATTGGACAATGGAAAAGAACGCGAATGACGTTGGGCGTTTTTCCGCTCAGAGTTGATTTTTTTTTCAACTTCAGGCGCTCAGAGCGCTCCTGCAAAATGCGAGGCGCAGCAGGCGGCGAAAACGCGAGGCGCCGAGGGCGCGTAAACAGCGTGCAGAACGCTCACTGCCAACAGAAAACCATTCAAAAGAGGCGCCTCCAACTGCAAAAACGCGTTCGGTGTGATCGCCGCCATCCCTGCCGTCAAGATGGTCCTCATCTCGTCATGCATCAGGGAAAGTGAAAATTAAATTAGTCACAGGGGTGGTTGGATTTATTCACAAACACGTTAAAAATATTTATTGAACGCTTCTTTCTTTTCACTTTTGTTTTTACTGCATTATCATAATCAAAGGCTGTATATAACTTAATATAACCGTACAAAACCAGTAGTTCTGTGTGCAATTAGACATTGAGCACCCCCATATTGGCAAAATGGTATGATGCTCGTTTCACCCGCGAAGATTCGACTGTGAGATCGGTGGTCGAATCAGGCTCCCCATATCGATGCATCGAATCTTCGACTATTCGGGGACAGCCCTAAAGTTATTATTTACTGGATGGTCTTATATTTACATGTTTTGATTCATGAAAATCTAAGTTTTTTTTTTTAGACATTATGGAATTACATTGTAGCAGTATAATTGTCTAATAATGATACAATAATGTAATAATAATAATAATATAATTAAAAACCTAACATTTATTATTTATAATTTCTAAAAATAAACAGTGTGTGGATGGGCCAATAAAAGTCTGTAAAAAAAATTCTAAATCCATTTAATCCCAACAATTTTTTGAACGCATAAAACTATCTAAAAGCTCAATTAGATGAGCAGTTCATGAGATGAAAATTGTCCAATATCCAACACTGTAGGAGAAAAAAGAAAGAAAAAGAAGAAAAGAAATATGACAGAATTTATTGGCCCCTGAGGCAAATGTGTCCCCCTATGAGGAAATGGATTCACATGTTAGTAATTTTAAGTCTTATAACTCCACGAGATAAACAAGGCTGATGTTATGAGCATTGCAAATTTAACCAACAGTCCCAAATAACCATTCATTACCAAATCCAAATGCAATTAGCTACAGCCCTTTATGCTGGATCCTCCATGAATGTTTTCCTTCAACAGACTTTTACTAATCAAACATACAGCACAGAATGATAGTAGCTTCTTCTTCAGCCATGACCACACCACTAACCACATCATGTGATAGGTTGTCAAGGAGATGTTATCTTCAAAAATGCAACCAAGAGTACATAAAAACACAAACAAACACACAAACAACATCTGGAGGCAGAAGAGTCTAAAGTGTTCCCAAAATAGATCTCGTGACCCACCCAGAAAACCCTGAAACTCATTCCCAAGACACAGGAATCCCAAAACTGCTTCCCAGAGATTCATCTGGTCTGCTTCTCTCTGATCAAAACAGAAGCACAGCTGGTCACCATGCAGCACATGTTGTGATTTGGATGCAGGTGGTCAACATTGGATGCTGGTTTGCTGGTGTCCCACCAGGCTTCTTAACTAGCTTAACCAGCAAGGCTTCCTATTTCAATCAGCTTCACCTGAAAGACCCATGCTGGTCCACCAGCATCACTTGCCACCGAAAAACACAGCTACACTGATCCAAATCAGCAAAAAACAGCATAAACCAGCCTGGACTTGCATTGAAGTTTCAAGTCAATAAATGGATTCAAATGAAGCAGAAAGGCATCCCAACATAATTCTCCTGAACCAACGGCATCAACAGATGTCAGGGTCACATGAGGATTGCAGCCAAGAGGTCAATGATCTGTTGAACTATACCAGCCCTTCAAAGAGAAAAGAAGATCTGGATGACCCTTCAAGACAGAAAAAAAGAAGTCTGAGGGTCTAACAAGAAATTTATTACAGGCCCCCCCATTCACCATATAGCAGCTTCAAAGGCCTCACACAACAGGGTTGCCAGGTTTTCACAGCAAAGCCTGCCCAATTGCTACTCAAAACTAGGCCTTGTTTCGAGGGGGGTCCCCTGTTAAAAATCACATTCCAATGTATAAAATACACAATTTTTTTTGTTGGGGTTCCTCCGGTAAATTCATATTCCAGGGGCAGTGTTAAAGTAGCCCAATTCCATTTGAAAACCGCAGACTTGGCAACCCTGCTACACAATCCTAGCTGAGGAATAAGGGTCTTATCTAGCGAAACGATCGTTCATTTTCTGAAAAAAATAAAAATGTATATACTAACCACAAATGTTCATCTTGTAGTAGCTCTGACTTTACGCATTAAGTAATCATGTTGGAAAGGTCACTTGCGGTTAGTTCTTCATCTGTGTACTCGGGTTCAAAAATCATCCGACATCGTTGTTTTACCTTTTTTTTTTTTAAAGGACGTTTGACTTTCTTTGCATGTTTGCTTTGTAAACACTGGGTCGGTACTTCCACTTTCCAATGTGACTACAGCTAGTGCAAGATAAGCATTTGTGGTTAAAAAATAAATAAATGTAATTTTTTTTTAGAAAATGATAGATCCTTTCGCTAGATAAGACCCTTATTTCTTAGCTAGGATCGCGCAGAACTCTCTGAAGCTGTATTGAAACTGCAATCCCCATTGATCCCCGTTGATCCCCATTGAAGTCCACTATACGGAAAAAAATCCTGGAATGTTTTCCTCAAAAACCTGAATTTCTTTTCGACCTTTAACTAAAACAAAACCTTTAAAAACTAAAACATATAATTCAAAATATTAACAAAAACTATAATAGTATGTCAATGATTCTAAAATAAAACTGAAATGTACTAATATTCCCAACTGTATCTCATGGCGAAAAACGTACCTGTGGAAACTTTTTTCACAAGACACTTTCTCAAAAACCTTAATTTCGTCCCAGTTCTGTGCTGAAATCAGATTAGTTCTCTCCTGAATTTAAGTTTCCTGATAATTTACTCACCCCCCCCCCCCCATGTCTTTCTTTCTTCAGTCGAAAAAAAAATTAAGGTTTTTAAAGGAAAACATTCCAGGATTTTTCACCATATAGTAGACTTTAATAAGGGTTGACGGTCCAAATTGCAGCTTCAAAGGCCTCACACAACAGGGTTGCCAGGTTTTTACAGCAAAACCCGCCCAATTGCTACTCAAAACTAGGCTTTGTTTCGAGGGGGGTCCCCTGTTAAAAATCACATTCCAATGTATAAAATACACACTTTTTTTTCGTTGGGGTTCCTCCGGTAAATTCATATTCCAGGGGCAGTGTTAAAGTTGCCCAATTCCATTTGAAAACCGCAGACTTGGCAACCCTGCTACATAATCCTAGCTGAGGAATAAGGGTCTTATCTAGCGAAATGATCGTTCATTTTCTTAAAAAAAAAAAAAAAAAATTGTATATACTAACCACAAATGTTCATCTTGCAGTAGCTCTGACTTTACGCATTAAGTAATCATGTTGGAAAGGTCACTTGCGGTTAGTTCTTCATCTGTGTACTCGGGTTCAAAAATCATCCGACATTGTTGTTTTACCTTTTTTTTTTTAAAGGACGTTTGACTTTCTTTGCATGTTTGCTTTGTAAACACTGGGTCGGTACTTCCACTTTCCAATGTGACTACAGCTAGTGCAAGATAAGCATTTGTGGTTAAAAAATAAATAAATGTAATTTTTTTTTAGAAAATGATAGATCCTTTCGCTAGATAAGACCCTTATTTCTTAGCTAGGATCGCGCAGAACTCTCTGAAGCTGTATTGAAACTGCAATCCCCATTGATCCCCGTTGATCCCCATTGAAGTCCACTGTACAGAAATGGAATGTTTTCCTCAAAAACCTGAATTTCTTTTCGACCTTTAACTAAAACAAAACCTTTAAAAACTAAAACATATAATTCAAAATATTAACAAAAACTATAATAGTATGTCAATGATTCTAAAATAAAACTGAAATGTACTAATATTCCCAACCTGATCTCATGGCGAAAAACGTACCTGTGGAAACTTTTTTCGCAAGACACTTTCTCAAAAACCTTAATTTCTTTTCGACTTTAAACTAAAACAAAACCTTTAACTAAAATATATCATTCAAAATACTGAATTGAATGGCTGGGATCGTGTGGGAAACCCTTTCCATTGAAAATGCAATTAATGTTTCTAAAGGTTCACACTTGTAGTTCGGTTCGTTTGGTTTATTTGGTTCAAACTGGCATTTTTGACAGCGAACCTAAAGATACCGAACCTAAATGGCATAGCGATACATTCACAACCTGATTGGTCGGGTTGAATGACATATATTTTTCGTGACGGAACTCTCCACATAAAAGGAAAAGGTGTGTTCGACTTAAAGCGGCGATGCGGGTGTATAACATCAAAGTAACGATTGAACGATCGGCCTTCTGATCGTCGCTTTAAGTCGAATACACCTATGCGCTCATTGTTGCATGCATATGATTTTATTTTCAACACCTGCAAACTCGCAAAGAGCTCATAAAAGGCACTTTAGCGCCTCGTTGCTCCTCTGCTTGTTTTGTTTTGTATACACTGCTTGTTCCCTTCTTGAAATCATGTCGCATAGCGTCGAATCTTGTCATTGCTTCCTGTTTTTTGTTCGTTTAGAAGTATTTGGTCCGTGTTGTGTTCATGTATTTTATTCAAACCGCACCACAGTTCGTTTGGAAGCGGACCGAGACCCATCTTTTTAGCGGTCTCGGTTCGCTTTGGTGTGCACCATGGTTCGGATGGCAGCGTTCACACTTACTCAAATTAATCGCACTAACAGAGCAATCGCACCAGAGTTCATTTTAATCGAACCAACTAAAATTCCCAACCTGATCTCATGAAAACGTACCTGTGCAAACATTTTTTTCACAAGATGCAAAATACCTACCTCCATGTATGTTTCGTGACATGTTCAATGTGAAATGTCCACTGAGTGGCGCTAAAAAAGTGTTAGTTTTTCCCCCCCAGAACAGATGAACCTATATGTTACATTTTATGTGGCATTGGTTTTGTATGTTTCACCGCAGTTCTGACTTGAAATGCACGTTGAGTGGCACTGTCATGTTTTTCATGGGATTCGAACCCAAGGATTCAGTATCAAGTCCAATACTGTGCCGGATGAGCTACCAAGCAAGCTTGTTACGTCCAGAAAGCGAAACAAAAACGATCACAAGCGCTGTGTACAAAAACGATCACAAGCGCTTGATGTATGGCAAGCCGTTTTAGCCTAAAATATACTAAGCATAACTCGTCGTAATTGCATTTTTACTAGTACCAGTTCATTTAAAGAGCTCTATAATTCAATTTTTACTAGTAACAATGGCAATTAGAGAGCTTTCTAATTCAATTCTTACTAGTAGCAATTATAATTAGAGAGCTCTCTAATTCAGTTATTACTAGTAAATATTTCAATTAAAGAGCTCTCTATTCAGTTTTTACTAGTAACAATTCCGATTCGAGAGCTCTCTAATTTAATTCTTACCAGTAAAAATGCAATAACAGAGCTCTACAATTCAATTTTTACTAGTAAAAAAAACACATTAAAGATATGTTTAATTGCATAGCTCTGTAATTGAATTAAAGAGCTCTCTAATTCAGTTCTTACTAGTAACAATTGAATTTGAGAGCTCTTTAAATGGAATTATTACTAGTAAAAATTGATTTAGAGAGCTCTCTAATTGGAATTGTTACTAGTAATAATTCAATTGTATAGCTCTCTAATTGAAATTCTTACTAGTAAAAATTCTGTTGTAGAGCTCTGTAATTGAAAACGAATGGAAGTTAATGGAGACATGACTAGTAAAAATTCATTTGTAGAGCTCTAATTGGAATTGTTACTAGGAATAATTAAATTAGAGAGCTCTGAAACTGTAATTGTAACTAGTAAAAATTGATTTAGAGAGCTCTCTAATTGGCATTGTTACTAGTAGGAATTGAATTATAGAGCTCTCTAACTGAATCGTTACTAGTAAAAATGCAATTACGACAAGTAACGAATAGTATATTTTAGGCTAAAACGGCTTGCCATACATTTCTGTTGGAAACTGCAGGGATATGTACTTATTGGTTTGTATTTCGCATCTTTTTGTTATGATATATTATTTCGTCATTATATTCCATGTAGTTTCCAAATGAATAAAGTCATAATTACTTCAAAAAGAGAGCACTAGATTGAAACTGACAGGCAGACTGTTACATCAGACAGTTTAACATTAAACGCAGTAATGCAGAAAGTTCAGTCAATATTTATCAATATTTGGATGTCATATCAAGTTTGTAGTTCGGCTGGCAAATGAATGAGAAGGACGATAAAAGTGTGTGTAAGCGTGTTTGTGTGCATGTCTACTCTGCTCAGACCAGGTCTTTCAGGATTAAATCTCCCGCATGCCAGCGAGACAAAGGACGACTTCAGTTTTACGGACTTAACAAACTCGCCATTCAAAGGAGGAATGCACGCACACACACGCAGCGAGCCAAGTTGAAAAATGTTCAGCTGTTGTGATCAAAGCTGCAACGCTGAGCTGCACAGAGAATGTGTGGAGGGGAAAAATAAAAAAGAGGAGAATTAAATACTTTCCTGTCAAAGGCATTACTCCAGTGCTATGATACATGGACTAAAATATGTCTGTAATAAGATTTAGCTGTAGTTTGAGTTAAATATCTGACACCTGGGCTTCCTCTTAGATGTCAGCTGCCTTTATGACCAAATGCACGTGACTTCTGTTTTGTATTAAAGACCTGTCCACTAGACATTCTGCACAAGCTGCCCACTTTTAGCGACAAAAGACACATACCAAAAATAACACTTTTCATCGCACACTAAAATAGCTATGGAGTCTGGTTTCGGTCTTTATAAGGCAATATACACATTCAACACATGTAATCATTTAAACAGCTAATGGACTGAGCTAACTACCCAGCTATTCGTTTGTGATTCATAGTAACAGAACAGAAATAAATCTGACCAAAAAGTGACAATAATATGCTTTGGGCATAGCATGAACCATTTCTTTTCCAACATCATCAATTTAGGTTACATTTTATGTGAATAATTATTTAGAATTAAATTTGAATATATTTTTATTAGATATGTTTATTAAAATATATGTATTAGATATATTCATATATTTAAATACGTATTAGATATATTCATTTATATTTATAATTAAAATATTAAAGGTAAAGTACTTAATATTGTTAGCTGTATTATTTTAAATATTTTTTATCTCTTTATTATACATTTACGTTGTTAAATTTATTTGAATAATTATAATTGAAAGTTTATTAATTATTTATAAAATATAATATATATATAAATATAAATGTATAATATGTATATAAATATATAGAGAAAAGGTTCATTATTAAATGTTATTAAATATTAATGTTTATATATATATAGATAGATAGATAGATAGATAGATAGATAGATAGATAGATAGATAGATAGATAGATAGATAGATAGATAGATAGATAGATAGATAGATAGATAGATAGATAGATAGATAGATAGATAGATA
>NC_133373.1:9431030-9475822 GCF_049309525.1 Garra rufa | reverse complement strand
GAGAAGAATAGTGTCCACTGTCTCCACTCCACCTCCATCAGATTCTCCACTCCATCAGAGTGCTCACACATCCACTCACAACAAGAGCACCACATCCATCTCTTTCTCTTTTAGTACCTCCCATGGTCGCTTGATAAATCTGCCCATCCAGATGAGAAAGTGCCAAAGCCCAAATCACCAATCTGAAGTGAATTACAAGACAAATCAAGTGTAAATGAGCTTTAGAAAAGAGTGAAAGCTCGATGCTTTCCACTGGTGAAGTAGCGATCTGCTGATTATGTGAGAAAACACATGAGGAATGCCAAACACTGACAGAACCAACAAAATATAGGGTAGTTTAAGCACAAACACTGGGGCTTTTAATGTGTTTGTCTTTATCAGTGAAGTTCTGGCAATGCAAATAACTCATTCAGATCTTCAGACAAAGTGTCCAAGTCTAAGAGCCAGCCGAAACAGGAAACATTCACATACAAACAAACCAAAAGAGTCACATGCATTGCACACACATCACATGTATACATAAATGTCCTTTCCAAACCACTGACTCTTTTTGCCATCTCAGCAAATCAAGCATGTACTTGTGAACATATATTACACTACAAAAAATATTTTAATCAGCATTTATATCTTGGTATCTGGTAGAAATATCTAAACATCCCCTTTTTATTTTTTTATTTTAACGTACACAATTGTATAAGAAATTAAAACTTATTTTCAAAGAATGTAATAAATATGCATAGAATGTATAAAAATAAAATAAAATCTGTCCAAATGTTAATTTACTTTGGTATGCTATGTAAACTAAATTATTACTACATTTTTAAAAGTAACTTACAATACAATAAAATAAAATAAAATAAAATAAAATAAAATAAAATAAAACTGTAACAGATGTTACTTTGTACAATGTACTTTGGTAGGTTATGAAAGCTTATTATTACCACATTTTTTAAGATTAAATGTTTTTTAAGTTTTTAACTAAAGATTTATTTTCAAAGAATGTAATAAATATGCATAGAATGTATAAACAAATAAAAATACAATTTAAAATAAAATAAAATTTAAAAAGTTATTTTTTAAAAGTGACTTAGAAAAATAAAATAAAATACAATATGATTTAATAAAATATTTTTTTTAGTTAATTTATAAAAGTAACTTAGAAAAATTAAATTAAACAAAATAAATGTCCAAATATAAATATACTTTGGTAGGCTTTTTTTTAAGCTTAAAAGTTAATTTTTAAAAGTTACTTACACAATTGTATAATAAATGAAGACTTATTTTCAAAGAATGTAATAAATATGCATAAAATGTATAAATAAATTCAAATAAAATAATACAATAAAATGTAAAAAAGTTAATTTTAAAAGGTAACTTACAAAAATAAAATAAAATAAACTATTTTCAGATGTTAATGTACTTTGGTAGGCTATATAAGCCTATTCTTAGCACATTTTTCAAGTTTAAAAAATTTTTAAGGTAATTTTTTAAAAGTAAAATAAAATAAAATAATAAAACTAAATAAAAAATTAAATTAAACAAAATAATAAAATAAATTAAAATAAAATGAATGTCCAAATATTAATGTACTTTGGAATATTATGTAATCTTATTATCACCAAATTGTTTCTGAAAATGTATATTTTACTTTTTTCTTTGAATTCTTTGAAACCCGACTGCAAGCATATGCAAAATTCTGAAAAAAAAAATCAGTTTTTGAGCAAAGTAAATTTAAAATGTGGAGAAAATGTGGACTTTATAAACTGCAAATTGCAATATATAGTCACAATTCTAAGAAAAAAAATGCTTAAAACCTGAAAATGCTTACAACTGTAAAGTCACGAAAACAAGTCTTGATGTTATAACAACTTGTCCACTGAGGTACAGAGGATGCTTACATGTTTTTAACAGGAAAACAAGACTGATATACTGATTAAAATGATTTGCAGTGCACTAAAGATGCAAAAGAAGAGAAGAGAAGTTGCAAGAGAAGAGAAGAGAAGAGAAGAGAAGAGAAGAGAAGAGAAGAGAAGAGAAGAGAAGAGAAGAGAAGAGAAGAGAAGAGAAGAGAAGAGAAGAGAAGAGAAGAGAAGAGAAGAGAAGAGAAGAGAAGAGAAGAGAAGAGAAGAGAAGAGAAGAGAAAGTCTTGTCCATGGTGAGGGGGGTGTTCACATAGACTTCATGCTGACAAGAAGACAATTCAAGTCTGCCAGAGACGGCTGCAGCAAATGGCTGATGTATTAGCATACAAACACTGGCAAATGCTCAAACACATGCACAAACACAATCAAAACTCAAAAAGTTGAGATAAAATCTTTCTCCGCATACCTAGAGAAGCAGTCATGCTGAAGTATTCCTCAATAGAAACTCATCCACAGAAGATAAGCTGGACTGTGTTCTGATGCTCCTGCACGCTTACTTTGACTCCCAGTGTTTATAAGGACTACTTTATCACTTATTCCACCTCACATTTTCTCTCTCTCTGTCTCTTTTGTACTGTCTGCTTCCCGGCACAAACGCTGACCACGGGCGGCACGTCACACAGTTGCTGTTCTGTCCAACTCTGTCCTCTTCCCCTCTCTCTCAGTGAATGAAGTCATTGAGTTTTTGGAATTCTGTTAAACCCCAGATGGAAAACTACTTCACTTCATTCTTCCAGCAGGACTGTGCCGCTGGTTGACTGACTCCAGCTTTGAGGAGGGAGGGAAGGAGGGAAAGGGGAGGGCTGAAGGAAAAGGAAGAGGGAGGGAGGACGACTGCCCCCAACTGGCATGAGGCAGAAAGGCAGTGAAAGACCCCCGTGGCTTCATTACCATATGAGTTCATGAGTGCTCTCCTGCCTTTGATAGGCCATTCAAGCATTGTTCTCCGCAGACTCTCACAGTCTGTTTCACCTAACCAAACGGCAGCACCGGGGTCAGGGGTGACTATGGCCTTTTATGGACACCATTATGCTCTCCACCATGTGCTGCTGTTCACAACATCTGCTTCTATGCAAAACAGTTCTTTTTTTAAAGGGATAGTTCACCCAAAAATCGCAAGACCTTCGTTCATCTTCAGAACACAAATTAAGACATTTCTGATGAAATCTCAGAGCTTTCTGCATAGACAGCAATGCAACTGATATGTCCAAGGCCCAGAAAGATAGTAAGGACATCATTAAAATAGTCCATGTGACATCAGTGGTCCAATTGTAAAGTTTTGAAGCTATACAAGAATGCTTTTTGTGCACAAAGAAAAAAAAAATAAGCCTTAACCATGCTTTCCAAGAGTATTATGACGCTAAAAATTACAGGTTTGGAACGACATGAGGGTGAGTAATTAATGACAGAATTTAGTAAAAACATGAAACATTCTCTTAGCCTGAGAAGCAACATTCACAAGACAAAGATTTATTTTTGGAGAAAGTATCTTGAATGTGTGTATTTTGACTTGATATTTAACTTTTCTTTGGCAGATTATTTCACTTAAATACTTATGTATTATGTATATTATATATTTTACTCTAGAGAAAACCTGTGCTTCAATAAAATTAAATAAAATTAAATAAAATAAAACAAAATAAAATTTATCAAAATGCATTACATTTTATTGGGCAGATTATTTCGCCTTTCACCCTGTGCCTGTAAAATAAAATAAAATAAATAAAATAAAATAAAATAAAATAAAATAAAATAAAATAAAATAAAATAAAATAAAATAAAATAAAATAAAATAAATAAAAATAAAATAAAATAAAATAAAATAAAATAAAATAAAATAAAATATAAAATATAAAATAAATTGTGGTCCCAGACTTTTATTTATGTTGTTTCAAACTGTTCATATATGTATATTTTTACACTGCCGTTCAAAAGTCTGAGGTCAGTAAGTTTTGTATGATCAATTGATCAAATTGCATAAAGTTTTCTTTGGCAGATTATTTTACTTAAATACTAATGTTCTTTACAAATGACAATGAACAAATGAACAAAATCAGAGATAAACTTTTGAGAATCTAGAGAAAATATGTGCCTCTAAAATAAAATAAAATAAAAAACAAGATTTATCAAAATGCATTCAATTTTAATTGGGCAGACTATTTCACCTAAATATTTATGTCATTTAATTTTCTGATTAAAATAAATGAACAAAATCAGCTGAGAATAAAATAAAAAAAAACCTCAGAGAATCTAGAGTAAACCTGTGCCTGTAAAATAAAATAAAATAAAACAAAATAAAACTTATCAAAATGTACCTAAATACTTATGTAATTAAATTTTCTGATTAAAACAAAAAAACTAAATCTGAGGGGGAAAAAAAACTTCTCAGAATATAGATAAAACCTGTGCCTGTAAAATAAAATAAAATAAAATAAAATAAAAATGATTTATCAAATTGCAATACATTTATTGGGCAGATTATTTCACCTTTCACCCTGTAAAATAAAATAAAATAAAATAAAATAAAATAAAATAAAATAAAATAAAATAAAAGTCCCATACTTTTATCTCGTTTAAAAATGTTAATATATTTTTATACTACCATTCAAAAGTTTGGGGTCTGTAAGATTTTTACCTAGGATGCATTAAATTGATCAAAAGTCACTGTTACAAAAATTCGAAACTCTAAAATTTAAAATAAATTAAAAAAATAAGAGTTCTTTTGAACTTTCTATTTATCACAGAATACAGGAAAAAAATGTATCATAAATGTAAATGTAAATGTAAATATTAAAATTGTAGCCCTGCCATCAACAACAATTACATTTTAAGTTATATTACAATAAAAAAAAAAAACTTTAAATTGTAATTATATTTTACAACATTACTGTTTTACAGTAATTTTGATCAAATAAATGCACCTTTTTTGAGAATAAGACACTTTTTACAAAAACATTTAAAAATCTTACCCATTAGTGTATAAAAATAAAATTAAATAAATATTTTTTTTTACTTCACAGCTAAGTTCAATTACTTAGAAAAAAAATTCATATAAAGATTGTTGTTATGAAAAAATATTTTTCCTGTTCCTGCATTATCAGACTGTAATGTCCCTGACGTGACCTCAGCCACTGTAGGACATAAATTCATTTAAAGGGGCCGTGCTTTTCCCTTCCTTCCCCCTCAAACGTCTGTGTAAATATTTGCATTTGTCTGTCAGTGAGAGTTTGGCTGTGAGGCCTTTTATTTTCTCCTGTTTATTTAGACACTAAAACATAGATGGACTGACGTTACATAACCTTCAAATCTTCCCACATCAGGAAATTGAAATATACAAGACATCCTCCCCTCCTCCGGGCCAAACTTGCTGGAGGCCGGACGTGTTTAACATTGTATAAAGAAACAAATCTTTTTCATTATCACTTTGTTAATTGTTTTCCATTTAAAATCATGTAATGCTGAAAATTGGACTATATGATGGGTAACCTGACTTGGAGATTATTTATGAATTGTATCTATCAATGTATTTATACTATAAAAATTTAAATATCAAAAAGTATTTTTTTGAACTGTGAAGTATGCTGTAACACAATGTGACATAACATGGTCTTCTTTGCTATTCCGATCTGTCATTATTCTCATGTTTTCCTGTGCCTTAAGATTTAATCAGGCAATAGTATTTCCCCCATAAAAGTTACGCAACTGACCGATGGAATGATTTTTTAGGAGTGCAAAATAAATCTTTCTCTGGGATTTTGCAAATGTGCTGATGTTTTTGACTATTATGATTTTGTTTGCATAGCTTTAAAAATACAGATTTGACTAGTAAATAAGGAAATCAAGAAATGACTGATGGAATAGCATTCGTTAAAGTGACATCCTTACACTTAATCCTAAAGTATACTTTCTTTTTTATGCATACGCTAGGATATGTATACAGTACAATTTAAATTTTATCCTCAGCAAAGTACAGTATGTAGGTAATGTAAGTGTGCTAACCATGAGCCTTGCGAAAGTATTCATACCCCTTTTTTCCACATCAATCTACACTCCATGCACCATAATGACAAAACAAAAACAGAATTGTCACAACTTCATATATATATATATATATATATATATATATATAAACAGAAATAAGTACATTGCATAAGTATTCATACCCTTAACTCAGTACTTAGCTGAAGCACCTTTATAGTCTCAAGTCTTTTTGGGTATGATACAAGAATTGCACATCAACATTTGGCAGTTATCTGCAATTCTTCGCCTCACCTCTTCGACTCTCAAGCTCTGCCAGCTTGTATGGGGTCTGGCAGACATTTTCAGGTTTCTTCAAAAATGTTTGATTGGGTTCAAGTCCAGGCTATGGCTGGGCCACTCAAGGACATTCACAGAGCTGTCTATAAGCCACTCTTGCTGTGTGCTTAAGGCCATTGTCCTGATGGAAGGTGAACCTTCTGCCCAGCCTAAGGTTCTGAATGCTCTGGTATGGGTTTTCATAAAGGCTATCTCAATATTTTGGTGTATTGAGGAGGTTCATCAGACCACAAAATCTTGTTTCTCACAGTCTAAGGGTCCTTTAGGTGCTTTTTTTTTTTGCAAATTCCAAGTGTGTTTTAATGTGTCTTTACTGAGGAGAGGATTGAGTCTTGCCAGACCGTCATAAAGCCCAGATCGGTGGAGTGTTGCAGTGATGTTCGTCCATTTGTAAGTTTCTCCCATCTGCGTAAATAATCATGGAGCTCAACTAGAGTGACCATCAGGTTCTTTGTCATTACTCTAGCCAAGGCCCTTCAAATCAATTGCTCAGTTTGCCAAGGAGGACAGCTCTAGGAAGAGCTGTGGTTGTTTCAAGCTTCTTCCATTAAGGGTAATGGAGACTACATGCTTCTGTGAACCTTCAATGCAGCAGAATTTTTTTTCTGAACTCATCCCCAGATGTGTGATGCAATCCTGTCTCTGAGCTCTACATGCAGTTTTTGTTTCCCTCAAGGCTTGGTTTTTGCTCTGATATGCATTTTCAGCTGTTAGATCTTTTTTTTAAGTTGTGTGTGACTTTCCAAATCATACCCATTCAAATGAATTTGCCACAGGTTAACTTCACTTGAAATGTAGTGACATCTGCAAGCAATATGAATGCTCCTGAGCTAAATTTCAACTGTCCCAGATAAAGGTATGAATACTTATGCAATGGAATCATTTAGGTTTTTTATTTTTAATAAATTTGCAAAGATGTTAAAAACTTTTTTTGCTTTGCCATTATGGTCTATGGAGTGTGAATACTTTCGCAAGGCACTGTAGTTGGTCTGCAAAGGTGGCAAACACTGGCTACTGGAAACTGCAATAATAACAGATGCTAGCAATGACAAAGACTTGTGTGAAGAAATTCATGCAACTCTAGTTTAAATGAGTACAAAGACATTTCATTGCTCATTTACTAACACTGGACAAGAATTAAACTTTCAAGTGCACATGTGTGCGCTTTCTAGTGCACACTTTCACAGGCTATGTGTTTAGCGGTACACATACAGTATACTGAAGTATACTTTGGGATTAATTCTAAGCACAACTCCAGTCCCCAAAGCACAGACTGGCCAGGTTACAGGAAGTATGCACCCTGACCCAGAGGGCCACATCCTGTAGTTATTTTGAGCAGCACAGAATTTGCGACAGCAATTTGCTACAGGAGACCGTTTTTAAAGGTCACATTCGATACAGTTGGATGCTTTCCTGACTGGATCAACCAAAGACTCACACACACACACACACACACACACACACACACACACACACACACACACACGCACACAATTATATCACCACACATTCTTGTCCTATCGTGTACATATAAACAATGTCCCGGCTGTTGTTTCACAGTAGAAACTAAACTAAAGAGACTGAAAAACAACAACAAAGTAACGGAGACTGCAACAACAGACGCTCATATTGACAAGCAGTTGTAAGCAAGAGGGTATGCGATAGCCCAGCTTTGGTTTAAAACAGTTAACTTGTGGGGAAAAATAGAGCAGACACAGGACATGGATTATGCTTTCTAGAGCATACACTTGCATACGTGTACAAAAACAAAGCATACTTTGGGCTTAAGGATGTAGCCACTGTGGAAGTTGATTACCTTGCCATAGTGGAGAGCTCATGTAGTGTCTGCTGGTTTGAGAACCAGGTCTTGAAGGGAAATCATGTCCACTCTTTACTGTGAGGGGAAAGAGACAAATAAGCATATTAAGAAGTGGTGTGCCACAGGGTTCTATTCTTGGACCGTTTTTATTTTCATTGCTTATGTGTCTATTATACTAGTGGGGCCCACTGCTCTGCGCATTTTGTATGTTTCTGAATCTGACACAGTTCATGGATCTTTCTCCTAACAAGTTGATGATCTGAATCAGATGTGTTAAATGAGGGAGACATACAAAATGTGCTGAGCAGTGGCCCCGAGAACTGGAGTTAAGAACCACTGTTTTAGACTACATTTTTCATAAATACAATGATTCTTATCATTTGCTGTATATGCTGAAGATACGAAACTATTGTATATAGTATATTGCACTCGACCCAAGTGAGTCTCAATTGTTTTGTTCACTAGTTCATATCTTAGGCAAGGTTAAAGCCTGGTTGGCCAGGATGTTTCTGCATTTTGCTTAGCGTTTCTAATCGGATAAGAACCGGCGCGTTATTCTGGACTCTGCATTCACAGCAAAAAATGCTTTCTTACTTCGATTTTTTGTCTTGTTTCCAGCCAAAATATCTAAAAATTCTTAAATCAAGAAGGATTTTCTAGACGAGTAAAAATTATTTTCTTGTTTTCAGAAAAACAAAAAATTAGGTGCGTTTTTGCTTGAAACAAGCGAAATAATCTGCCAATGGGGTAAGAAAAATAATATTGTTTTCTGTTTAAGATTAAAAAAAAAAAATTGGCTTACCACAATGGCAGATTATTTTGCTTGTTCTAAGCAAAAGCTCACTTAATTTTGACTTGTTTTTTTCTGAAACCAAAGTAATTTTTAGCTGGAAAAAAAGACTAAAAGCAAGTAAGAAAAGCATTTTTGGCAGTGTTGGCACTTAATATGCAGGTTACCACTGTTGTTAAGGCTGGCTTCTACCAACTCAAAAGTTATTTCCGAATTGAAATCGATGCTTTCTATTAAAGACATGGAGACTGTCATTGCATTGTCTTGTCACATATTGATTATTGCAATTTGTTATATATTGAGTGTTTCATAGGTGTTTCTCAGTACCAATTATCTCATCTTCAATTGCTGCAAAATGCAGCATCCAGGCTTCTGACCCATACAGAGAAGCGAGATAGTATTACTCCAGTTTTAGCTTCTTTACATTAGTTGCCTGTTAATTTTAGGTTCAGTTTAACATTCTTCAAGATCAAAAAGTGATGGGGCTTTTTCGGTTTTCTGCTCCCCAATTATGCAATTTTCTTCCATTGCATAAACATTTTTCTCTCACAGTGGGTGTGTTTAAATTGAGTAAAAAGGCATATATTTATAGAATGAGACGTTACTAGGTTTTAATGTGTCTATGTGTATGTAAATGTTCATACTGTTTAAATTATCTGCTGGAAAGCACTTTGGAAACAATATATTCTCATAAATGACCACACAAGGGTACTACAATAGTAACACAGATTAATAAGACTGTGAAAGGCTTACTCACATAAACATCAAACACAGTGTCAGACTTACCATATGGAGTGGGGGGTGTCACAGGAAATGCCGGTGTGGGCGGAACTTGATTAGGACCCACCCACAGTGGACTGTCAACCTCTTGAGGAAGGTCACCAATGTCAGCAGTGTCAGTGTGATATAGACCTCGCTGAAACAGACAATAACATATGAGGCATTGTTGCAGCAAGTTCAACTTTTTTAGTTGACAATAGGCAAAACTTTACACAAGGTTGGTGGCCGACTTTATCACACTAGTCCCTAGTCAACACATTTAGGCCCGGTTTCACAGGATTAGGCCATAGTTCAATTAGGACATTTAAGTAATTTTTATAAACATGCTTAGAAAAAAACATTACTGGTGTGCATCTTGAGACAAAACAAAGGCACTGATATATTTTAAAATCAATCAGTGCAATTTTATTTCAGTTGAAACAGCTCAGACTTACATTTTAGTCTAGGACTAGGCTTAAGCCTTGTCTGTGAAACCGGGGGGTAATGTTTAAGTTTTGAGGCTATGCAGTTATAAAGTAGGCTATGTGTGCATTATAAATGGGTGTGCGTTTGTACCGATGGCGTTCCAAAAACAAATTTCTGATTGTTTTGCATTCGATCGCCACCTGCCTTCCGCAACACAGAGGATTCAGAGACATCACTGAGCTGTTTCTGCTGCCTCCAACCTGTAGAGACAGAAAGACGGAAACAAAGCTATTTATTTGGCATTCATAGTTTTATATTCAATGCAACTGGTCATTTAGATATGAAATAGGCGAATCTCACGCTCATTCATGATTTTATAACTACATTAAGCAAAGGTTAAGAGCTTCAAGCAGCAGGAACTAAAATAGCATGCTCTCAAACAACGCTTGTTTTGATAAGATCCATGAGGAGAGGTTTATGGCCTTGCATAAACAAGAGCCATTGACTTCGGGGCTGTGTTAGATTACATTCCACAAAAACATTCAAATAAATAACAAAAAGTAATGGTTATTAAATAAAAAATGTCAAAAACATAAAAAAAAAAATAATAATAATATTTTAAATATATAAATTGTAATACATTTTATAAAATAAATTAATACATTTTATTAATACATTTTTAACAAATAAAATGAATATTATTTTAAACTATTTTATTCTTAACAAATTATAACAGTTTGCTTTAATGACAGCATATATATAAATACTTAATGACACAAATTTTCTTATTTAATTCGTGACCAAAAATGTGTTGATTCTGGGGGGGGAATATTTATGTTTTTGATTAATTAATTTGATTGTTTCAGGGTTTAAATAATGACAGGACCACTCAAATTTATATATACTAAATGACACAAATTTTCCTATTCAATTAGTGACCTAAAAAGTGTAGATTGTGAAAAATACATTTTTTTTTTTTATTAATTAATTTGATTATTTTAGGGTTGAAATAATGACAGCACCACTCAAGACACACGAAAACCTTATTCTAGAGCATGTTTTGGGATCCAGAGACCATTTAAAAGCTTTAAAAACATCTGAGCTTTTAAAAAAAAAAAGTTAAATAAAAAATATTTAATGACACACATTTTCTTAATTAGTGACCTAAACATTTTTGACAAAAAAAAAAAAAAAAAAAAAAAATATATATATATATATATATATATATATATATATATATATATATGTTCAAATTAATTTGATGATTTCAGGGTTGAAAAAAAAAATCTAGATTAGCAGTGTGGTCTCAGAACTTTAAATCCTGGTTATTTATAATGATTATAAAAACACGGTAATAATTCATTATAAATGGGCAACAGTACAAGCTAGTTAACTATCACTGTACAGACAAACAAAATCCTCAAGACTCAACGATTGGGAAAGACAACATGTTTTGTGTGTCAGGAGATGTTCACTTCAAAGGCATTCCTCAGCCCTTACACCATGTGTATTCAACCACACACACACACACACACACACACACACACACACACACACACACACCACAGGGTATATATCTGGTGACATACTACAGTAACAATAACACTGCATACATTTTTGTTCAGCAGAATGAATTTACCGCTCTACTCAAAGCCTCTCCATTCCAGGTGTCAAGAGTTGCTCTGACATGGGCTGGTCCAGCAAGAAAGAATCTTAGGATCTTATAACAGAATAGACAGGGGACATTTGCAAGGCAGGGGACACACTTCAAAAGCAACAAGACCCGCTCAGTATGCCGAGGTCAAAGGAGACAGAGTATTGAGTTCATGCAGTCTGCATCACAGATGTGTTTGGAAAAAGCAGCAGTCAATAAAACAATTTTAGAGAGTCACTAAATGGTTGTCAAAGGCTGTTATTACACTGCTAGAAATATGATTACGTCAATTTTGAGACTAAAAGGCAGCTTAGAGGTCACATTTACACTATGCAAGCACTCCATACTAGACCTGGATGTTTATGCATTCAAGTACAGTCACACACACACACACACACACACACACACACACACACACACACACACACACACACACACACACACACACACACACACACACACACACACACACACACACACACACACACACACACACACACACACACACACACACACACACACAAATGAAAGGCAGGACTTTATTTTCTTTAGCAAACCTGTCAGGAGCTGCACATAGAGGACCATTGTATGCTACTTGTGTGCATTTATTAACATAAATTAAGCCTCTGCCAATAAAAACCTCAAACATTAATAAAAAATAAAAAAACAACTCACTAGACTGCAGTCTTAGACATTAAACAAGGCAAAAATGCCACTGAAAGCACTGAAAATGTCACGAATTGGAAATGTGAAGGTAATACGTATGCAACTTTTGAACTGCAGTATATATAAAATTAATTAATTATTGTTTGCCTTTTGATATCTATTTACAGTTACCTTTGTATTTTATATTTATTTATGTTACAGTCATAACAATGAAGTTATGATAATCTATTTCAATTAAAATTTCAAAAAGTGATATAAATTGACAGAATACTGTACATTTTATGTTTAGAACAACAAATATAGAAAATAAGATATAAATGAAAATGGTAAAAACATCTATCCACTAACCACTAACATGGTACTGTAATGCTCCCAGATGGTAATACCATGGTATTTTTGGTATTTACTATGTAACACAATACTTGCTATATTCATACACTGTGGCATTTACAGTCGAGGTCAAAAGTTTACATACACCTTGCTGAATCTGCAAAATGGATGTTAATTTTTACCAAGTACTTACCTGAATAAGATATTTCACATAAAAGATGTTTACATATAGTCGACAAGAGAAAATACTAGTTTGATTTATAAAAATGACCCCGTTTAAAAATGTACATACACTTGATTCTAAATACTGGGTTGTTACCTGAATGATCCACAGCTGCTTTTTTTTTTTTTTTTTTTTTTTTGGTTAGCGATAGTTGCTCATGAGCCCTTGTTTGTCCTAAACTGCTGTTCTTCAGAAAGATCATTCAGGTCCCACAAATTCTTTGGTTTTTCAGGATTTTTTGTGTATTTGAACCAATTACTTTCCAACAATAACTGTATGATTTTTCGAGATCCATCTTTTTACACTGAGGACAACTGATGGACTCATGTGCAACTGTTACAGAAGGTTAAAATACTCACTGATGCTTCAGGAAGAGCCTGGGGGTGAAAACTTTTGGAATTTAAAGATCAGGGTAAATTTAATTTTGTCTTCTGGGAAACATGTAAGCATCTTCTGTAGCTTCAGAAGGGCAGTACTAAATAAAATAAAATATATATTTAAGTAAAATAAGAAAAACATACACATCTACATTCTGTTCAGAAGTTTACACCCAGGCTCTTAATGCATCGTCCTTCTGAAGCTTCTGAATAAGTCAGTTTTATTTGGTAAAATAATTACAATTTTGCAGATTCTACAAGGTGTATGCAAACTTTTGACCTCAACTGTACATGATACACCATACACTTTGTCCTATAGCATAACTAGAATGTTTTTGATAGATTTAAGGTCAGTTGGAATCAATAAATTGGTGAATGTTTCATGATTTGCTCTTACCTGATTGGAGGGATTTGGCCCTTCCACTCGAGTGCGTCTTTCCATTGCTATGAAGTGAGGCTGAGCGGGTCATGTGACTCCTTGCTTGTGTGGGGATTGGCTCGAAGTCAGGGTCAAGGTCCAGTATCAGCAGATTGAGCTGTTCGATTGATTGATCTACATCCAAAGCAAGTGTCGCAAACTCATCGTCCTTGTCCGCCTCGGACTGTGCATCCGAAAAGCTATTGCCTGGTAACAAAGGTTTGCTTGCACCTTTTTGGAGCTCCACCACCTCCCTGTGTTCCAGTCTGTCTGATGGAGAATGAGTGTATGACGTGGACTGTTGCTGTTTTACCCATATATGTGTCTGATATCCAGCAGGTACTGAAGTGTGTGTGAGTGTGTTTGAGGAATTCACATCCTCTCTAAATATGGCAGGATGAGCTTCACTTTGACAGTCATCTGATTGGACGGAGTTCTGACATTTACCTGAAGAAAACCCAGACATTTCCTTTGAGGACAGTGTGTTTTTAGAGTCTGAAACAGCAGCAGTTGGAGTGATGGTGTCATCGTCATCATCTATAATGTCCGTCTCCCGTTCTATGAACATAGCTTCACCATTTAAATGACTGGAATGATCCAATGCAGCTTGATTAGCTTTAGGGTCACGTCTCGGGACGCCTGGAGAAGGTTGTTCCTCCTCCATTCTGAGCCCAGGGATCAGTCTGGAGAGCTGGGGATGCTCCTCAGAGCCGTAGCTGATCGGGAGCCCAGACGTTTGTCCTCCAGTCCACTGGGAGGAGCTGGAGAGTCCAGAGTCGCTGCTCAGAGAACGTGTGCCTTCATTTGGCTTGGCTGTGAAAGAAAGAACAAAAAGATTCAGTAATTTGAGAAAAACATTCAAGGATTTTTCTCCATATAGTGGACTTCGATGGTGGCCAACGGGTTGAAGATCCAAACTGCAGCTTCAAAGGACTCTACACAATCCCAGCTAAGAAATTAGGGTCTTGTCTAGCAAAATGATCTGTCATTTTCTAAAAAAAAAAATCTATTGATTTACTTTTTAACCACAAATGCTCGTTTTGCACTAGCTTGACCTCACGACCTAGTGTTTACAAAGCAAACGTGCAAAGAAAGTCAAATGCCCTTTATAAAAATGGGAAAACAACGATGTCGGACGATTTTGAAGTTGGACGAGAAAATGAGATGGAGTTTTTTGCCCCAACCCTACTATTTTGAACTCAAATACATAGACTAAGAACTAAACATGTTTGTTCCAACATGATTACGTAATGTGCGAAGACGTGCATGTGCATCACATCTTTTACTATCGTATAACGCAATTTATTTTAATTTTTATTGCAAACAAAGTAGTATTTTCACACATTTGAGCCAATGTATTAATTTACTCATAATTATAACATTGCAGTGGTGTTAAACAGTGTTCAACTCACAGATACAAATTTTTGAAATGACTGTGTATCTTTCTCTGGCCTATATGTATACTGACACCTATAGGTGTGGATAAAGCATCATGCAAAAGGCAGATTGCAGAGCTTTTCCCAGTCGTATTTGGCATCCATGATCTCCGATATGTATGTCTCGTAGCTTCCTAACATTACGGTTGAACCACTGATGCCATATGGACTATTTTAACGATGTCTTTACTACCTTTTCTGGGCCTTGAATGTGGTAGTACCATTGCTGTCTATGCAGGTTCCGAAAGTCATTATGGGTTTGGAACGACATGAGAGTGAGTAAATAATGACAGAACTTTCATTTTTGGGTGTACTATCCCTTTAAAGTGTAAAAAGTTACCATGGTGACACAGACTTGTTGAAAACAAAGTCACACCTGTGGCCCCTTATCTTCACCCACTCCTCCTACATTCAGTCCTGTGTGTCATAGTCTGGGGTCCAGTGGAAACGTTAACACATCACTAACGAGTTGCAGACACCTTAGTCATCACACAAACACAGGCACACAGAGCTAGATATGTCTTTGTGTGGCCGTTGTGTGTGTTCTAGCAAAGACACATCAGTCAGCCGGCAGCAGCTGAACACAGATCGTAGCAGATAGCGTCATGTGTCATGACACACTCAGAGTCTCACAGCAATGATCATGACTGATAACACATATCTACTGTTTAACATGAAGCCAGAAGCGGCATCACATATGCAGGCTGTAAAAACACACAAACGCTGATATTTAACATCACGCCACACTCTTTGTTAAATTTTTTACTATACACTGTTAAAAATAAAGGTGCTTCACAATGCCATAGAACAGGGTTCCCCAAATCTTACCCTGGAGGTCCAATGCGCTGCAGAGTTTAGCTCCAACCCTGATCACACTCACCTACCTGTTATTCTCTAATGATCCTGAAGACCTTGATTAGCATGCTCAGGTGTGTTTGATTAGGGTAAGAGCTAAACTCTGCAGGAAAATGGATCTCGAGGTCCAGATTTGGTGATCCCTGCCATAGAAGAACCTTTTTATCTAAATGGTTCCATCTCAAGAACCTTTCTGTTTCACAAAAGGTTCTTTGTGACAAATAAGGTTCTTCAGATTATAAAAAGGTAAGCAAGAAATGGATCTTTAAAGAACCTTTGACTGAATGGTTCTTTGTGAAACCAAAATGGTTCTTCTACTGCATCACTTGAAGAACCTTTTGAAGCACTTTTATTTTTAAGAGTGTAGAGTTTAGCAGTAATGAAGTGCACTTCTAGTTTCTTCACTTCTGAACTGGTATTTTGGTTAAAATGAAGGTTTTTGGTTAAAGGATTAGTTCACTTCCATTAATAAGAAAATCCTGATAATTTACTCACCACCATGTCATCCAAGATGTCTTTCTTTCTTCAGTCGAAAAGAAATTAAGGTTCTTACAGGGAAACCTTCCAGGATTTTTCTCCATGTACACTCTTAAAAATAAAGGTGCTTTAAAATGTTCTTCACAGCAATGCCATAGAGGAACCATTTTTGGTTCCACAAAGAACCAGTCCGTCAAAGGTTCTTTAAAGAACCATTTCTTTCTTACCCTTTTATAATCTGAAGAACCTTCTTTTGCCACAAAGAACCTTTTGTGAAACAGAAAGGTTCTTCAGATGCTGAAGGTTCTTTATGAAACCATTTAGACAAAAAAGGTTCTTCGAAGTCATTGTGAATCATTCCTTTCAAACCTTTATTTTTAAGAGTGCAATGGGGTTCAAATTGCAGTTTCAATGCAGCTTCTAAGGGCTCTACACGATCCCAACCGTGTAAACACTGGGTCAGTACTTCTGCCTACATTATAACTATAAGACCCTTATTGCTCAGCTTTGAAGCTGCATTGAAAAAGCAATTTGGCTCCCATTGAAGTCCACTAAATGGAGAAAAATCCTGGAATGTTTTCTTTAAAAACCTTAATTACTTTTCGACTGAGGAAAGAAAGATATGAACATTTTGGATGACATGGGGGTTATTCTTTAACACAATCTTAAGATATTTTAATGTTTAATTGTAAGACATAAAATACCAGAATAATTTCCCCTTGTGAAGCTTGATGGCTAAAAGGTAATAAAGAGGTTGTCGTGGACATTAAATGTCATCACGCCGAATAGGTAAAATCATCTGCTTACTAGTCTGCATTTACAGCCTTCACTTTGTTAATCATATTCATACAAACCATTCCAAACCTGCGGCCGTGGTGTAATTCGTTTAATTTGTTTACTTGTGCCGATTGTGTTTAGGCTTCAAAATTAATTCAAGTTGGGTTTATTTGTAAAGATTATCATGGTGAACAAAACATCTAAAAATCAACTTTTGGTGTGCACAGACTTTATGTAATAACCCAAAAGCCAATGGAAAAATTCAATTGGGTTTTTGTCTATAAAACCAGGGTGAAAATACGTCATCACTGCAGCACTCTATAGACAAGATACATGTTATGTAAAAATTCTCAGAAATACCAGAAATAATCCTGTCATGTGTACTCACTTTATATGTGACCCAAGACCACAAAACCAATCAAAAGGTTTTTTTTTTATTATTATTGAGATGTATACATCATATGAAAGCTGAATAAATAAGCTTTCCATTGATTCATGAATTTGTTAGGAAAGGACAATATTTGGCTAAGATACAACTAAAAACTCTGGGTGCAAAAAAATCTAAATATTAAGAAAATCGTCTTTAAGTTGTCCAAATCAAGTTCTTAGCAATGCATATTACTAATTAAATATTAAGTTTTGACATATTTGTGGCAGGAAACTTACAAAATATATTCATGGAACATGATCTTTACTTAATATCCTAATGATTTTTGGCATAAAAGAAAAATTGATCATTTTGACTCATGCAATGTATTTTTGGCTATTGCTGCAAATATACTCATGCTACTTAATACTGTTTTTGTGGCCCAAGGGCACATATTGTCTTTAACTACTACTTACATTTAAATTAATCATTTGATGCAATGTAATTATTGTGTACATACATGCTATTGCATTTGTTTTTAAAAACACCTGATGTAACAACCTACCCCTCAACCATGCAAAACCTCTCCCTAACCTTAAACTTAACCATATCCCATCTCAACAGCGACAAAAGTGTTACGCAATACAATATGAACACATTAAGTAAATCGCATATATTTTCTGATGCAAGCACATGGTAGGTAAAGACACGTAATATAAAGAGGGACCAATCACAATGGCAAAACTGGTTAGTATGTCAACTGGTGAAAACACAGACCTTTTTAACAAACCACTAAAGCTTCTCTAGTCTCAAGAGGCTGAAATCCAAATACCAGGCACGCATGATAAAACGCCACAGCTGGCAACTCTCTCACACACTCACACACACAAGCGTACAAACACACACCCAACTACTGAGATTCAATAGTCAGCATACAATCATACAAACTTTATCAATCTAAAATACATTTTTAACAGACAACTTGAACAAAACCAACTAGTTCAATGCATTGTTCAGACAAAATGACAACAAACTTGACTTTGACTTTCAGTTTGACTTTGCAACTAACAAGTTCACATATAAATTAGTAAAAGAGCAACATACCAATATTTCTTCATGTTCTTTCAAGCATGAAACTTCTCGTTACTCTCAAAAGCACTTTAAAAGTGACTTATGCTACAGCTTTTCCTGATAAATGAAGCACAACTGCATTCATTTATCACAAGAGCTTTCAACAACTCACAAAATAAATCAACCGTGTTGCTGCTGAAAGTATATCCCACCACCCCGCACGGCTTCAAAAATGCACGTAGCGTCACAAACCTAATGCTTTCCAGAAACATCCTCTCGAATGAGACCCCAAAGGTATCTGAGAGGACAACCGATGACTTTGAGCATGGAAAAAAAATAACAAAGAGACATCTGACAGAGTCAAAAGTGAGAAAGAGAGTCCGCACAATGTAGAAAAAAAGACTAAACAAACAACATTTCTAGAATGAATAAAGAAAGAGGTGAAAAAAAGGAAGGAAAGAGGCAAGCGGTCCTGACCGTGTTTATCCTGCAGGCGTCTGTGCCCATTTTGTCCCGCTCTCTCTTTCTGTCCTTCTCTCCTCATGCAGTTTTAAACAGACATGCAGCTTGCATTCTTTCCCATAAGGTGATAACAGCTCCCCTGGGTCTCTTTTTCTTTCCTCTTCTTCTTTCAGTCAATCTCTTTTCTCCCCTTCCCCTGTTTTCCCTTTTCCCTCCTTCTTTTTTCTCTTACAGTACTGCTCGCTCTGTCTGTCTCTCTCTCTCTCTCTCTACCTCCACACACAGGTAACCCCTTTCAGGTGCCCCTCCTGGGTGTACGGGAAAATCCTGGCTTGGGAAGCATTATTCCGTTCGAGCCAGCCAATGCTCCTCGGAATACAGCTGTACACACACACACACACACACACACACACACACACACACACACACACACATATGCTTGTTGTAGAGCGCGAACGGACGCACGAAGGACCTTGAGCCCTCCAAATATGGAGTGGGGAATGTAAACACAAGGGCGGAGTTATGTGTGGGTGGAGAGACGAAGCGCAAAAGAGACAGAGAGAGAGAGATAAGGGAGGTATTGGGATAGTAAAGAACAAGAGTACCAGGTAAAAAGAAACACACGATGATGAAAGAGAGATTGCAAGAAAGGAAAAGAAAGATAACACGAGAGAGAGAGAGAGAGAGAAAAACAAGCATGCAACTTTTGGTCAGTTTGCAGAATTCCTTCAGACTGTTTGTCGCTATGACTGGCAATAATTACAGACATACAGTGTGTGTTTGTGAGCGTGTGTAATTCTATATTTGAGTTTATGTATTGTAAATTGTAAAGGCTGTTTGTGCTCCAACCATGAGGTATCTCTAAATTACACGGCTGCTTGAGACGGAATCACACAACCAGATGTGCATCAAGCCTCAGTCCCAGATGACACACACACACACACACACACACACACACACATTAAGCTGTTGGGATTGATTTTTTACAGTCGTGCACAGAAACTCCCCAACCTTTAAAAATCCAGCCCTGGAATTTCCGATTCTATTCTAAAACACTAGACTTCATGAAGTGAAGGGTAAATATAACAAGCGTGTTCCCTGATCACTGAACTTTAACTGGACAAGGAGAACAAAGTTCATTTACGTGCAGTTAAACACTCACTATGTTCCACTCCTTGAAGCGATTTACTTCTGCATAATTCAATTTTGTGTATAGGGGAAGGTGGGGTAAGATGTGCCAGTGGGTAAGTTGAGCCACCCTCAATTTGTGTGTCAAAATATTGTTATAAAAGTTTGGGGCCAGTAAGAAAATGTATCAGTTTCCACGATAAATATTATTAAGCAGCACAACCATTTTTAATAATGTTTCTTAAGCACCAAATCAGCATTTTAGAATAATTTCTGAAGGATCAAGTGACACTGAAGACTGGGGTAATGGCTGATGAATATTACGCTTTGCATCACAGGAATAAATTACATTGTAAAAATATATTAAAATAAAATACAGCTATTTTAAATTAGAGTAATATTTCACATACTTACTGTTTTAACTGTATTTTCGATACAGTTAAAATAACGAGAGGACTTTTGTAGATACTTAATAAATACATTTAATTAATTAGATTTTTTTTAAATAACTGTCAGTAAATTAAAACTAATTTAGGAACACAAAGTTCATTTCCGAAGAGTTAAACACTCACTATGTTTATTTTAACTGTATTTATGATTAAATTAATGCAGCCTTGGTGAGGAATAAATAATTTTTTTTTATATTTTTTAATATTTTTTATATTTTAATATTTTTTAAACAATAAAACATCTTAAAGACCCCAAACTTAAATTAAATAGATAAATTAATTGATAAATTATTTTGTGTTTATATTATTAAAAATACAAAACTAATAATATTGTGAAATATTATTACGATGTAAAATAATGTTTTTCATCTAAAATTTAATTTATTCATGTGATCAAAGCTGATTTTTTAGCATCATTACTCCAGTATTTAGTGTCACATGATCCTTCAAAAACCATTCTAATATGCTGATTTGTTATGAATGTTGGAAACAACTATGCTGCTTAATATTTTGTTGGAACCTGTGATAAATATTTTTTTTCAGGATTATTTCATGAATAAAAAGTTAAAAAGAATGACATTCATTTAAAATAGAAATCTTTTCTAACAATATACACTACCGTTCAATATTTTTTTAATTCGGTCTTCTTTTTTTAAAGAAATAAATTATTTTATTCAGCAAAGTTAAATTGATAAAACATGATGGCAAAGGCTTATATTGTTAGAAAATGTTTCTATTTTGAATAAATGCTGTTCTTTTTAACTTTTTATTCATAAAACAAGCCTGAAAAAAGTATCACAGGTTCCAAAAAAAATTTGGAAACTATTTTTTTTAATATTTTTGACCAAAAAAAGGCAGCCTAAGAGACTTCTTTACAAACTTTACAAGTCTTACTGATTCCAAATTTTTGAAAGGCAGTGCACCTACTTCAGAAATAAATATAATAGACACTGGTGGCTGGCTTGTAATGTAAATGATTGATACTAAAATGAAAGTTTACTTAAAATTGTGTCAACCCTGTTAATATCAAATTTTCCTTTTCAAGTGACAAACTACTGCCAAAATAACCAAAACGTTGTTATAACAGCATACAAATTAAAACCATCCCTGCAAGACATTCAGACAATTGTGTTTTGTAATACAATCTTAAAATGTCAACTCTGTTACCTTGATTTTAAATACTAAATATCTGATGACTGAAAACTGGATATCTGTAAAGATACCATCATTTAAATCATACTGTAATTTTTGCAAAATCAATCTGAATTGTACAGTGATCAACACTGTTACAGTTAGGGTTGTCACGATACCATAAAAATGACTTACGATACTATACCAGTTGAAGTACCAAGTAGTATCGTGATACCATGCAGTATTCGTTCATTTAAAATTCAATTCTACAAAATGAATCAATTTCATAAATAAAAAGATGTAAATGAAAACAGACAAGATTTTTCTCTGAATACTTCATCAATGTGAATGAATGACTGGCTACTGTTATCCATTAAAAATCATGTAAACAAAACTCATCTGAGCACTGCACAAAAGCTGCATGGAGTGACATTTCGATGTGGTATTTATACATTTAGACTGTACTTATAATTGCATAAATAATGGTATAAGATTAATGTTTTAAAATTTAAATGCAAAACTCTGAATATAGAAATTTGTTGGAAAAGAATATGATGGGAAACTTAAAACCGCCAGCAGATGGCAGCAATGTTCATGATTGAATCACTGAGTCGTTCAAACGATTCTTTCAAAACTTCTGAATCATTCAGGAGTGAATCAAATAACTGTTTTTATGAATGGCTTAGTGAATCAGTGATTCGCCCAAACCAACGCGGATTCGGATTCGAACACAGAAACGAAAATAAAACATCTTGCTCGTCTTGCTCATCGTGCTGAACTGTCAGGAGCATTTTTTGCTCGCATATCTTGAAATTTCCAAGTTATCAGCTTGTATATTTAAACGTATTCATTTATAATGTTGAAAAAATATATATACAATGATTGATAAGAACCAAGTGCAAAGCCACTACGTTAATGAATGAAATTGCATTCGTGCTCGCAAAGATGCTTCCAGAAACGAATTATTACACTTGTTCTAAGAGTGGGCAAATGAATAAAAATACGAAAATACTTTCTTGTAAAATATTTTTATGTTGAATAATTGATTCTTGAGCTGCTATTTTAAATAACATCAGAAGGTCTGAATCAGACCCTCTCTTCTGATAAGCTGCAGCATGAACAACGACGTGCGCATGCAACTTCTCATTTCAAACTGAACTGAAGCGTCGGGAAACGCTGAATACCATATGAAGCGTAGAGACAGCCTGTACTACACAAAGCACAGAAGAAAGACATTTTAGCAATCAACTTGTAATGTTTCTGCTGGCGTGCATGTTCAAATGAACGTTTTAAACAGTGTTCCTGCCGTGCATACAACATATCTTATGGTGCTACCGTGTGGACGATACTACCGTTTCAAAAATGCAATGGCACCGCGGGTATTTTTAAGCTTTAGTATCGCGATACTACCGTAGTACCGGTATACCGTGCAACCCTAGTTACAGTTAAACCTTACTTGAAAATGGATACATTACAAAGAATGAATGTTAGTCCACTCTCCCTAACATGCTGGCCCTTGAATAACACAAGTCATCTGTGTCTATTATGTCTGAGCTTCGTCCGTTTGCTTTGATATCCTGACTCACTCTCCTCGACAAAACATCATGTAGTTCGAGCAGCTCTGTCTTACTACAGTTCATTTAGTGCAGCAACCTTAACATTTACAGTAATTACAAACCCCCAAAGGAAAACAGCCACGGCAACAACACAGAGCACTGTGGCCGTACTACGGTAACTGGCAGGTCTGGTTTGGAGCTCATTACGGTCTGGAGGCCTAAGGCCAAACAAGATTAGATTAGGGTCAAATGCAAGAATTTTACTATTATTGTAAGAGGTTACGTTTTCCACTCATTCTGAACAGTCCCAAACTGACTCACATGTTTCAATTAACCTCAGCGAACAGTGCCCAGACTTAATAACGGTATTAGAGGCAAAGCGTGTTTCCTGTAGCAGAGCGTTACTTGACAATTACTAGACCATTACGAGACTTCATGTCTCGGAAATCTATTCTTTGCATCCTGAAGTAAACACTGCTTACATGTGCATTCATTCCTTTGTTTTCTATCCTAAAATAAATCCCACAATCCCATGGTTTCACCACTCAAGTCCCATAAGAGGCCTATGAAGTACTATAAAAACATGTCCTGAATTAGTTGGTGAATGCAAAGCCAGAATTAAAGGGTTACTTTACCTAAAAATGAAAATACTGTCATTAATTACTCACCTTCATGTCGTTCCAAAGCCGTAAGATGTTCGTTCATCTTCTGAATACAAATTAAGATATTTTTGATGAAATCCCTGCATAGACAGCAACGCAATTACCATGTTCAAGGCCCATAAAGGTTGTAAGGATATTGTAAAAAAAAAAGTCCATCAGTGGTTCATCCTTAATTTTTTAAAGCTACGAGAATCAGAAAGCTCTCGGATTTCATCAGAAATATCTTTGCTTATGTTACAAATATAAATGAAGGTCTTATGGGTTTGGAACGACATGAGGGTGAGGAATTTGTGAGACAGTTTTCATTTTTGGGTGAACTATCCCTTTAATAAAGATATAGTAAAGTGTAACTAAACTAACTGATTTAGTGAGGAAATTACGAGAAAGCAAAAAAGAGAGACATGTCACTAATGGCATAAATAATGTGGGGGATTTAAAAACTAATTATTCATTTAATGTTGACTAGTGATAATCTAGTAATAATAGTACCATATTTGTGACCCTGGACCACAAAACCAGTCATAAGCTTAAAGGTTGTATCAGCGATTTCTAGCCTAAAACATAAAGTGTCAAATTCAGCTGACCTTTATTCACGATCCGCTCGCTGCCTGCCCCATAAATTGTCTGTGAAAAAACCGCGTCTCTCTGGTCAGCCTAGGGTCCGAGATATGCCAAAAAAACAATCGGCGCTATCAACTATTCCACAGATAAACAAACCGTGTTCCAACCAATCAGCGTCAGGGGGTTCGTGTTGTGGACTTTCCTACTGGTGCAGGGATGTGAGGGAGGCGGAGCGAAAGTCCACAACACCAAACCCCTGACGCTGATTGGTTGGAACAATGTTTGTTTTTGCTGTGGAATGGTTGGTAGTGCCGATTGTTTTTTTGGCATATCTCGGACCCTAGGCTGACCAGAGAGACGCGGTTTTTTCACAGACAATTTATGGGGCAGGCAGCGAGCGGATCGTGATGAAAGATCAGCTGAATTTTACACTTTATGTTTCAGGCTAGAAATCGCTGATACAACCTTTAAATTTTACAAAACTGAGATGTATACATCATATGAAAGCTCAATAAATAAGCTTTCTATTGATGTATGGTTTGTTAGGATATTTGGCCGAGATACGTCTATTTGAAAATCTGGAATCTGAGGGTGCAAAAAAATCAAAATACTGAGAAAATCACCTTTAAAGTTCTCCAAATTGAGTTCTTAACAATGCATTTTACTAATCAAAAATTACATTTTGATATATTTACAGTAGGAATTTTACAAAAAATCTTCATGGAACATGATCTTTACTTAATTTCCTAATGATTTTTGGCATAAAAGAAAAATCAAAAATCTTGAACCATGCAATGTATTTTTGGCTATTGCTACAAATATACCCCAGCGACTTAAGAGTTTTGTGGTCCAAGGTCACATTTGGTCTTTTTTATGTCTGTATTGACTATATGTATAATCACATTTCCCTAGTAACTTCCTAATCTGACCAACACTTGTGAATTTTATGTAAATATTGTGTAAATAAATTTAATTTCAAGAAATATAGCACGCATATAATTTGCTATATATACTCCCGGTTTCACAGACAAGGCTTAAGCCTAGTCCTAGACTAAAATGTAAGTCAGAGCTGTTTCAACTGAAACAAAATTGCACTGATTGATCTTAAAATATATCAGTGCCTTTGTTTTGTCTCAAGATGCACACCTGTAATGTTTTTTTCCAAGCATGTTTATAAAAATGACTTAAATGTCCTAATTGAACTATGGCCTAATCCTGGCTTAGTCTAAGCCCTGTCTGTGAAACCGGGCCATAATGTATAGTTGAGACTGTGGTTATATCTCAATAAATATAATGCTTTGAGTTAATGGTCTTGTTACACAAATCACTTTTTTTCTACTTTTGTACTGTATGTTTTTCATGTTTGCAGTTTAATTTATTGTTTGTTCTTGTCTAGAATTGTACTCCATATTCCATTTTGTATTTTAATACACTACCGCTCAAAAGTTTGGGATCGGTAAGACTTGTAATGTTTTTAAAGAAGACTCCTCTTATGCTCATCAAGGCTGCATTTATTTGATCAAAACTACAGAAAAAAATTGCAAAATGTTATTACAATATAAAATACTGTTTTTTATTTTAATATACGCATAAATTAATTTTTATCAGCTGTTACACCAGTCATAAGTGTCACATGATCCTTCAGAAATCATTTTAATATGCTGATTTGTTTTTAGAATGATCAGTGTTGGAAACAGTTGTGCTGCTAAATAGATTCTTTTTTTAGAATTCTTTGATGAATAACAAGTGAAAAGAACAGCGTTTATTTAAAATATAAATCTTTTCTAACAATGTAAATCTATGCTATCACTTTTTTTTTTATATTAACACATCCTTGGCGAATAAAAGGATTACTTTCTTTAAAAAAAAAGAATAAAAAATTACTGACCCCAAACTTTTGTACAGTAGTGTACATTGTCAGAAAGCCTTCCTATTTTAAATAAATGCTTTTCGTTTTAACCTTTTATTGATCACAGGTTTCAAAAAAATATTGAGCAGCACAAATGTTTCCAGCACTAATAATAAATCAGAATATAAGAATGATTTTTGAAGGATCATGTGACACTTAAGACTGGAGTAATGATCCTGAGAATTCAACTTTAATTACAGATATAAATTCAATTTTAATGTGTATTAATATAGAAAATCATTGTTTTACATCAAAATAATATTTCATAATATTACATCCTTTCTGTATTTTTGATCAAATGAAGCTTTGATGAGCATAAGAAACTACTTAAAAAAAACATTAAAAATCGTACTGATCCCAAATGTTTTAATGGTACTGTATAATTGTTTAAACTTTTTTAGCCTGAATTTATTTGATAAAAAAGATACAGTAATACTGTATTTTTATTAAAGGCATCATCGGATGCCCATTTTCCACAAGTTGATATGAATCTTTAGGGTCTTAAAGGATAACTGTTGCCAAAATGCAACCTGGGCTGTTTTTTTTTGCTGTAAACGAGACAAACTTATATCTAAAAGCATAATTACGACAAACGAGCCGTTTTTGAGATTGACCGTGATTTAGTTTTGTGGTCAATGGCCGGTGAATGGGAGTACTAGGGGCATAAATTTGAGCGCCTCAAAATCGGTATTTTTACAACACTAAGAAGGCTCGACACACCATGACACTTTGCTCGAAGTATCGCATGGGTCTCTACACATGAACTCGAGCATTGAGAACATTGTTTGTGTACACAGAGTTTACTAAAAAGAAAGTTTTTGAACAACTCACTTTCACTGTTTGGGTTTCCGCTCGCAGCCGTTTTGCCAGTCAAGAGGTGTCTCCATAGGATGAAATATTAGGCTTATATGAGGCTCTTTTTACAACTAGAAGTTTAATATTGTTTTTCACTTGTGACAAAACAATGAATTAGCCGTGCATTTATATGGAAATATGCTTGAGGAGCTATCCATCCTCGCATTCGGAGATCGACACCTCTTGACTGGCAAGACGGCCGCGAGCGGAAACTCAAACAGTGAAAGTGAGTTGCTCAAAACCTTTCTTTTTAGTAAACTCTGTGTACACAAACAATGTTCTCAATGCTCGAGTTCATGTGTAGAGACCCAGGCGATACTTCGAGCAAAGTGTCATGGTGTGTCGAGCCTTCTTAGTGTTGTAAAAATATCGATTTTGATGCGCTCAAATTTATGCCCCTAGTACTCCCATTCACCGGCCACTGACCACAAAACTAAATCACGGTCAATCTCAAAAATGGCTCGTTTGTCGTAATTATGCTTTTAGATATAAGTTTGTCTCGTTTACAGTAAAAAAAACAGCGCAGGTTGCATTTTGGCAATAGTTATCCTTTATTGAGAAGTCTATAACATACTTTGGTTAAAAATGTTCAATCTCTTTTACCTTGTCAAAATCAGCCCTTTTTAAAACAAGCTATTCTGTTGCATGTTCCTTTAAATGCTAATGAGCTCTGCTTATTTTCATTAACTAACATTAACAAAGATGAACTAATACTGTAATAAATGTATTGACCATTGTTTGTTCATGCCAGTTAAAACATTAACTAATGGAACTTTATTGTAAAGTGTTACCCTAGACATTAGGAAGAACCAGTCTTACCTGCTGCTGTAAGATTTTCAGTAAAGTCCCATTGAGCCTGTAGTGAATCCAGAGGATCGTTTTCAATAACAACTGCTGAACTGTTCTTATAGTGGCCACAATCTTGAAATGGAGAAACACAGAGTGTTAATTTATTACAAAATTAATTTCTACCTGAACCAGCCATTGTAAACAATCCACACTGACAAAGATCCACAAAACACCTTTCGTTCCAGAGAAACGTGAGGATACCTGAAGCAAGGGATCGGTCTCTGTCGGCAATTTCTGAAAAGAGCACGTCCACCACGCCGTCCTCTGGGAATCTTGAGTCTTGAATAGAGACAAGAGCAAATGATGACTGAAAAAGATGAAAGGTATGGAAAAAAACTGCGCTGCACAGCAATGTGGGAACATCAACACACACAAGTTCAATGACAGCTGATATATCTGTGACTGGTGAGCACATTCGCCACAGCAATGTGACTGTTTTCACTTCTGTCCATTTAAAATTACAGTTGACTGAGTAAGGTTTCCTATTGCACAAGTGTTTGTGTGAAGAGTTAAGTTGTCTGTCTCTTTCTCAGATCTGCTTGGGTCATTGTGTGTCTTGTCTGTCATTATTTACCAAAAACACTGAGCACTCGCTCACATGCTCAGTCACGCACACACTACGGAAACACATATCTGCACTCAAAATAATGAAGTTAAAAATGTATGTTGCCCTTTCAAAATATGCATTTCATTACATTAAAAACAAAATATAAAAACAAAATGGCATCTGAAAATAACTGCTGCTGCAGCTTTTCTAAGAATTATTTTTTTCTGAGACTTTTTAGTGGATGCATGAATTATATATATGAAATATAAAAGTTTTTATAATTTATTTCAGTTAAAGTTTTTCCCCCTCGAGTTATGTATGCATTTTATTTATTTTTGTTCTGGTTAATTTTAGTTTGATAGTTTGAGTAATTGCTTTGTTTTTGTCATTTTTGTTATTATTATTAGTTTTTAGAAATGTTTATATCCGTTTTAATTTAAAACTAAATGAAAATGAGAAATAACACCTTGGAAACCTCAAATAAAACCGGTTTTATATGTTTTTTAAGTTTATTTTTTAAGTTTATATATATTATTTCAGTTTAAGTTTTTTTTTTCTCCGTCAAGTTATGCATTTTATTATATTTTATTTTTCAGTTTAATTTCAATTAAAAGTTGCAGTAATGGCTATGTTTTTTGCCACTTTTGTTGTTATTATTAGCTTTTAGAACTTTCATTTAATTTTAAGTTAAACTAAATGAAAAATGCCACCTTGAAAACCTGAAACAAACCAGTTTTTTTATATTTTATTTCAGTTGAAGTTTATTTTCCCTATGTATTTCCCTATGTTATGTATGCATTTTATTTTATTTTATTTCAGTTAAAGTTTTTTTCCCCTCAAGTTATGTATGCATTTTATTTTACAATTTAATTTTAGTTAAAAGTTTCAGCAATTGCTGTTTTTGTCTTTTTTGTTGTTAATATTAGTTTTAATAAATTTTTATTTACATTTTAGTTAAACTAAATTAAAATGAGAAATGCCACATTGAAAACCTGAAATAAAACAGGTTTTTATATTTTATATACACTTAATTTAAGTTATGTATGCAGTTTATTTTATTTTATTTTATTTTTCAGTTTAATTTAAATTAAAAGTTCCAGTAATTGCTTTGTTTTTGGTCATTTTTGCTATTATTTTTATTATTAGTTTGTAGACATTTTTATTTAAATATTAATTTTAATTTTAAGTTAAACTAAAATGAAAAATGCCACATTGAAAACCTGAAATAAAACAGGTTTTTCTATTTTATATGCATTTAATATATAAGTATTTGTGTTTTATTTCAGTTATTATTTTTCCCTCTTTAAGTTATGTATGCATTTTATTTTATTTTTCAGTTTAATTTAAATTAAAAGTTCTAGTAATTGCTTTGTTTTTCGTCATTTTTGTTATTATTATTAGTTTTTAGACATTTTTATTTAAATATTAATTTTAATTTTAAGTTAAACTAAAATGAAAATAAAAAAGGCCACATTGAAAACCTGAATTAAAACTGGGTTTTTATATATTTTATTTCAGTTAAAGGTTTTTTATTTATTTATTTTCAGTTTAATTTTAGTTAAAAATTTTAGTAAGTTTAAAATATAAGTTTTTATATTTTATTTTATTTCAGTTCAAGTTTATTTCCCTCAAGTTATGTATGCATTTTATTTAATTTTATTTCAGTTCAAGTTTTTTTCTCCGTCAAGTTATGCATTTTATTTTTTAGTTTGTTTTTAGTTTTTCAGTTTAATTTTAGCTAAAAGTTTCAGTAAGTTTAATATATATGTTTTTATATTTTATTTCAGTTCAAGTTTATTTCCCCCAAGTTATGTATTTATTTTATTTTTAGTTTAATTTTAGTTAAAAGTTTCAATAATTGCTGTTTTTGTCATGTTTGTTATTGTTATTATTTTTAGTTTTTAGAAATTGTTATTTACATTTATTTTTCAAACAGGTTTTTATATATTTTGTTTCAGTTTAGGTTTTTATTCCTTCAAGTTATTTTATTTTATTTTATTTTATTTTAAAGTAAGTATAATAGCTCTGGTCCATTTACTCCACATTTAAGGTTTTCTTGAAATATTTTTTAAGGTTTTCAAGGTTTCTCAGGTTCACATAACAGAATAAATCACTGACATAGTTCATCACATTAACTATGAACATTTTCCAATAACATTTGTCAACCAGATTTACAGTTCAAATACTTTGTCAACATTTTGAACAATACATCTATTGATTTATCTGAAAAGATAAAAGATAAAAGTTTGTGCTACAAAATAAACATTACTTGGTTTGTTATTTAGCGAATGGAAATACCTTCCTATTTTGAGTGCAAAGATTGACCAAACACTTTATGTACCTTTATTTGCATGATCAAGGTCTTCTTTATGCAAGGAAAGTCGGTCTCCACACACAGCACCGGTGTGGAACTGCACACAAAACACTGTCTCATGAGTCCTCATGGAATCATTTTTATGATAACACACAATCTGAAAAAGAAAAAGAACAAATGAAGATGATACAGTGTGTGGTTTTCATAAGATTAGTGCTGTCTCTGTGTGTGTGTGTGTGTGTGTGTGTAATAGACAGAGAGACGTCTCACCATGAAATCACCTTTGAGCATCTGCGGGGGTTCCACAACAAAACACACTCTGTCCATCTGACCTACAGCAACCTGACTGAAAGTTATACACAAGCACTAAATATACACTGAATAATCACATGATGATTAACATAATATGTCCAGCATGTTACAGAAGCACTTTTATATTTTATTTATATAATATCCAGTGTCTTACTGCACTCCTGATGTGTATACTGTCTGTGTGTCTTGATACACTCTGATTAACAGCTGACAAACTGAAAACAAACAAACCCAGGGGAAAATTGTATTACCTTTTTTATAGTTCATTTAATTATTAAACTATAAAAAAGATAAAATATATAAATATATAAAAACCTGTTTTATTTCAGGTTTCCAAGGTGGCATTTCTCATTTTCATTTAGTTTAACGTAAAATAAAAACTAAAATGTAAATAACAATTTCTTAAAACTACTAATGATATCAAACATGGCAAAAACATAGCAATTAATGAAACTTTTAACTAAATGTAATCTAAAAAATAAAATAAAATAAATACATAACTTTAACTGAAATAAAATATAAAAATTTATATTTTAAACTTTAACTAAAATTTAACAGAAAAATAAAAATAGTAACATTAAATGCATACATGACATACATAACATGAGGGAATTAAACTTGAACTAAAATAAAATATAAAAACATATATTTTAAACATACTGAAACTTTTAACGAAAATTAACCTGGAAAAATTACAAAAATTAATTCCATACATGCATTACTTGAGAGGGACAAAATTTTAACTGAAATAAAAAAATATATACATCTGTTTTAATTCAGGTTTTCAAGGTGGCCTTTCTCATTTAGTTTAACTTAAAAGTAAAACAAAATTTTAAACCAAAATTTCTAAAAACTAATTGTAACAACAAAAATACAAAAACAGCAATTACTGAAACTTTTAACTAAAATTAAACTAAAAAATGAAATAAAATAAAATGCATACTTAACGACGGAAATAAAATTTAACTGAAATAAAATATAAAAACATTTTAACTTACTGAAACTTTTAACTAAAATTAAACTTGAATTAAAAAATGAATAAAATGCATACATGCATAAATTGAGGGGGACACAATTTTAACTGAAATAAAATATATATAAACCTGTTTTATTTCAGGTATTGAAGGTGGCATTTCTCATTTAGTTTAACTTTAAAAATGAAAAATACATTTTAAACTAAATTTTCTAAAAACTAATAATAACAGAATTGGCAAAAACATAGCAATTACTGAAACTTTTTACTAAAATTAAACTGAAAAATAAAATAAAATAAAATAAACTGCATAAATAACTTGAGGGAATTCAACTTGAACTGAAATAAAATATAAAAACATATTTAAACTTACTGAAACTTTTAACTAAAATTAACCTGGAAAAATTAAAAAAATTAATTGCATACATGCATAACTTGAGAGGGACAAAATTTTAACTGAAATAAAAAAATATATACATCTGTTTTAATTCAGGTTTTCAAGGTGGCCTTTCTCATTTAGTTTAACTTAATAGTAAAACAAAATTTTAAACCAAAATTTCTAAAAACTAATTGTAACAACAAAAAATACAAAAACAGCAATTACTGAAACTTTTAACTAAAATTAAACTAAAAAATGAAATAAGATAAAATGCATACTTAACGACAGAAATAAAATTGAACTGAAATAAAATATAAAAACATTTTAACTTACTGAAACTTTTAACTAAAATTAAACTTGAATTAAAAAATGAATAAAATGCATACATGCATAAATTGAGGGGGACACAATTTTAACTGAAATAAAATATATATAAACCTGTTTTATTTCAGGTATTGAAGGTGGCATTTCTCATTTAGTTTAACTTTAAAAATGAAAAATACATTTTAAACTAAATTTTCTAAAAACTAATAATAACAGAATTGGCAAAAACATAGCAATTACTGAAACTTTTTACTAAAATTAAACTGAAAAATAAAATAAAATAAAATAAACTGCATAAATAACTTGAGGGAAATAAACTTGAACTGAAATAAAATATAAAAACATATTTAAACTTACTGAAACTTTTAACTAAAATTAACCTGGAAAAATTAAAAAAATTAATTGCATACATGCATAACTTGAGAGGGACAAAATTTTAACTGAAATAAAAAAATATATACATCTGTTTTAATTCAGGTTTTCAAGGTGGCCTTTCTCATTTAGTTTAACTTAAAAGTAAAACAAAATTTTAAACCAAAATTTCTAAAAACTAATTGTAACAACAAAAATACAAAAACAGCAATTACTGAAACTTTTAACTAAAATTAAACTAAAAAATGAAATAAGATAAAATGCATACTTAACGACGGAAATAAAATTTAACTGAAATAAAATGTAAAAACATTTTAACTTACTGAAACTTTTAACTAAAATTAAACTTAAAAAATAAAAATAAAAAATAAATAAAATGCATACATGCATAAATTGAGGGGGACAAAATTTGAACTGAAATAAAATATATATAAACCTGTTTTATTTCAGGTATTGAAGGTGGCATTTCTCATTTAGTTTAACTTTAAAAATGAAAAATACATTTTAAACTAAATTTTCTAAAAAATAATAATAACAGAATTGGCAAAAACAGCAATTACTGAAAGTTTTAACTAAAATTAAACTGAAAAATAAAATAAAATAAACTGCATAAATAACTTGAGGGAAATAAACTTGAACTGAAATAAAATTTAAAAACATATTTAAACTTACTGAAACTTTTTACTAAAATTAAACTAATAAATAAATAAAATGCATAATTTGAGAGAAAAAAAAACTTGAACTGAAATATAATATATAAACTTAAACATAAAATATGAAAAGCTGTTTTGAGGTTTCCAAAGTGGCACTTCTCATTTTTATTTTTATACTAATAATAATAACAAAACTTATGTCTCTTTTTACAAGAATGCGTCTGTGAAGTTTCAGCTAAAAAATACCCCAGAGATTATTACTTGTATTATTTTGTAAAATTTATTGAAAAAATATTTTAAGTGGAAATACAAAATTAGTTAAATGCAAATGCTCCCCGCCACCTTTTCCAGAATAGGGCTGTGCCTTTGCTCATAGCTCAGATACTCGGTTTGGTTTGGACTATCATGTCTATAGCGCTGAATTCATGCATTTAAACCATATTAGTTTAAACTTCTGATATAGGGTTTTCTGAGCACACACATTCAAAGCACACACACAAAAGTGGCTGTCAAATTGCATGTAAGTACTAAACTAAGTTCTCGTTCATGTCTTATTGCACTTAAACTGTCAATGTTAATGTTAATGTTCTATGTTAAAAACACACATGAGTTACAAAAGCAGTTGGTTATGTCTGTGAAGGTAAACAGCTGGGAAAGAAATCGCATGTTTATATTAGATCTGTGTGGCAGCAGCGTAATATACAGTAAATAAATAAACAAATCTACTGCTCTCTTGTCTCTTCTGAGGCTGGGACTCTATATAGTGTTCTGTGCTCATCTGTGCAGCCAATGACAGAACAGTTAGCATGCTTTGCTCAAACTTTTGCAATGGCGTTAGAACTGGTACACCGTTGTCACTGAAGTCAATGATCACCAAAAGAGTTTGGTTTCCCACATTCATCAAAATAGCGTTTTTTTTTTTGTGTTCCACAGAAAAAAGAAATGAGAGAAGGATGACAGAATTTTAATTTTTGGCTGAAGTAATACTTTAGGTAAGATTACTGAAGTATTTTTCTCAGGAGAAAAATTGGAGAACTAAGAGATTCTGAGAAAACTCGGTTCTCTATAAATGTATAAAAGAAATAAATGAGATATTAAATGGGATGACATATACTAAAATTATTTGGAAACTAAAAACACTATTTTACTTTAAGTTAAAAGACTGCATGTATGACATATGGGTGTTTTCCTCACCTGTAGTGTGGAAGTCAGGAATGGGATGGATATTAATGCCATGGATGAAGAGCGGGGAAGAGTTCATGCGGATCTGACGGGTAAGGAGCCTGCCAAACACCTGCACATACCTGAATCATCCACAAACACCTCAGTCACTCATACTGACACAAGACAATAATAAATCAAGCCTCACAACACCAGCACAACTTCAGATGAAGTCAATAATAGAACAGAAAAAAGATGCATTAGTCTGGGTTTTATCAGCAGTTTAAAACAAAGGGATTTCTCAGGAAGAAAGAATGGATGAATATTTCCAAACAAACAAGCCTACGACGTGAAAAGTATGGAAGGCAGTTTCCACCATAAGAAATTAATAAATAAATACACTAATTGCAACTTTTGTAGCTCAAAATTCTGACTTGTTTTCTCAGAACTGTGAGATATAAGCTCAGAATTATGAAGAAAAAAATCTGAATTGCAAAATAAAGTCTTACTTTTACATAAGACTTGTGTAGGTTTACAATTCTAACTTTTTTCTCAGAATTACAAGTTTACATATCACAAGTCCAACTATTCTCAGATTGGTATAAACTCACAATTGTGAGTTATCATCTCGAAATTCTGACTTTTATTTCTAAATATTCTTAGAACTAAGAAATATAAACTCAGAATTATGAGAAAAAAAGGTCTTACTTTTTTCTTGCATTTCTGTGTTTACATCTCAATTCTGACTTTTTTTTCTCAGAATTGCAAGTTATAGACTCAAAATTGCGTGTAAACATCTTGAAATTCTGACTTCTTTTCTCGAAATACTCAGAAAAGATTTAAACTCAGAATTGCATGAGTCAAATTCCTGACTTTTTTCTCAGAATTACACATTTTTATCTCACAATTCCAACTTTTTTCTCAGAATGGCAAGTTATAGACTTAGAATTGCGAAAATTCTGACTTTTTTCTTAAAATTCTCAGAACTGTGAGATATAAACTCAGATATAAACTCAGAATTATGAGGGAAAAATCTGAATTGCAATATAAGGTCTTACTTTGTTCTTGCATTTCTCAGAATTACAAGTTTATATATCACAAGTCCAACTTTTCTTCTCAGAATTGCAAGTTATAGACTCACAATTATGAGTTAACATCTTGAAATTCTGACTTTTTTTTCTCAAAATTCTCAAAACTGAGATATAAACTCAGAATTGTAATAGAAAGTATTACTTTTTATGCAATGCTAAGTTTGCTGTCACAATCCTGACTTTTTTTCTCAGAATTACAAGTTTATATCTCACAATTCCAACTTTTTTTTCTCAGAATGGCAAGTTATAGACTCAGAATTGCGAGTTAACATCACGAAATTCTGACATTTTTCTCAGAATTCTCAAAACTGTGAGATATAAACAGAGTTATGTGAAAAAGTCAGAATCGCAATATAATGCCCTACTTTTTCTTGCACTTCTGAGCCTATATCTCACAATTTTGACTTTTTTCTCAGAATTACAAGTTTTTATCTCACAATTCTGAGTTAACATCTCTTAATTCTGACTTTTTCAGAAAATTTGCAGAACTGCGAGATATAAGCTTGGAATTATAAAGAAAAGTCAGAACTGCAATTTAAAGTCTTACTTTGTTTTTGCACTTCTGAGTTTACATCTCACAATTTAAACTTTTCTTCTCAGCACTGCAAGTTACATACTCACAATTGCGAGTTAACACCTCCCAATCTAACCTTTTTACTCTGAATTGTGAGTTTGAATCCCCCAAGTTTACATTTCACAATTCAGTTTTTTTTTGTTTCTGCCACGAAAGAATAAAAAAAGATTTTTTTCTTAGAATTGCAAGTTTGTGTCCTAAATTCCAACTTTTCCTCTCAGAATTTGGAATAAACAACACAAGCAATCGCGAGTTAACATCTCACAATTCTGACTTTTTTCTCAGAGTTGTGAATTTGAATCTTGCAATCCTAAGTTTATATCTCACAATTCTGAGCAAGAGATATAAATAGATATGAGAGATATGAGATTGCTAGATATAAATTTAGAACTGCAAGATATAAACTTAAAATCTGTGGAGAAACCATTTTTCGATGGAAAAGTGTTACTCATTATAAAAGCTTAAAAAAAATTTCACATTTCTTGACAGCCTTCCACTGATTTAGTGCTATTCTGGGTGCGCCTCACTATCAAAGAGAATAAATAGCTTCTTTACAGTGTTGCCAAAAACAGCTTCTTTGTGTTGTTCCAGCAACCGATCAGAGTATTATATTTATGTTGCCATTTTCAAAGCTTTACAATAACTCATCTACTAAAAAGTGTTTCTAGAGTCAATAGAGATGGGACAACATAAGGGAAGGAAAAAATGATAATGCACGAAACAGCAGGGGAAAAAGTAAAAACTCTTGCTCAGCTTGCACGTGCATGAGGGGTGACAAGCAATGTCTTTCAGTACGATGTAAAAAAGAAAATAGAAGTGTAAAATGAAGATAGTTCACAAAAAAAGGAAGTGGGAATAATATCAGGACGTCCAGACTGCATAGGGGGATTTCCTCCCATGTGTGACCCTGAACCACTGTCCAGAGCATAACCTTTACTCATGACAGACTGCTGAGTGACCAACAGCCATAACACCACCAACACTTCAGTATGCTTCAAGGTGAAAAGCAACAGTACAAGAGGAAAAAAAAGAAAGTTAATGCATAAACGAATGAGCCTTGCCTTTTCTGAGATGGCGTCATAAGGTTGACCATTTTATCACTGCAAAATTTCTTCATGGAGTAGAGATCTAATGCATGTTCCTCACTGAAAAACAAAAAGGACACGCATGAAGGTATAAACTGATAAAATCATTTTGTTAGGTCAATTGTGCCATAATTTTATATACAGTACATGCCACAACATGCAGTTGTCACATCCGCACTATGCTTTTATATATTCAAGTACAGACTTTTGAAAAGATGCCAGATGAAGCTATTAAGATTTATATCAGATATTATCGTGCTGCAGAAGAAACTTACAGGTTTGGAACAACATGGGGGTGAGCAAATGATGACAAAGGCTATCATTAAACAGTGTTTCCCCTGCCATTAGATTAAGCAAGGTCAAGTTAAATATTATTTTCTATATATCGCCAGACCACAATAGAAGTCGTTTAAGGTTAACTTTCCTATAGAACAGGTCTATACCTGATTCTTATATATCTTATTTACATGGTTTTACATGGTCACGCATCAAAAATTTCTCCTCCGCGAAAACACTAAAGGATCGCGGAATCCATTCATAAAAACGGAATTTACTCTATAACACGGAATGCTATGGAATTCGTAGATTTTTGGATGAAGTTGGTCTGTCACTTAGTTTGAACTGCGATATTGACTAGTGTCTGTGAATACTGAAACCCAAATAAGTTTGAATTTGAATCATGTATGTTCCGTGTGCCTCTGTATGTACGAATGGCGAAGACGCAGTTTTGTTTACTACTATTTTTCGTTTTGGTTTTCCCTTTCATTTGAGAAAACTAGCATCCTGTGTAACTTACACACATGTGTGCAGAAACTTCACGCAACCTGTCAAAATAAAAGTAGTGTAACATGTAACAGAACTATGTCTTGTATTACTTTTGTACAGTATAATGTACATGTTTATATATTCCCTTTTCTGACAAATTTAAATAAAACAAATAAAAGATTAAAATATAAATATTGCAACAAGATTAACCACTTATTTGTAGAAAAAAAAAATACTACAATTATTTTTAAAGGGGTCATCAGATGCCCATTTTCCACAAGTTTATATTCTTTAGGGTCTTAATGAGAAGTCTAAAAACATACTTTGGTTTTAAATTTCTCAGTGGTATAGTGTAAAAAAATGTTGTTGTTTTTACCTTGTCAAAGTCAGCCCTTTTAGAGCGAGCTATTCTGTTGCATGTTCCTTTAAATGCTAATGAGCTCTGCTCACCACGCCCCTCTCTGCCTTGGGATGACAAGCCTAATGTATATTTGAGCCGCATTTAGCCATGTTTAGCTGCAAAACTTGCTAACTAGCACATTATTAAGTCATTTGCAAAGATGCATAAAAACCCTTTATACTCACTTCTGCTGTGGGTGAAGCTACATCACAAATGATTCGCACAAACATAGGTGCATATGCAGATTGGGATCTGCGCTTTTCTTTCAAAAACGAAAGTAACGTTAATCTTCTGCGTCTTCAGTTGGTCTGATGTTGGGAGTAAATGACGACTGCTATGTTCATTACTACATCCAACAACAGAACACCTCAATCGCTCAATCGGAGAAATTCTTGTCTTCCCCTGCACCTGAGTCGACACAATAGCGATCGGAGTCTGACTGTTTCAGCTCAGTGAGGGCGGGTCTAAGGAAAGGCGCTCATGTCAATCAACTATCGTGCGAGCGGCCTCTGTCGATGTGCCATCACACCCGAAAAGAAGCTGAGAATGACCTGATTTTAAAAAGGGGATAATACTTTTAAAGATTAAAAAAAATACCACTGGGTGGATTTTTATCATTGTAGGGTGGTTGTGTACACAAACTGCCAACACACATTAATGTTCAAACCACATGTAAAAGTGAGTTTTGCATCCGGTGACCCCTTTAAGAATTTTTAAACTGAATATTCACTTTTTTCCTTTTCTTTCATGTATTAATTTTAACAGTAATCCTCTGTTTGTTTGCCAAAAAAATAAAAGGCTTTAATTTTCAATTGATTAAAAAATAAATAAATGTTTAATGCCTTTATTTGATTATCAGAAAATATAAACAAAATATATATATATTTTTTTTTTATTTAGATTAGTAGGGCCCTATTGTTCAAAATGTTAAAACTGAGAGCTTTGTACTTATTTTTTCACTGAAATATTTTTGTTATTACAAAAATAAAAGTACCGAAAAGTTTCCTAGGGGAAACACTGTTAAAAAGATTTTAAAGGAATAGTTCATCCAAAAATAAACATTTCCCCATGATTTACTCACCCTCAAGCCATCCTAGGTGTATATGACTTTCTTCTTTCAGATGAATACAATTGGAGTTAAAAAAAATGTCCTGGCTCTTCCAAGCTTTATAATGGCAATGAATGGCTGTTGAGATTTTGAAGTCCAATAAAGTGCATCCATCCATTATAAAAAGTGCTCCAAACAGCTCTTCAAGCATTCATGAGAGATTGGAGTTCCAAGACAAGTGTTTGGTTTTGTGCTCTCCTTTATGCTTTCACATTAGCCATCATGTTCACCTACGTCCTACGTCATCCACTGAAGTTAGTGGAAGATTATAGTTTATAAAGTTGTAAATATGGATATTTTTCTGATAAAAATGTATAGATTAATTTCAGAAGGCCTTTATTAACCCTTCAGAGCTGTGTGGAGTAATTATTATGATGGATGGATGCACTTTATTGGACTTCAAAATCTCAACGGCCATTCCCTGCCATTGTAAAGCTTGGAAGAGTCAGAACATTTTTTAATATAACTCCAACTGTTTTCATCTGAAAGAAGGAAGTCATACACACCTAGGATAGCTTTACAGTGAGTAAATCATGGGGCAGTTTTAATTGTGCACCCAAAAAGCAGTGTTCTTTCATGTTGTTCTAATTGTATATGGCTTTCTTTGTTCCAAATGAGAAAATTTCGAAAAACTTTTACTCTTTTACTTTTCATTCAGTTTTAAATAGCTGAATAGCTTCAGCTGAATTCATTAGAAGGTCCAAATCAAAAGAATGGAAAAAGGACATTGCTCATAAATTCATCAATATTTTCAGTGAATAATGACTTACATTTGAATCCATGGCTCACACATAGCCATCACATGAATTCAGAAGACTTGGAGTGCTTAATCAAAACGACTACTTTCATCTACTTTTACAATAGAAGCTTGGCCATTTATTGTAATCACACAGAAAGTCATACAGATTTAAAATGCTATGAGGGTAAATAGAAACCAAAATGGTCATTTTAAACTGAACTATTCCTTTACTCAGCTTGTTTGAGAAGGCAATTGTGTTTCTAAAGATGTTTTGACTTGTTAACAATGGATATGAATTGCTGAATTGTACCTGGAGGAAACATTTGATAGCTGGATGTAAGAGGATATTACCACACCCACTCTGTCTTTGCTGCCCTATGAGAGACACAGGAAGAAGTTAACCAACCGTGGCATTCCTCCAGGACGGAGTCAGAGTCCCAGAAACAAATAATGGACTTTGAACCTGAGAATAAACCATATCTTTAAATCTCACTTTGCAGTGTAGCAGCAGCACATTCTCAGAGTGTGCCCTAAGCCAGTTGTCCATGTTTTTACACACTGAACACAGCAGATGGAGCGATGGAGCGTGTCTCTCTGGCCAGCCCAAATCCACCACCTAACAGTCAGAAATGTGAAACAGTTAAACATGTATTTTCAAAAAAAAAAATTGGGGTTAGGAGGATTTTTTATTTTATTTATTCAGCAAGGTTGCATTAAATGGATCAAACTGTCAGTAAAATTCTATTTCAAATAAATGCTCTTCATTTAAACTTTCTGTTCATCAAAGAATGCTAATAAAAATGTACCATGGTTGTCACGAAATAATATTATGCAGTATTCAAGATTCATAATAATAAGAAATGTTTCTTGAGCAGCAAATCAGCATATTAGAACAATTTCGGAAGGATCATGTGACCCCAAAGTTTGGAGTAATGATGCTGAAATATCACCATCACTGAAACATATAAAAATATATAAACATTTAATTTTATTAATAATTTTTAATATTATTTTATAATATCATAATATGTTACCCTGGATAACAAAACCAGTCATAAACAAGCTTTCCATTGATGGGTGGTTTGTTATGATATTTGAAAATGTGGAAATGTGGAACATCTTAGCAATGCATATTACGAATCAAAAATTATGTTTTGATACATTTATGGTAGGGAATTTACAAAATATCTTCATGGAACATGATGTTTATGATTTTTGGCAATTTTTGGCAATATTTTAGAATATTACCATTTTTTATTTTATTTTGGATCAAATAATTGCAGCCTTGATGAACGCATTTCAAAAGCATAAAGTCTTATCAACCCCAAACTTTTGAATGGAAGTATGCATACTATCACACATCTGTAACAGTCACATGACACACAGTTTATCGTTACCCTGTGATTCATTCTGCTGAGATCATCACTATGTTCGGATAAGTTGATGACCTGCACGTAGGAAAATAAAGGTTATGTTCCATGTGACCCCAAAAGTAACAGTCATTAGTTATCTGATTAATTTGTTTTTCTTGTCAGCTCACCATGTATCGATCAGCATGTTTGGACTGCAGCATCTGCGTGATTCTGCGCAGATTGTGCTGGTACGTCTGCTCTGTGCAGGACTGGTGGAAGGTGATGCCAATGATACGCTCCGTAATGTAGTCCAGGTCAAATTCTGATCTCTCCGCCATCACAATGGTTTTCCCTCATGGGAGGAGATCTGCAGAGAGGATGAGACTGGCTTCAGTTCAATAATGTGCAGGACTCTTTGAAAGCATTTGTTTTGGCATGTAGGGATGAGCAAATCTGCAAGAATCCATGAAAGATCTGCACTGGTTGAAATTACAGCCAACAGACAAATAACAGTAGGGTTTTGTCAAGCGCTCGGACACTACAATTAGACATGTTGTACTGTTTGCATTGAACAGTTCTAGCACTGATAACAACTGTTTCCAGTATTGATAATTCTAATAATAAATCAGCATATTAAAATGATTTCTGAAGGATCATGTGACACTATAGGCTCTAGTAACAGCTGATGAAAATTCAGCTTTGCATCACAGGAATAAATTATATTTTAAGGTATATTCAAATAAAAAACATTATTTTATATTGTAAAAACATTTTTCTGTATTTTTGATCAAATAAATGCAGCCTTGATGAGCATAAGAGATAATAAATACATTTGATATAAATGATGTACTAGAGAACTTAGATTTCAGATATTAAAGTTAAATGTTTTTAATGTCTCTTATGCTCATCAAGGCTGTATTTATTTGGTCAAAAATACAAAAATATTGTGAAATATTATTGCAATTTCTAATATTGTTTTTCTATTTTAACATACTTGAAAATATAATTTATTTCTATGACGCAGAACTGATTTTCATCAGCCATTACTCCAGTCTTCAGTGTCACATGATTCTTCAGAAACCATTGTAATATTATATATAAATTATCGATTTTTCTTTTATACCAAAAATCATTAGAATATTACGATTTGTATATTTTCCTGCCATAAAAATATCAAAACTTAATTTTTGATTAGTAGTATGGATTGCTAAGAACTTCATTTGGACAAATTTGAAAGGCAATTTTCTCAATATTTAGATTTTTTGCACCCTCAGATTCCATATTTTCAAATGGTTGTATCTTGGCCAAATAATGTTCTATTCTAACAAACCATACATCAATGGAATGTTTATTTATTCAGCTTCAAGTGATGTATAAATCTTAATTTAAAAAAAAATTACCCTTAAGACTGGTTTTGTGGTCCACTGTCTACACAGTACACACACATATGTGATTAATCGTGATTAATCGATTTGACAGCACTAATGTAAATCAATCATAAAACAAACTTATTAGTTCATAGTTTTTAAAGTGTCACAACTAATATTTATGATAGTAATATGATGAGTAATATGATTTTTTAAAGGGTAAAACAATTAAATCTATAAAACTACCATTCAACATTTATTTTTAAATCTATTATGCTCACAAAGGCCGGAAAAAATAAATAAATAAATAAAATACAGTAAAAACAGTAATATTGAGAAAATTGCAATTTAAAATGTTTTCTATTAAGACACATTATAATATGTAATTTATTCCTGTGAAAGCAAAGCTACATTTTCAGCATCATTACAGCAGTCTTCAGTGTCATATGATCCTTCAGAAATCACTCTAATATGCTGATTTGAAGCTCAAAAAAAAAAAAACATTTCTTCATATTAACACTAACTTTTTTATTAAAAGAAATTAAATATTCCTAACAACATGAAGGTCCTTTTTTTCTGAACCTCTGTCCCGTTTTACAGTTTTTGCTATTAACGAACTATTAATTATGACTTTTGTCTCAATAAACTCCTATTAACTGCTTATTAAACTAGTGGTCCAGTTGTTAGGTTTAGGTATGATTAAGGATGTGTAATATGTTCAAGCAGAATATGTGCTTTATAAGTACTAATACACAGCCAATAAGCCAGTAAAAGACCTTGACCCCCTTCTGAAAAGTAGAAGAAAAAAAAAGGTTCAGTCATAAGGGTCAAGGGCTACTTAAGAATTGAAATATATTAAAAATATTTCTACAAACATATGATAAAAGCTCTGCAGTAAAAAAATAAACAAATAAATAAAACTATTCTTTATTTAACATCACCTACGATAATATCTCTAATACACTGCTGTTCAATCATTCAAAGGTCGGGAAGATTTTAAAATGTTTTTGAAAGTCTCTTCTGCTCATTA
>NC_133373.1:9408427-9430530 GCF_049309525.1 Garra rufa | reverse complement strand
TGAACATTTACATATAGAAACAGCTCAAAGAACTTACCCGTCTGTCCAGGCAGAAACCTCTTCTTAACACTCTTCTGAATGTCTGCGAATAGGAAAAAGAGAAAAGAAATGCGGCGGCTTTGTCTGAGCTCACATGTACTTTGGCCGTGGTGGCGTATGTGCGTGTGTTCGCCAGTTGTCAGCATTTGTTGTGTGGTAAGCATGAGTAAAGAAACATTACCAGGGGAACACACCTCCCTATTACAAAAGAAAAGGCCCTGAGTCACACAAAGGACATATGATGTAGTAATGTCTGGGCACTTCTCTTTTTTTCTTCTTGGGAAGGCTGAATCTGATACAGAACAGCTCATTAAAATACACCATTATCACAGTAATCCATTGATTTCGATATAATTAACGGACGTATGTAAGCTCACGTAGGTTTTTTTCCATCCATAGACTGTAACTGGGTCATATTGGTTAAATATTACCAGAATTTGCATTCTTGCTGTATCTAGACTTGCGAGATTATGCACGTCAACCAACTGAAAAACAGTTTTGAAGGAGTGCGACAGCTAAAGCTTTATCAAACAGTGGATACACTGTTATTTTTAGTTGTCAGAAAAATATGAGGTAGTTCCATATTTAATGTCTGCTATTTAATTCTAAACAGCAGTGTATCCATATGAAATCTTTGAAATCACTTTTAATAACTTGTGGAAAAAAGATTGCATACAAAGTTTGTATAATGAATGCTAAAGTCATATTCAGCAGAGAGGCTATTTAAGGTCATAGATCATAGTAAATGTGAGGTCAGACTGAGGGGCTAAATGTGCATGTGTATCTGCTGCCCCCTACTGGACAATCAAAGACAAATAAGCTTAAAGAGAAGCTTAAGAAAGCTTAAAGCTTCATTCATAAAAAAAAAAAAAATTCTGTCATCATTTATTTACTCATGTCATTCCATACGTGTATGACTTTCTTTCTTTTGCAGAACCATTTTAGTGACCAGTATGTTCCACAGAAGAAAGAAAGTCAGGTTTTATGGGGAGTAAATATACATTTTGGTTTACACAACTATCTTGTGTAAACCAAGTTTTCAGTAGGGCTGGGCGATTAATCGAAAAGTAATCGAAATCGACATTCAGAATCTATAATCGATCAAATTTTTCCAGGTCAATTATTTCAATTACTTTCCCTTTAAAAACATTACTGCGTGTGGAGTCAGGTGACCCCGCTCCGTTACGTTATTCCTCCGACATGTCGATGGAGAGCTTAAGCAGTATTTATACAGTAAAAAGTATTTATAGGATATACAAGAGTAATTTTATTTAGAAGAGATGCTGCTTATTTTCTACTTTTAATATTTATTATTATTTTATGAATAATTTATTTTGTTTCCAAAAGTGCAAGTTATTTATTTTCACTAATTTAAGAAAAATGTGACTTTTCGTTTTAAGCAATGTGTGCTTTAATTTCAGTTGTTCAACACTGATGTTCAATAAATAACCATAGATAGTAGATAGTGTGTGCACCCTTCATTCAAAAATCTCTCACTTGTAATATGTGCGCATATTTACTGTACAAAACTTGTCAGTGAACTATGAGGGCAAAAAAATAAATATTATTTAAATATAATTAAATATCATTTTATTAATGAATAAAATAATCGTTCATTAATCGTAATCGGGTTAAAATGTTCAATTAATCGAGATTTTGATTTTAGGCCAAATCGCCCAGCCATAGTTTTCAGCATGGCTAAATATTCAAAGCCAAATTCTGTGACGTCAAAACCCAAAGACTAATTGGCCATGGGTTGGGTTCCATCAAGAATTTTATAATGGAGTACACTCTTCACAGCTCACATCTCTTTCACAGCAATGCTATAGAAGAAGCATTTTTGGTTCCACAAAGAACCATTTAGTCAAAGGTTCTTTAAATCTTTCTTACCTTCTTATAATCTGAAGAACCTTCTTTTGCCACAAAGAACCTTTTGTAAAACAGAAAGGTCCTTCAGATGTTAAAGGTTCTTTATGGAACCATTTAGACAAAAAGGGTTCTTCTATGGCATCGTGAAGCACCTTTATTTTTAAGAGTGTATTTCAATTTATGAATAAAAAAGGAAAGGAAAGCAAAGCAGTTGGGGGTTCGGGGGCCTTTCTCAAGGGTTGTGGTATTGAGGGTGGAAGAGAGCACTGTCCATTCCTTCCCCCACCTACAAACCCTGCCGGTACCAAGACTCAAACCCATGACCTTTGGGTTACAAGTCTGACTCTCTAACCCAGGGGTTTGGTGAATGTCGGTCCTGGTGAGCTGCTGCCCTGCCAAATTTTGGTTCAACCCTAATCAAACAAGTTAATCAAGGTCTGAAGAGTTAAAGGAGTAGTTCACTTTCAGAACAAGAATTTACAGATAAAGTACTCACCCCTTTGTCATCCAAGATGTTCATGTCTTTCTTTCTACAGTCGTAAAGAAATGGTGTTTTTTGAGGAAAACATTTCAGGATTTCTCTCCATATAATGGACTTCTATGGTGCCCCCGAGTTTGAACTTCCAAAATGCAGTTTAAATGCAGCTTCAAAGGGCTCTAAATGACCCCAGCCGATGAAGAAGGGTCTTATCTAGCGAAACGATTGGTTATTTTCTAAAAACATTGACAACTTATATACATCTTAATCTCAAACGGTCGTCTTGCCAGGCTGGACAAGACGAGCATTTGAGGTTAAAAAGTATATAAATTGTAATTTCTTTTTAGAAAATAACCCATCATTTTAATAGATAAGACCCTTTTTTCCTGGGCTGTGATCGTTTAGGGCCCTTTAAAGTTGCCTTTTGGAAGTTCAAACTTGGGGGTACCATAGAAGTTCATTATATGGAGAGAAATCCTGAAATGTTTTACTCAAAAAAAAATATTATAAAATTTCCTTATGACTGAAGAAAGGAAGACATGAACATCTTGGATGACAAGGGGGTATATTATCTGTAAATTTTTGTTCTGAAAGTGAACTACTCCTTTAAGGAATTTTCGCACACACAACCTCATGTTATGTCAATCGAGTTTACACACTGCCTCATAAAAATAAAAAATTCAGATCAGGTTAAATTTTCTGCATTTCAGCATCTGTAACAAGCATTTTGATAGGAAAGGATGACAAATGTGAGAAAACCGAAAAAATGCATACAAAAATTTGTGCAAGGAAGCTACAGGCAGGTTAGTTTCTAATAGGGTTGTAGCTGAAGAACAAGAAGAACTCTGCGGCTCTCCAGGAGTTCACCACACCTGCTCTAACCATTAGGCCACGACTGCCTCAAAAACCAAAACAAGGTCTGTGGTAAATATAAACTAATGATACTTTGATGTTTTGTATCTATAATGTAAATTACACACACCCATATACTTAAAATGTGAATTTTGAACAAGTTTATGTTAATTTTTAAAAATGCATGTTTGCAATAGTGAGTTTCTGCACATTTATGACGGTAAATTTAAGACTTTCAAATATCAATTCAAGAAAATATAAGAAAAAAACATTAAAGGGCAACACAGCACAGAATTTAGAATATGTTCTTTAAATTTGTATGTCTAATGAAAACACAATGAGTCGCATTAGCAGCATGACTTCCAACCAATCTCCATTACAATCTCTTTTTTACAATATAAACTGCTTAACTAGAAAATGGAAATATCCTTCACTGCACCTTCTCATCACATTGCACAAATGTGATATTCTTTCTTAATATTTTTGTCTTGTTTTGCAGTGCAAATGTCTTAATTCGAAGCAAAAATGACATAAGAATTTAGATTTTAATAATCCAGTGAGTCTGACAACAGCCAGTGCTCCTAATCTCATCATCGTTCATCAGGTCTGCCTGTAATGACATGCAGAAACAGAACAAATTAAGACAGATTAAACCCAAAAGAACTGTGAACAACACCTATAAGATGCTTCAGGAAACCTACCTGCAAAGCTACAGTACTGTTTAAAGTTGTAGGCACTTGTGTAAAAATGCTGTAAAATGCTGTCAAAAATAATGTCAGAAATATATTTTCTTTATCAATTAACCTCTATTAACTAAATTAAATCAACATTTGGTGTGACCACCCTTTGCATTTAAATAAGCTTTTGCCCTAGGTGCACTTGCGCATAGTTTTTCAGGTAGCTTTGCAGGTAGGTCTCTTACAGCATCTTGGGTGTTTCCACAGATCTTCTGGATTTAGTCTGTCTCAGTTTGTTCTGTTTCTTCATGTCATTCCAGACAGACTGGATGATGATGCTGTTGAGATCAGATCTCTGTGTGGAGCACTGGCTGTTGTCAGACTCCTTGTGCAAACCAAAAAACTCACTGGATTATTACAATTAATAGCAAAATGATTGTTTGTAATGGTAAACTTATATTTCTTCCTGACAAACTACACCAAAAGAGTTAAAACTATTTTTAGCTGGTGAACTAATAATTGGTGAACTAAACACTTTTACTAGTGTTCTAATAATTTTGACCATCACTGTAATTCACAGGGAAAACAAGTTTTCATTTACATATTTGATCTTGTTTTAATAAACTAATTAAAAAAAACACTATATGTCTTAATTTGCATCAAGTAAATGTATCTTCTATTTAAGGATGTTTAGATATTTAAATTGGAAAACCAAAATATTCACAAAGATAATCATTTTTTTGCATTGTATGCAACAGTTTATGCCATAACTTGATGAATTTAAATCTTTCTGCTCCTGACTTGTAAGACATTTCAACCCCCTTTATAAATAACAACATCAGAACATTTGAGGTGTGAGGGTGTGTAATTTACTTTGTAGAGCAAAACATCCAAGCGTACCAAGATGATGTTTACCATAGACCTTCTTTTACTTGTGAACTGAAAAACCTTATTTTAAAAATCCTTAGCAAAAAGGGAAGCCATAGCAAATTAGTTTTCTGTGTTTTGTTGTCAAAGCTACTGCACTTGTTTCGATTAAAACTGTTAATATATTTTTGTATTCACTTTTAAAGTATTTTTTATTGATGAGGATGAATGCCACGGTTTCAACTTATTATATACAGGAATTACTCAATGTTTATTCATTTAAAAACGTCATAATCAAAACTATTTTGAACCGAAACCCATTCAACTATAATATGCATAAAAAATTCTAAAAACAGGTTTCTTATAGTAGAAATGTTTTGTAGTAAAAAAAACTTTATGTACATCCATTCCAGAGAGTTACGGTCCATACTTTAGCTGCACAACTCAGACATAAGTGTTTGGATCCGGAGGTGTTTCCAGATGACCTCTGGGTTGTTCTCTGCGTTCGGCTTCATAGCGGTCACGCTCCTTAAAGTAACCATTGACATCCTGGATTGTTTTCCACGTTAAAAAGGTCCCAACAGCATACAGAATTGCAGTTATGATTCCAAACAGTGCGACAGCAGCATCCCCCCCACCTACGCTACAGTTCATCCAGGTATATCCGTTACGAGCATACAGTCGTTCGCGCCGAAAGCACACATCGGTTGAGTTCACAGAGATCACGAAGTGCAGATATAAGCCTACCGCAACCACGTAAGCCACTGCCCCAATGATCTGAAATGCAAACTGTCCAATTAGGAGCTTCCGTGGAAGCATGTGGGGGGGTTTGCTGCTGGACACTATGAATAGGAGTGAAAGTGCACCAAAGGTGAGGCTGAAGGCCACACCGCCATAGACTCCTGGTGCTCTCAACTGTCCGTACTGCATGTCAAGATCACGCACCTGCTGCAGCTCCACCCCCTCAAAAGGAATGATGGCGTCAATGAAGCTTACTCCGCCCATACCCATCGCAGACATGCCCAGCATTGACATGTGAGCGGCCACCACGCAGATGAGCACCAGCGCATTGGTCAGAACGGCGCATATTAACACAATACCTGAAATCACAGAAACACATGCAACTACATAAGAAACTGCAAACTTGTCATGCTCCCAAATATGAGGATTCTCTTGTGAGGGACCCCCATTGTAAAAGCTTCCAAATAAACATTTTAAATATTTACTCTTGCTTCTATCCAATGCTATATGAATGAATATAAATTAAACATTTCTATAGGTAGCTGTTTTTATTAATAAATATTATCACTTAAAACACAAAAACAGAAAATCATTCCACAATTACAAGGTGAATTACATTTTTCGTTTTATATTTATATTTTACTCAGTAAAAAAAAACTTGAAAAAAAATGACTTAAAATTATTTATGCATTTTTAATACAAATTTAAATAATACAATAAAAAAGGTCATACAATTTTTACGAATTATTTTTTTTAATAAAAACGTAAATTTATTTTATTCCCACAAATATTGTTTTTAACTGAAATATACACATAATCAGAATATTAAACCTTAGAGAATCACAAAATTAATCTTGTTAATTAATAAATCTATTTAATAACACTCCAGATTCTGTAAACAAAAAAAACACAAAGTCAACTTTAAGTCAGAAGGGTTGAGAACCACTATACCAGGGTTCCCCAAATCTTACCCTGGAGGTCCAATGCGCTGCAGAGTCCAACCCTGATCACACTCACCTACCTGTTATTCTCTAATGATCCTGAAGACCTTGATTAGCATGCTCAGGTGTGTTTGATTAGGGTAAGAGCTAAACTCTGCAGGAAAATGGATCTCGAGGTCCAGATTTGGTGATCCCTGCACTATACACTACCAGTCAAAAGATTTTGAACAGTAGAATTTTTAATGTTTTCTCAACAAGCCTACATTTATTTGATTTGACTGAGAAGCAGTAATATTATGAAATATTTTTAGTATTTAAAATAACGTATTTCTATATATATAATATATTTTAAAATGTAATTTATTCCTGAGATCAAAGTTGAGTATGTTTTCAGGATTCTTTGATGAACAGAAAAATCCAAAATCAGCATTTATCTGAAATAAAAAGCTTTTTTTAATTTTACACCATTCAAAAGTTTGGAGTCAGTATATTTTTGTTTTTGTTTTTTGGGGGAAATAAATTATAGAAATTAATATTTTTATTTAGCAAGGATGCTTTAAATTGATCAAAAGCGATGATAAAAGCATTTATAATGTTACAAATGATTTCTATTTCAGATAAATGCTGTTTTTCTGAACTTCTATTCATCAAAGAAACCACAAAAAAATCCACTTAGCTGTTTTCAATACAATAATAATAATACTAAACATTTTTGAGCAACAAATCAGAATATTAGAATGATTCCTGAAGGATCGTGTGACTGGAGTAATGATGCCAAAAATTCAGCTTTAAAATCCCAGTAATGAATTACATTTTTTTTAATTTATAAAAACAGAAAACAGTTTTTTTTAAATAGTATAAAAATTTAAATTGTACCGTTTCACTGTATTAAAACATAAAAAAAATATTTTGACTGGTAATGTATAACACCCCCTTATTCCTCCCTGGGGTTCCATGGACCCTAGTTTAAAAGACAATCAATATATCTCTAAGTGGCTTTAAATTACAATTTAATTGTGTACAACCGAGTATGTTTTTTAAGTGTCTGAAAGAGAAACAAACTGTCATGTATGTGTGTCATTTCAGAAAAGAACTTTTGTTTACACAAGCATGAAAATATAGGCCACCTGCTAGCATAACAACAAGTGAAACACATTTTTAATATATTTTAAAAGATTTATTACTATTTTATACCATATACACTAATACACATAAACTTTAAAATACTGTATATGCTATGTCCGGTCCATGTGTTGCAAGAATGAGGAAAACATGCTACAAATCTCTCATGGTTTGTAAATGAAAGATTGGTATCAACAAGCTTTAAAAAGCTAAACCGGTTAGACCAGGAGAAAGGAGGAAGGGGGTTAAATACATTGTGTCATGTCAGAAGGTGTGACCTGAGCTACACTGAAACCAGACCTGTGTGAGGACATGTTTGAAAACATATCTTCGCAGTATTGACACCCAAATTCAGAGAAGTACCTGAAACTGGTTTCAGATATTTTGATGCAGCTGTTTGGATACATATTTCTACGTTTGTATTTCAGTCCAACATTAATTTATGTCCGTCTGCGAATGCCTACCTCTCCTGGAACAGATGTTATTGCATTTTGACTCCCGGTATTCCTGTCGAGGAGGGCTCCTCGCATGTCTCTGAGAACCTCTGGGGTAGTACAGGGGCTGGCCGGACGACCTGGGTCAGATACGAATAAAAAAGATTTAAAATAACATCACAGTAATCTGCAATGATATACAAATTAAATGTGCATGTTGTTGTTTACACCACAAGTAGTTTGTTGTCTCACCTCTCACTACCTGACCGTCGGTCATTAGGATTGTCCCGTCGGCTACGGGGCTCTCTGTCTCGCCTCTCGCTATAGTGTCCCCCATTTCTGTCTCTCTGAGGACGATGGTTTCTGGACGGCTGGCTCATTGCTTCATGTGCTTAAACAAGAGGTTTTCAAATATTACAGGGATCCTGGAGGCAACCTAGAGACTCCAATATTAAAATGATGTATTACTTTTCATTAGCATACACATATTTTATGTATATATTGATTATATACGTTTTATAGCCTGTAAGTCTGATTTATTTGTGCACAGACTCACCGTAACATCCATCCAAGTATCTCTATATGACTTTATGACTATATGACTCTATATGATGTTTATCATTAACATTACAGTAAACATTTTTCAGTAAGGTAAACTGTATTTGACAAAACGCAAGCCTGCATGAAAAAATCTAAATCACAAAAGTTTTTTCTCTAAAGATATGTTTCTCTCTTTGCCGTCATTTGACACAAAGCAACCTGCGCCTCAGTATCGGTAACTGAGTTTCACTTGTCTATTGTTTCAGTTTACTTCAGCAATATCTATTAAGCTTTCGTTTGTTTTCTTAACATATATCAAATAATGTTTATAAACACGCTGAACAAACAAAACTTACCTGCTTTTAAAGTCGTCGGTCACATTTGTTTTGGTTTTCCAAATTAAAACTCCACTTTTTCCGCAGACATGACATTTAGACCGTCAGTGAAATCTCGCGATGGTTACCTACAGAATAGGTGGGGTTGGAGACAGGTGATAGTAGCTGACAGAACCCTTGAAAAGCAGTCAAATTTCGTTATTTGTTCGCTCACTTATTCACAGTACTAAACCATCCAGTCTGTGATAACAGGAGCAAGGGTCACGGCAGACTGCTCACAGACTTCTGTCTCCAACAGAAGTGGATCTGTTTTGGCTCCAAACCTACGTCATTCAGGAAAGCGCAGTGTTTGATTCATTCCAGCGACTCATTTGAATCAGTTCACTGATTTGTTCAGTGAATGACGTATGCTGCCTTCATGTGATATGGGAAAGATGATGCTTTCCACTTGTGAAGTGGAAATTACCAGTGTGTCGTGTTCATGTGCTTTTGTTGTCGTAGTGAAGAGAAACATGGCGGACTCGAAATTTGTCCTCACATGCTACTTGGGTAAAAGTTTTAAAACGGTTATAAACTCCCTAATGCATCTGCAACAGGAAGATCAAAACGCAAACGTTAAATGATAGGCTGTATATCTTATTGATCATGAATAGTATAGTTGTTTTAAAGACAATACTAACTAATGGTTCTGTTTTCGCTAGCCTACATAAGTTTTTATATAAGCCTATATAATTATATATATTTTATATAGCCTATATAAGTTTTTTTACTTTTAACATCATGCAATGTTTACCATTCAGTATAGTGTCGTTGCTGTCCGCCATGTTGAAAGGTCAAAGTTTATCTCATCTCGGCAACTCGGGTATCATAAAAAATTTCGAGCTTTCCAGTGGAAATTACAACGTGAGTGGGTGTTCATGTGCAATTTCGATGTCGGATTTTGGTATTTACCATAATTACGATAGCACATGAAGGCAGCATTAAACCCCAGTAGATGGCGATAAGTGAGCGTCTTTTTCTCACTTATGGGTCGTTGTATCACTGACACTAATGATTCATTAAAAAACACAGTCAACCGAAACAAATAAAGTGAAAAGCAAGTACTGAGAAAGAAGTGATGGGAAGAATCGAAGCTTGAATCAAATCAAATTGCTTCGCGAAATATGTAGGAAGCGCTCGTAACATCACAGGCTAGCGGCACCTGCTGGTCAAAACTGTGTAATGCGATGACAAGCTTATTATTTTATTAAATCATCTCCAAACAATTAAACTGCATTAAATAAGAAAGTTTTGTAAAAGTGCTATTTTATAATGTATAGAAATATTGCCCTGCTGAAAAACACAGGTTGGCTAATTTTGGCTGGTCATTCAGGCTCTCAGCTGGTCTGCAGGCTTGTTTTAGGGGGGTTTTGACCACTTCCTTAGCTTGTCAGGCTGAACAACCAGCTGGAACAACCAGCTTAAACCAGCTACTTCCAACTTAAACCAGCTAAGATCAGCCAACCTGGTTCTAGCTGTTTTTTTCTTCTTCAGCAAACAAGTCAATTATAATGTAATGCATTATGCACGTATAAGTGTTAAAATGTATTAATATAATTTAATAATTAGCATATAAAACTGATCCAAACTAGTTTTTCAAATGAATCACATGACTGGTGAGTTTGAGGCAAGCTCTGAAAAAAATGGTTTGAAAAGATTTGTTTCAAGCTTCATGATACATTTTCGCGTCCGAGAATGGTTTAACCATAATAAACGTTCACCAACAAATGTCAGCAAGACGGAATACAAATTACAAACAGCATCCAAGTCAAGACAGCATCAGGGGTGCCAGGTTTTCACAACAAAATCCGCCCAATTACTACTCAAAACTAGCCTAATGGCATTTTGAGGGCGGTCCCCCAGTAAAAATCGCCTTCCGGGGGCTAAAAAATACGTTTTTTAGAGGTGTTCCCTCGGTACAGTTCGCATTCCAGGGGATAAATATAACGTTATTTGGGTCGTTTCAAGCCACGGACATGAAAAAGCACCGCGGCAACAGTGTTAAAGTAGCCCAATTCCGCGGGAAAAACGCGGACTTGGCAACACTGGAAAACATCCAGTTGTATCAAAAGCTGGAACTGGAAGGGGGCGTGTCCGTACAGCAGGTCCAACCAATAAAATGCGCCCTCACGACCAGCACTCGAATGCTATTTGCTCGTGCTGTAGTCAGTCACTGAACTGTGAGCCTCAGTGAAGGAAGATTTGTTCACTCAAAAAGATCCACTCAAAACAAACACTGAATCGCTTATGAACGAACGCTTGAAGTGGGCTGTCGCCCGAGGCTCCTATTCTGGAATGTGGTAATAAAAGCAAATGAGGTCGTTTATATGCGTATTATGCAACAATGTGTCAATGTCAACTGTAAATATCCCACAGAAATTAACTCCAACCAGAACTAAATAAGTCATTGTCAGACGAAGACACTATCGTCTTTATATATGGGTTCCAATTACAATAGCATGAAAATGTCTCAGATGTCTCTTTTCACTCGCTTTGTGAAACACAGTATAAAAAAACAATACTATTGGGGTTGTTGCGTTAGAAAAATATACACTACTGCATGGGACTTCATATTTTACAAGGGCCGCATTCCTCTCTTCTATTGCCAGCTGTGCACTTTAGGGAGATAAATAGCTTGTAGTTATTGTGCTCAGAAAGACAAAACACTTTCATCATCTTTATGTTTAACACTTGACCGCATGTTAGGCTCCAAATAGGTTAATCAGCCTAATTAACATAATTGATTTGTAGGCGTTTGCCCACCTGGTTTCCAAAGACAGGCGTTTGGTTGTCATTCATGTTTGTGTTTTTGATTTCCAATGTTGAACTGCAAATGATTTGATATTGTAGTTTTTAGTAACACACATGCTGACATTCATGAAGTGAAAATGGATACTGGGTTAGAGGACCTTGAGCTGAGAGAGTCTCAGAGGGAGTACCTCGACTTTCTGGATGATGATGTGATTTCTTTTATTCTCTGTCTTTCTGTTTTTGACTTGATGTGGGTCGTTTGTTTTGTGTGAACATCTTTGATATCTCTGTTCAATCTACATTGTATATCTTTTTGTCATTTACAGCAAGACCAGGGCATTTATCATGAAAAGGTCAGGAGCATGGTGTCTGAGGGCCAGTGTCGTCTCATTGTAAACATTAACGACCTGAGAAGAAAAAGTGAAAAAAGAGCTAAAGAGTAAGTGTTTTTTATTTTATTTTTTTATTTTGAGCCTTCCAGTTCACACATTTCCTGTATAATGAAGTACGTCCTCCATGTGTTTGTCCTTGAAGCTCATCTGATTAATGGCCTCTTGTCAATAGATTACTGAATAACGCTTTTGGTGAGCTGGTGGCGTTCCAAAAAGCCCTAAAGGATCTTGTGGCTTCAATAGACACCACTTATTCTAAGCAGTTTGAAGAGTTCCATGTTGGTTTTGAGGGCAGCTTTGGGAACAAACACGTCTCTCCACGTACTCTAAGTGCACGCTTTCTGGGAAACCTTGTGTGTGTTGAAGGCATTGTGACCAAATGTGAGTAGAATTTACCACATCTTACAAATTATCATTGCTCGTTATGGAGTGCTTTTACGACGTGTCATCAATCAGCCATATTGGCGGCACTGAACATAAACAGTGCCACTGAACTAATTGAAACACATATTTTGCTGATTATTGCTGCTGAAAATGGTCAATTATTATGTTTTGGGCTGTACTAATCGGTCAGACTGCGAAAACACTTGGAGAACCTACCAAAAGTTATAACAAATCAATGAGAAGAGTGCAAAAAAAAAAAGAGGAACAAAAGGCGTTTGTGGTTGTCCAAGCTGAACCAGGATTTCCAGTGCGAGAATCTTGACAACATTTGTGTGTGTTCTTATCATTTTTGTCAGGTAGGTGAAATATTAGGCCTAATGCTTTAATACTGTTTGTAGTATATTTACCACCTATTAACTTTAGTTTGTCAAAATATTGTGCCTTATCCTGCTTATTAAGTTGTTCTCCATAGGAATTAGCAGCTTCCACATGTTTTTTTTTTTGTGGTTTAGACAGCATCAATTAGCAGAACGACGTATTCAGTAGTGCATTAACCGTGCGATCCAAGCTGTTTTTTTTTTTTTACATCCGAGTAGCACCAATATGGCCGCACATCAGGGAAACTGACCAAATTCAGAATTTCAGACCCTGATTTTTTTTCATTATAATGTGTAGGTAAGAGCTGTTAATGCGCACATTTATAATGTGATGTTTACATAATTTCTAACTTAGTTTGATGTTATCTGCAGGTTCCTTGGTCAGGCCCAAAATCATGCGAAGTGTCCACTATTGTCCAGCCACCAAGAAAACCCTGGAACGAAAATATACTGACCTCACCTCTTTGGACGCTTTTCCTTCCAGTGCCATTTATCCAACTAAAGTGAGTTAGATTATATTTTGTATGTGTCTTTATTTAAAAAAAAAAAATCTTTATATTTGTATTAAACTGTTAAAATGTAATGTGAATTTTAAAATGCTATTTAATTAATTTGTATTTTACTTGCATATGTGGGTCAAAGACTTTAAGATCTCCATGTCAAAAGAAATTTAATTCTTTTGAAATTTTATTTAAAACATTAAATGTAAGTAAAGTGTCTACTTTTAAGGTTTCAAATTTTTTGGAGAATAAAACGTCAAAATTTGGTAAATCTTACTGACAAATGGGCAAAACCTAGGATAGGAAAAATTTATAAAAATGTAGAATTACAACTAATTAGTATTTGGGCTGAAAGTAATCTATCTTTTAATATGTCATAAATTGATTTTTGTTGTAAATATGCCTGACAAGATTGTAAGATGTCCACATCAAAAGAAATTTTTTCCATAGAAAGCACATTAAATGTAAGTAAAGTGTCTACTTTTAAGGTTCCACATTTTTTGGAGAATAAAATATTGAAATTGGTTGGTTGAAATCATGTTACATTGTCATTCAGTGTAACACAATATTTATGTAAAAATTCAAACAACATGCTTATTCTGACTTGTGCATATTAAATGTAAAAGAATAAAGAAAGGAAAGCAAAGGAAAGGAGGTGACGTGAGGCCAAGTATGGTGACCCATACTCGGAATTTGTGCTCTGCATTTAAGGGAGCATAAAGGAGCATTTTCAATTTTATTGTGTTTTAAATGAGTAAAAAACCTTACTGACAAATGGGCAAAACCAAGGATAGTGGCAAATTTTAAAAATGTAGAATTACAACTAATTAGTATTTGGGATGAAAGTAATTTATCTTTTAATATGTCATAAATTGATTTTTGTTGTAACTATGCCTGACATGATTGTTGCACTGAATGACGTTTTAGTGGGTGTCTTCTGTAAATTAGGGAAAAATGTACGATATTTATTTTTTGCTCTGAAAAACCAAAATGTAATTAAACTGAACAGAACTTTTAACTTTTTTTTTTTTATTGGAAAAACAACCATTTAAAAGCAGTATTACACATTGTTTTTATGCTTGAACCTTTTTGTCTTTGCCCCTTGTATTTATGTAACTATTAAATGTATGGTTAATTATTTAACAATTGATTAAATTTAACTTTTTTTTATTTGATATTTTAATTTTATATATTAATTTAACTCTTAAAATGTATGCAATGTATTTATTAAACTTTATTTAATGTATTGAGCAAATAAAAAAATGTATTTAATAAATGGCTAAATATGTAATTAAATTTAAAAAGTTAATTTATTTACTTTTAAAAAATGGATAATGATCCAGGACAATGCCCTACTTGGAAATATCCCAATAACCATACCATGTCAGCCACTGATTTGGTATAAAGAAGGTTAAGAACCACTAAATAAATCTTGAATGTGCAGGATGAAGAAAACAATCCTCTAGAGACGGAGTTTGGCCTGTGCTGCTATAAGGACCACCAGACACTGACCATTCAGGAGATGCCAGAGAAAGCCCCTGCTGGACAGCTGCCCCGTTCTGTCGACATCATTGCGAACGATGACCTCGTTGACCGGGTCAAACCAGGTGACCGTGTGCAGGTTGTAGGGGTCTACCGTTGCTTGCCTGCGAAACAGGGTGGCTTCACCTCCGGGACCTTCAGGTATGTATATGTGAAGTCTTTCCCAAGTTTAGGAGTGGAATTTCACATTCTCAGACAAACTTCTTTATTCTCTGCAGAACAATCCTGTTGGCTAACAATGTGAAGCTTATGAGTAAGGAGATTGTGCCGACGTTCTCTGCAGATGATGTTGCCAAGATAAAGAAGTTTTGCAAAGCTCATTCTAAAGTAAGAAACATTGTTAACTTGGCTGCAGTTCTCTTCGTGATAAGCTGATGCCAGTGGTTTCTATGAAGTATTATGAAGTAGTTCACTTCCAGAACAAAAAATCACAGATAATTTTCTAACCCCCCGTTCATGTCTTTTTTCGATTATAAAGAAATTGTTTTATGAGGGGAAAAAAAAATATAATGGACTTCTATGGTACCCGTGAGACTTTGAACTTCCAAAATGCAGTTTAAATGTCACTTCAAAGGGCTCTAAATGATCCCAGATGAAAAAGAGGGGTCTTATCTGGCAAAAAGCTAAATTAATTAAAAAAAAAATTTACGGTTTATATATTTTTCACTTTGTATACACTGGGTGGGTACTTCTGCAGCGATGTAGGATGATTTTGAAGTCAGAGGAGAAAATGAGATGGGAGTTTTTCGACATACCCTGTCTTGATCTTAGTATATGCAGAGCTAGACAAGACAAGCATTTGAGGTTAAAAACTGTATAAATTGTTATAACAAGCAAAACCATGGTTTTGCTAGATATGAGACCCTTCTTCCTCAGCTGAGATTGTTTACAGCCAGATTTGGGATTGTTTGAGGCTGCATTTACACTGCATTTTTGGAAGTTCAAACTCAGAGAAAAATATTTACCTCAAAAAACTTTTTTTTTTTTTTTTTTTTTTTTTTTTTTTTTTACAACTGAACAAAGAAAGACATGAACATCTTGGATCACAAGGGGGTGAGTAAATTATCTGTAAATCTTTGTTCTGCAAGTGTACTTCTCCTTTAAGGCTTCTGATGATTTTGAGAAATGCAGCTCTGAGGCCTTTGATCTTTGCTATGCAAGGTAAGAGTATTGGTATGTTTCAGGACGTCTTTGAGCAACTAAGCCATTCTTTGGCTCCCAGTATCCATGGCCATGAGTACATAAAGAAGGCCATTCTGTGTCTGCTGTTGGGAGGCAATGAGACCAACCTGGAGAATGGAACACGCATCAGAGGAGACATAAATATTCTGCTTATAGGTAAGGTATAAACGTGTTTATTCTGGTTTTATATAATTTGTACAACTCTATTTATAAAGTGATGTTTAGCTGTTTTTTAAATAAATCTAATTTTGGATCGTCAGAGCTTGGTAAACACTGGTCATAGATGCAGCGATGTAGCTTTAATTTCAACGAGCTGGTTGCTCAAAAAAAAAAAAAAAACGTACAGCTTAATTATTTCAGGCAATTTGAGTTGACAAAGTGGTATTTTATAACTATTAAAACCCACAATAATATTTTAAAAAAAATCAGTATGCTTAATATATTTATAAAATCATAATTTTATACTTTTATTTAGGAGGTGGCTGTCCTGAACTCTAACCCCCTAAATTTCAACTCAAATATTGAAAAAAAAAATGTCTTTGTATTTTAGGTATCTTTTTTTGTTCTTTTAAAAAGTAAAGTTCAAACAAAAAAATGTTTTATATTATCTTTTTAAATTAGGAAACTTTGTAAAAAAAAAAAAAAAAAAATCCCACGTTTCATGTCACTACCAAAATGGTGTATGTTTTAGTCCATTGGCTGAGACTGATTTTAACTACACCCCTGCATTTATGATCAGGAAATATTTATGTGTGTCTCTCTCTCATATTTACAATGTGCGAGTAGATGGGTCCCATCATTTTGAGATGAATGTGTTAAAAAGTCTGTGTAAAATCTGTGTAAAACTTTAAGGAACGTCACTACTTAACTTTTTTCTGCAATTATGCACAATATTATTATTATTATTATTTTTTTTTACTTATTCCATAGCGTAGTTTGTGTACAACTGTTCAGAACTGTGTTAGCTAACCATGCGCTTATAAGCATCTTTGAGCTAGGTTCAAAAGTATCTAAAATTGTCACTACTGAAGCATTTGGTGACGTTTCAGCAGTGATATCTTAAATTTTTTTGGTTCAATGTATATTCAAACTAATTGAATCCTTAAGTTTGTATTAAGTATGATTTAACCTTTTGCCTTTTTCAAAATGTAAATTGGATTCAAAATGCAACAATTCTCATAAATTGCACTTGAAATATTGTTAATTTAATTATTGAAATTCTTTAATAAAATAGTGCAAAAAATAAATGAATGTAAATTTACATTATGTATAATTATTCATTCAATGTAGATGCAAGCACAATCTTACTAGGTCAATATAACCCTTCTTAAATTATATATTACTGTGTTCGGTAGTGAGAATTAACTGCACAAATACTAGAATTTGCATACATACACTTTTTTTGGAAAAAGACACTATTTTTTTTTTTTTTCTCTAGACTTTCCCAACATTGACAATTCTGTAGAATGGCGCAGGTGTTAATTCAAATAAAATTTTTAGATGTAAATAAAATTTTTGGACCCACTGTGCATTAATTTCAGGTGATCCTTCAGTAGCGAAGTCTCAGTTGCTGCGGTACGTTTTGTTCACGGCACCAAGAGCGATTCCCACCACTGGACGAGGCTCGTCTGGGGTTGGTCTGACGGCTGCAGTCACGACTGATCAGGAGACGGGTAACACTGAACATTTAATGATCCAAAAATGCAGACATTTATAGATAAAAGTCTGTTTATGACAAGTCATTTCATTTCTGTGTTGCCCTTGGGCAAATATTCATGCAAATATTCAACTCCTGGAAAATTTTGTAAGATTTGGGTTGCATATGTCAGCAATGACAGCAATCATCTTAATCTTTATTTTTTTCTTTTATCTTAAATTTAGCATGATGAGATTAATGCATTTTATCCTTTGGCTATTCCAGGTGAGCGTCGTTTGGAGGCAGGAGCCATGGTGCTTGCTGACAGAGGTGTGGTGTGCATTGATGAATTTGATAAGATGTCTGACATGGACCGAACAGCTATCCATGAGGTGATGGAGCAGGGTAGGGTCACCATTTCCAAAGCTGGGATTCAGGCACGGCTTAATGCTCGCTGCAGTGTGTTAGCTGCCGCCAACCCAGTGTATGGAAGGGTAAATATGTATTACCTTGACTGGTAAAATTTAAGGATAATTAGCTTCCTTTGGTTTGGTTTTTATTAATTCTAGTATATTTTTCACACAGTATGACCAGTATAAGACCCCAATGGAGAACATCGGGCTCCAGGATTCCTTGCTTTCCCGATTCGATCTGCTCTTCATAGTTCTGGATCAGATGGATCCAGACAGCGATCGGGAGATCTCGGAGCATGTGCTGCGTATGCATCGCTACAGAGCACCGGGAGAGCCAGAGGGAACAGGTGAGACTGACATCTCCTGGTTAAAGCACAGAATGCACTGGAGATCAACAAGGACACATTAAATTGATTAAAAGTGACAGTAAAGTCATTTTATATTCTTACAGATGTTTAAAATAAATGCTTTTCTTCTGAATGCTCTATTCATCATAGCATTCTGAAAAAAAAAAAAAACGCTATTATTTATTAAGCAGCTAAATTTTCACTACCATCACTACCAAACAAAATTTTGTCTTCTGCTAACCAAGCCTGCATTTATTTGATCCAAAGTACAGCAAAACAACAGTAATTTTTAAATGTTTTTTCTATTTAAAAGCATTGCTCTCTATTTGAATTTTTTTTTTTTTTTTTAATTCTCTGTGATTTCAAAGCTGAATTTTCAGCATCATTACTCCAGTCATCAGTGACACATGGTCCTTCAGAAATCATTCTAATATGCTGGTTTGCTGTACAATTTTGTTTTTATCAATTTCAAAACAGTTTAGTACATTTTATTCCTTTTTTTTTTTTTCTTTTTTCAGGATCCTTTGAATAGAAAGATCTAAAGATCAGCATTTTGTAACATTATACAGTACACTACCATTGAAAAGCTTGGAGTCAATATAATTTATAGGGGGAAAGAGATTATAGAAATGAATACTTTTATTTAGCAAGGATGCTTTAAATTGATAAAGTAATGAAGACATTTATAATGTTAAAGATTTCTATTTCAGATAAATGCTGGTATTCTAAACTTTCTATTTAGAAACCTGCAAAAAGTCTACTCTGCTGTTTTCAATAATAATGGTTTTTGAGCTGCAAATTAGAATGATTTCATGTGACAGGAGTAATGATGCTAAAAATTCAGCTTTGAAATCAAAGGCATAAATTAAGTTTTAAAATGTATTCAAATAGAAAAGTTTTTAAATAGTAAAAATATTTCAAAATTTTACTGTTTTTGCTGTACTCTAAGTCTAAAACTTTTGACTGGTACACATTTTAGAATGTATAAGAGAAATTGTATTCAATCCGTCAACCTGTGGAGGATTTAATAACCTTCAGTTTTCAGCTTCGGAAGCTTTAGTCAGTTGTTGCTCTCATTCTGTCATGTCTGTATCAACAGCGATGCCACTGGGGAGTACAGTGGATGTGTTTGCCACTGAGGATCCAAACATCACAGAAGCAGCCGAGCAGGAGCTACAGATCTATGAGAAAAAAGACAATGTCCTGCATGGCCACAGAAGGAAAAAGTATGCATATCCTCACTTTGATTTAAAATCGACTTTGTGAAATCCAGTGGGTGTCTTACCTTTCTGTGCAACATTTTAAAGGGAGAAGGTTGTTACCATGGAATTCATCAGGAAGTACATCCATGTTGCTAAGTTGGTGAAGCCAGTTTTGACACAGGAGGCATCAGACTACATAGCAGAGGAGTATTCCAGACTTCGGAGCCATGACCAAGTCAACAGTGACTCTGCCAGGGTTTGTAGAGCCCATTTAAAGTCTAAAGTGTTAGTTCGCCAAAAATGAAAATTAGCCCATTATTTAATGTATATGACTTTCTTCTTTCAGACTAATGCAATCAGAGTTATAGTAAAAATTGTTCTGGCTCCTTCAAGCTTTATAATGTAATAGGTGGGTGTTTCTCATCATCAGTCCAAAACAAGTCAAATAAAGCACATCCATCTATATTAAGAAGTTGCTCACACAGCTCCAGGGGGTAAATAAAGGTCTCCTTTAGCAAATCAATGCGTTTAAGAAAAATATCCATATTTAAAACGTAATAATCACTTTAATATATCCAACACTCTCCATTGACTTTGTATTGCGTGAAGCTGCCTCCTTGTTATTTCTGACTTATAACAAAAAAGAAGTGAAGAAAAAGCTGAGAAAAATGTGAGAAGGTGTACAGTAAACAAGCTAAAAAAAGAACTGCATTTTTATAAGCTGTCGGCCCAAAAAATGAGCATTTAAGGACATAAAAGTAGAGTGTAACGTGGCATATTACTAGAGAACTATGCCCACTGAATGGAAACTTGCTGACAGGAAACATTCATAATTTTAAACCATGTCAAATAATTATTATTGTTTTCCTTTCCTTCCTTTTGTGGAGAAATTAACCAACTGAATGGCTTAACTATTTGTGTTCTTACATTAATTTAGGAGGGCTGACAGCGTGTTTACTGTACAGCTTTTAGACATTGTGTTCAAGTCATAAATGACTTAATCATTCACTCTCTGAGCTGTGTAAGGCACTTTTTATTATGGATGGATGCACTTTATTGGACTTGTTTTGGACTGATGAAGAGAAACACCCACCCATTGCATTGTAAGGCTTGAAGGAGCCAAAATTATTTTTAATACAACTCCAATTGCATTAATCTGAAACAAGGAAGTCATATACACATAAGATGCCTTGAGGGTGAGTAAATAATGGGCTAATTTTGGGGTGAACTAACCCTTTAAAATGTTTAAACATTGGGTGCTTTTCATGTTGAGTTGCATAATTTGATTTTCTCCATTCCTACAGACGATGCCTGTGACCGCTCGAGCTCTGGAGACCATGATTCGACTTTCTACAGCCCACGCCAAGGCCCGCATGAGTAAAACCACCGATCTGGGAGATGCAGAAGCTGCACTTGAACTCATGCAGTTTGCTTATTTCAAAAAGGCATGCAATCATTCACATCAAGAGCTGATGCTGTAGTGTGTTTTTGTGTCTAAAGTATTTTGGCATGGCTCTGTAGATACTGGAGAAGGATAAGAAGAGGAAGGTGCCAGATGACTCTGAAATGGACATCTCTCAGAGCCAAGACACAGAGAGTCAAATGAACCTAAGGTGAGTGTGAAACCAAGGTTGATGCTACATTAAAATCAAGTGTTTGTAGTGGCAGATGTGAGCTGACTCTGTCTACAGGAAGCGTTCTCGCGTCTCTAAAGATGTTGATGATGATGATGTGGAAATGACCCAAGATGGTGAGGACTCTGATCCTTACGATTTCACAGAAAATGAAAACAGTAGGTCATTTAGTAACTCATTCACTTAGATTTCTCAGTGAGCTATGCTGAATTAATGCAGGTTCTTTTCCATAGCTATACTAAAGTCAGTTTAACCAATTTCGTAGTTTTTCCTCTACACTGAATGTTAATATTTTAAATATATTTAGTGGCATTACACATATGTTGCCTTAAAGGCATAGTTCACCCAAAAATTACACCATGATTTACTCACCCTCAAGCCGTCTTAAGTGTATATGACTTTCTTCTTTCAGATACAATTGGAGTTCTATTAAAAGATGTCCAAGCATGCTTTCGTACATGCATTCATGAGAGAGTGGTGTTCTAGCAGATGATGTAGAATGTAGGCGTAGCGTAAGCTCCATTGGGAATATGCTTGTCTCGTGAGAACCAAGTTTTGTTTACAGGAACAAAGCTGTATAGGTCTAAGCGAATGTGTACACAAATTCGAAATAAGGCTGCACAATAAATCAAATGCAATCACAATTATGATTAGGCAGAAGCTGCGATTGTCATGCGCATCTTTCAGTGAAGCACGGTTCTGAGATCAGCATTAAACCTTTATCCGAAGGCCAGAGGGCGCTTTCACATGGAAACTCCTAATACACCCAAAGAAAAAACCCAGGAAATGCTTCAGCTGACTAAACGGAA
>NC_133373.1:9327606-9407927 GCF_049309525.1 Garra rufa | reverse complement strand
TCAGCTCCATGGATGCCTGTCGCCATGGACATGGCCATTGGAGTTTGTCATCATAGGGTCCAGAAGTCAAGTGGGAAAAGATTGCCATTTTACCTGGGCTGTATGTCATACCATTAATGTACAATTTAAATTGAAACGAATAACCATCTGGGGACAGGAAGCGGGGGCTGTAGGTTTCAGAACCGGCATGGGTTTTAGCAAGAATACTGGTAAAATTACGAATACGCCAAGTGTGTTGAGGACACTGGGTCTCTGAGAGGTTGATGTCATCCAGAGACAAACCACCCTTTGATACGTCTCTTCCTTTAACTCCTTCAAACACCACTCTGAATTTATCAGTGACATCTAGCGTAACATGGTATAGTTCCCAAGAGCCTTTGTGTCCACCTAAACAGTGCAAGTATAAGTTACCCATAGCCTAAGGAATTATCTATCAGTGTTTCAAACATCAAGATTTATTACCTCTGATCTTCTGAATGAGTCTCAGGGCTCCTTTGGGGTTTTCAGCGGTGTATTCACGCACCCAGATGTTTAGCAGATCATCTGCACCCCCGCTGTTGTAGTGATAGAACTGCAGGCATTGGGAGCATCTTTTGGGGTAAAAGTGGCGACTTTCTAGGTAAGCCTTGTCACCTTGTGTACCTGTGGCTGTGCTGAAATGCATGAAGAACCCAAGCCCTGTAAAATTATAAGTTTTATTAAATAATAGGCTTTTAAGCCAGTCTTCTCGCTTTTAGTTTGAATCTAATAATGGAGTTTAAAGATAATTTTGTATGTCTTATAAAAATCCTTGACAAAAATTTTTCAGACAAGGTCAAAGAATATTTCCTTACAATATCAGTAAAATGTGTTTATCATGAAGAAAATTTGTAAATGGTATTGATGTGACAGTGACAAGAGTCTGGGGCTGTATCTGAAATCGCCCCTATTCACTATTCCCTATGTTAGTCCACTTATACAGTTCACTTGAAGAAGTGAATGAAAATGAGTGAGTGAATTCGGACACTAAGTTTGCTTCTGCATAGTTTGCTTGCTGTTTAATAATCAGTTTAAACAGGCCATTCCAGTAGTAAGATGAAACGATTTATATTGAACTCTGTCAAGGAAATTACGTATAAAACCTAGTTAAACAATTTAATGATCAATTTAAAACGTATTTGTACCTGTGTTGTACGCAGTACGAGCGCGTTGTAAAATGAACAGATGGATGATTCAGCTACGGCCGCCATCTTCTGGCGAGAATTCAATCGGCACGCGACTCTCACAGTGCATTATGGGTTATCTCCAGCCCTTGAGTGTATATCGGTTGTACACTTTTTTTGCGGTGCATTGTGGGATTGAATGAGTGCACTCGAGAACGTCCACTATGGTTTCGAACACCACTTGGGCAACCATGGCCTAATGGTGAGGGAGTGGGGCTTGTAACCCGAAGGAAGGTTGCTGGTTCGATTCCCACACCAGGCGATTCTTTCCACCTTCAATACCATAAAGTGCCCTTGAGCAAGGCACTGAACCCCCAATTGCTCCCCAGGCACTGGAGCAATGGCTGCCCACAGCTGTGTGTTCACAGTGTGTGTGTGTGTGTCTGTGTGTGTTTGTTCACTTGTCACTGCTGTGTGTATGCACTTGGATGGGTTAAATGCAGAGTACCAATTTCGAGTATGGGTCACCATACTTGACAATATGTCACAACTTAAAATAGCTGTCCCCTCAAATAGTGCCCTATAGGCAATGTTGGGAAGGTTACTTTGGAAAATGAAATAGGTTACAGATTTCAAGTTACTTGATTTAAAATGTAATAAGTAGTGTAAGTTTTCAATTACTTTATAAAAGTAATGTAACTTATTACTTTTACTTTTTGATTACTCATCTAAATTTCGAATATTTTCAACTGTTATTCATTTTGAAACATTTAAACCAGACAGAGTTAATCTTACAGTAGCACTCAACATTGATTATTGTCAGACTTTCAAAATCCTTCATCACTTGAATTAAGTAAGGGATAATATACATCTTTATTTTACGGTAACAACTGGCTACATTATCAACAACGTTATCCCAATTATTACACAACTGCTTCATAGATTATTTAGATGTTTAGGTCAAAATTATTACACACGAAACACTGATCTGAGTTGAAATATTTGAACGCAAAGCTTCCATGAAGAAATCAGTTGCTAGCAAATGGCAAGTTCAAATTAGACATTTTAGGTGTACAGTGCAGTCTTACCAATTTTCTTACACAACATTTCACCACATAAATAATTAAGGAAGTAGTACTAGTTTGTTAGTTATTTTATAATCCATTACAGAGTACAAAAAAAAAATGGCAGCAGGTGCGTTTGTATGAAACAATAGAGTAAGTCCACGATACCAGGATGACAGAATTAAGAAATTGTCCACATAATATTGAATTAAGTTTTAATAATTTATTAGCTAACCAAACACAAAGGTTCCGCCAAGAAAAATTATCAAGAATATAGCACTGACTTAAGTTGCCCTGAATGTCGTGACTGGCCAATCAGAATCGAGCATTCCACAGTACCGTGTAATAATTTAATTTAAAGCACAGCCACCACAAATTCAGACATTTTTTTTTTACTTTTTGGGGGCTCTTTTTATGCCTTTTATTGTGATGGAACAGTAGAGAGATGACAGGAAAGAGCTGGGAGGAGAGAGGGGAGCAGGATCGGCAAAGGACCTCGAGACGGGAATCAAATTAGGGTCACCGTGAGCGCAGCTGCACTATAACAAGATCAACATCATAAGAAATAGTTTAATAGCTGTGATACTGGGTTTGAAATTAAATGTTTGCATAGTTATGACAGGAAACACGAGCAAAAATGCCCTGGAAAAAACAATCTTAAAAAAATAAAGTTTATTTATAAACCCAAACATGAAATAAAACAGTTATAGCATGTGTCCTAAACTCCTGAAACATTGGTGTCTCATTTTAGAGCAGTCAATGCAATTTATGGAAGAAGTCAATTAAATCTGTAAGTGGGGGTGAGTGTGTGAAAAAATTCAGATGTAATCCCCTTTGTAATCTCTGGCATTTTTCAGAAGTAACTGTAATTTAATTACACATGTTTTCTCAGTAACTGTAACTAATTACAATTACATTTATTTTGTAATTAAATTACGTAATTCCGTTACTTGTAACTAGTTACTCCCCAACACTGCCTATAAGGGGCAATTTCGGATACAGCCTGGATTTTGAATTCACAACCAAACATATTTGTGTTTATATGGATTTGGGCCAATGAGATTTCACAATGGGTGGGGCTTCTGAGCATGATGGTATATAATTGAAAACAACTTAATTATCTTAACTCACTTGCATGAAGTTTAGTGAGTATGCAAAGTAATGCAAAAATCCGTTGAGTTGAATTCTGCTTTTGTGCTTAGGGGAGTTCTAGTCACGCATTGCCAGACCTTCAGACTCAGGAACATTGGCCGCTTTGATGGCAAAGGCAAACCAAAGGGGCCATATGACTGACAGGTAAAGCAAACAATCATGTTTCGTTTTGTGCTGCGTCATGTTTAGGGGCGTGGAAATGTCACCAAAATAACAGACTGGCATGAAAAACTGTGGTTGATACTGATCAGTGCTCGTCATCACAGTTGTAAACACGACGGCTTTCTTCTTACCAAGAGGGGTATTTTGTTTCCATGCGAAACGTTAAAGAACGCGACACACGTCTACTGGAAATCCTGTATAATCTAACCAATCCGATGACGACTTTGAAACTCATGAAGTGTTTCCAGCTAAATAGTGTCTTATGCATCAGACGTTTAGCCCACATTCCGTAGGGGTGTTCATACCTTGACATTGACCCAGGTTGGTGTAGTCCGTCTGTGGACCACCCTTTACTCTTTGTACACGAGCCCACTTGACATTTGCTTGATCACCCTGGATCATACCACAGATATTCGGCTTCTCAAAGTGGCAAGAGTCCAGAAAAGTTGAGGCTGTAGCTGGAAGAATTGTGAAAAATGTTTAGGACGTGTGTGTGAAGTGAGTGAGAGAAGCCAAGTAGTTGAGCAAGCAGTCTTTATGTTATCAGTCAGATTAATGTCAATACATTTATAAATAAAAATGGTGGATTATAGAGTCAAGTTCAACCAGTCTTCCACAGAAAGTGCTTAATCATAAACTTACTACAATTGTACAGTCGATTCAGCTTAAGCAGATCACTGTCACTAAACTCCATGCGTTGACCAATCACATCCAAGAATTCTGGTATCTTGGTAATGATGGTTGGCTCATTGGCCTTGCTGAAGGCCATCTTACTGTAGTGCATGACTGAACCGTAATCATAGGGCACACCGAGAGGGCTTGACACTGTTTCATTGTACAAAATGAAGTTGTGCTTTTCACCTTAGTCAGAAACAAACCGCAAAACAGTTAATGAACAAATGAGTTGCATTTAACATTATTATAAACTGCATATATAGAGAGATTTTAGGACTTTGGCAAAACAGAATTATGCTATTATTGAGGCATGTATTTAAGAATTCAAAAATTACCCGCTTCAATCTGGTCCCACACTACGGTGACATAGTCGTCTCTGTCAGATCTGGACTGTTCGTGCCAAAACCCCAGCGCATGCAGAAACTCATGCTCCACAATTCCTAAATGGTCACAGTTTTCACCAATTGACAACTCCTGTCCCCCCATGTGTTGATTGCCTACGTATGAGTAACAGCTGACGGAACAGAAAAACATCACCATTTCATCACCCTGAAATTTTTGCCGCAGCTTTTAATCTTTAATATGACTCGGGAACATCAACTAACATATTCATTATTTTGATTTCATGGGAATTTAAAACTAAGATTAAAAAATTAAAAATTTTAAATAAAAAAATTAAATAAAAAAGTGACAAATGTGAATAGAATTTAGATTTTTACGCAATGTGTGAAGATGAGTTTAAATGTGTGTAATGTTTTGAAGTTTTCTCACCCGTCGTCTTTAAATATAAAAATGTAGTTTGGCTCACAACGCCAGGGTTTGAAGTCAATACAGGTCTTGAGTCTGAATTGCTCAAATGCTTTCAGTATCACACCTTTGGCATTGATTTCTGTCAAAGGAAAAGAAAAGGAAAAAGAGCAAGTAAAACAGAAGGGCAGCAATTTAAAGCAAGTATTAAGTTGGAATTAGAATGTCAGATACAGATCAAAGCTGTTATTATATATTCACAAACCAAGGCTGCAGTCAAGGAAGTATGGCACAGTGGTCGGCCAACGATACTTTTCACCCAGAATTGTGTTTTTGACTCCTCCCTGTTAAATATGGATTTATTTATTTAATAAAGTTGTATTATTTTGATGTTTAGTGCTTGAAACTTTACTCTTCTCATCATTAGTTTGACCTCCTGAGGATAATGTTGACATTTTCTAAAGGTTAAGAATGTCCTAAAAAAATATTTTACTTATTTTCAGGCCCAGAGATTCAGGCCCTATTTTGTACCCTATTTGTGAAACGTGGCATAAGAATTTCCTCAAAGAAAACACTGACCTCCTGTATCAGAATATCTCCTTCCACCAGGTGAAGTCCTGCCGCTGTTGAACAAGACAGCAGTTAATGTAAAAATGTCACAGAAATTATGCTAGATTTAAAATTTGATATTAATGTTTCCACAAACCTTTATTTATATCAAATATATCCCAGTCTTTTCCATCATTCACATCAGTTTCTTTATTCCCTACAAAAATAAATTATTTAATTAATTTAAAAAAGGTCCGATTCAGAGCATAATATATAAAATAATTTTAAACAGTTGTGATAGTTGAATACATGTGATTGTTATGACTCACCTGTAAGAGAAGATATTGGCTTTGAAAGAAAACATTTGAGTGGTAAGTGTCAAAGATGTCCATTTACAGTGCAAGATTTGTATATTGTATAACCTGCTATTATAAAATAAACAAAAACTATATCATAAAACTCATTCTCAGTCTTGAACAAGGTCATTACGTTGACCATTTGCTTTTCTTCAGCACAATATCAATCAATGCATAATCACAAAATCATTGCTTCTATGACATCTGAATTCTACACTCACCAAACACAGCGCTGTGGCGCACATGCACAGAATCAGCAATGTATGGAGAGACTCCATGAGAACTTCACTCTGAGCCATTCTGTTCAGAACATCAGTGCATTGTGCATTAACCAGTTTATAGAACAAAAGAGTTTAGTCTGCAAAGATACAAGCTTGTTATAGTATATGATTTATAATGATGAACTTAATATTATTAGACAAGATAAAAGTAATCATTAAATATGATCTGGCTAAGAGTCAGAAGGAGTTTAAAGGAACATTTTTCGTTTTGTGAAAAGTTGCTGAAGATGTACTCACCCTTGTTATGGAAAAATGTTTCCAACTCTTATTGTGAGGCAATAACTCAGAGAGTATTGTAGAATAGGAAAAACAGGGTTTATTTTTGCAAGAAGGTCAGACAGTCATATAGAGCATCTGCAGAATGTGTGACAAAGAGGAAGTCTTCGAATGAGTATTTATATCCTAACCATACCAGGATGTTTCTATGTCATCCAATCATAATACATACTCAATGTATGTTTCCTTTTAGGGTATCTGTCTATTGCTTCTCAGACTAGGGCTGATATTTAATGCAAAGCATCTTCCTAAAAGTCAGAGTATCAGATGAACTGACTAGTACTAAATTTCGGGGGTTTAGTCATCCATGGCGGAATAGGGTCTTGATCTGGAAAATCATAATTTTTGCACCTGCACATACAGTGAGGGAAAAAATGATTTGATACCCTGCTAATTTTGTATGTTTGACCACTGACAAAGAAATTATCAGTCTATAATGTTGATGGTAGGTTACAGTGAGAGACTGAATAACAACAAAAAAATCAAAAAAGTTATAAATTGATTTGCACTTTAATGAGTGAAATAAGTATTTGACCCCTTCACAAAACATGACTTAGTACTTGGTGGCAAAATGCTTGTTGGCAATCACAGAGGTCAGACTTTTCTTGTAGTTGGCCACCAGGTTTGCACACCTCTCAGGAAAGATTTTGTCCCACTCCTCTTTGCAGATAAAGTCATTAAAGGAGAACTCCGGTGTGATTTTGACCTGAAGTGTATTGAATCATGATACCGAGTGTGAACGTACCTTGCATATCTCATCTCGGTTTGTGTCCAGCTGTCCGAAATCTGGGGTCAGTTAGCCGATGCTCACAACAGGTTGTCAGTGAGAGTCAACAGGGCATCGGAATAGCCATGTAAATAAATCACTGTTTTACGCCATTTACGAGGCACAAAGTAGCTCCACACTTCATTGGTAGACTTCCAAGGGCCCTGACATTTAAAACGAGACATTGAGAACTCAGAAAAAGCACCGGTATTTTATTTACAAGTAGATTTATACAGACATTTTCCACCAGGAACAGGCCGGTCGCCGCCATCTTAAATGTAGTCACGATAAGTCGAGTGTCGAGCACGAAGGAAACTACAACCTGATACGTTGATAACCTGATAAATTCCTTGGTGCTCGACACTCGACTTATCATGACTAAGTTCAGGATGGCGGCGACCGGATTTTCTTTCCCAGGTACTGTCTGTATAAATCTTCTTGTAAATAAATTACCGGTGCTTTTTCTGAGTTCTCAATGTCTCGTTTTAAATGTCAGGGCCCTTGGAAGTCTACCAATGAAGTGTGGAGCTACTTTGTGCCTCGTAAATGGCGTAAAACAGTGATTTATTTACATGGCTATTCCGATGCCCTGTTGACTCTTACTGACAACCTGTTGTGAGCATCGGCTAACTGACCCCAGATTTCGGACAGCTGGACACAAACCGAGATGAGATATGCAAGGTACGTTCACACTCGGTATCATGATTCAATACACTTCAGGTCAAAATCACACCGGAGTTCTCCTTTAAGGTTTCGAGGCTGACGTTTGGCAACTCTAACCTTCAGCTCCCTCCACAGATTTTCTATGGGATTAAAGTCTAGAGACTGGCTGGGCCACTTCAGGACCTTAATGTGCTTTTTTTTGAGCCCTCCTTTGTCACCTTGGCCGCTGTTTGGGTCATTGTCATGCTGGAATACCCATTTTCAATGCCCTGGCTGAGGAAAGGAGGTTCTCACCCAAGATTTGAGGTACATGGCCCATCCATCGTCCCTTTGATGCGGTGCAGTTGTCCTGTCCTCTTAGCAGATAAAACCCTCAAAGCATAATGTTTCCACCTCCATGTTTGATGGTGGGGATGGTGTTCTTGGGGTCATAGGCAGCATTCCTCCTCCTCCAAACACAGCGAGTTGAGTTAATGCCAAAAATCTCGATTTTAGTCTCATCTGACCACAACACTTTTACCCAGTTCTCCTCTGAATCATTCAGATGTTCACTGACAAACTTCAGAGGGCCTGTACATGTGCTTTCTTGAGCAGGGGGACCTTGTGGGCACTGCAGGAGTTCAGTTCTTCACGGCGTAGTGTGTTACCAATTGTTTTCTTGGTGACTATGGTCCCAGCTGCTTTGAGATCTTTGACAAGATCCTCCCGTGTAGTTCTGGGCTGATTCTCACCATTTTCTCATGATCATTGAAACTCCACGAGGTGAGATCTTGCATGGAACCCCAGACCGAGGGAGATTGACAGTTATTTTGTGTGACTGTTGTCACTTTCTCACCAAGTGGCTTGGTGATGATCTTGTAGCCCATTCCAGCCTTGTGTTGGTGTAAAATCTTGTCCCTGACATCCATGGACGACTCTTTGGTCTTGGTCATGGTGGAGAATTTGGAATCTTATTGAATGCTTCTGTGGATTTTTTTGCTGTTATTCTGTCTCTCACTGTTAAAATAAATAAAATTATAGACTGATAATTTCTTTGTCAGTGGTTGAACGTACAAAATCAGCAGGGGATCAAAAAAAATGTTCCTCACTGTACATTATAACTTTGTGTGACAAATTTCATGACAGCATTTTTTATCACCTTCAGATTGCAAGGCCATAAACACACTAGAATAAGATAAAAATAACAATAAAAGCAGCTAATTTTGCTGTGCTATCCTGTCGGGAAGTTGGGAAAGCTTCCACCCATTTTCATCATGTATACACCATCTTTAAGCAATATTTCTTCCCTTCACTGGGAGTTAATTCAGTGAAATCTGTCATTTAATTTTCAAATGGTTTTGATGGTTGTTGCATCACCATCCCTTTTCCTGTGTTAAACTTGCAACATGTTGCAGGTTTGGCAATACTTCTCTGCATAAGTTGTTAAGTCTTTTTTGAACCAATTTCAAGTAATCAAATTGAGCATCCCCTTCTTTTGACATCTGGTCCAACCCAAAAAAAAAAAAAAAAGCCAAATCCCATTGTCATAAACACAACCATTTTTTTCTCCATTGTTGCATCTCCGTTACTTACCTGCACCAGGATGCACTATGGGAAACAGACATGTACCACCTTACCTAAGCATTATTGCAGACTGTGTACACCCACGGCAGCTAAAGGGGGACCATGCTCCATGAAGATATTTTGTAAATTTCATACCGTGAAAAAATAAAAACTTAATTTTTAATTAGTAATATGCATTGCTAAAAACTTCATTTGGACAACTTTAAAGAAGATAGAGTTGTCAATTCACATGTTCTAATCACTGAACTTGTAGTGCCAAGAACTACTAAATGTTGATCCTGAGGCTTGCTATAACTGCAGAGAGAAAAAAGGAGATCAGATTGACCACAGAGTGTGAAGGCGTTAGAGGAAGTGGCTGTGAGACTGCAGCGAGGGAGAGGTGAGTTAACAAAAATAACTTTGTGCATATTAAGGCAATGGTTATTTGAGGCAATGAACTAAAAGTTCAGTGATTAGAACATGTGAATTCCTTTTACGGGCCCACCTAGGGCTAGCCTAAGGACCCCCAGCAGGCTGCCAGCACAGGCTTTGCTCATTGGCCCCTTAGAGCTGAACCTGCACAGGCAGCCCTCACTTAGCCCCCAGAATGTCCTCCCTAGACCCACACAGGGCCCATAAATGAAAATTAGCCCATTATTTACTTACCCTCAAGTTGTCTTAGGTGTATATGACTCTCTTTTAGACTGATTCATCAGTCCAAAACAAGTCCAATAAAGTGCATCCATCCGTAATAAAAAGTGTAAATAATATAAATAATGGGCTAAGTTTCATTTTTGGGTGAACTAACCCTTTAATAAATATGTTAATTGATGGACTGAAGTCATGTGGAATACTTGTGGATTATTGTGATGTTTTTATCTGATGGCACCCATTCACTGCAGAGGATCCATTGGTGAGTAACTGATTGCTACATTTCTCCAAGTCTGTTCTGATGAAGGAACAAACTCATCTACATCTTTGATGGCCTGAGGGTGAGTACATTTTTTTAGTTAATTTAGGCTATTTTTTTCATTGCACACATCTTCTCCACAGTAGAATGTTTTATTACAACTTTTATTGCAATTTTTTTAAATTCAAACATTTTCCAAAAGAAATACCCACAAACAATATTACAAGCATAAGTGTATATAATCATAGGTCACAGTTTTCACCAATTGACAACTCCTGTTTCCCCACATGACGATTCCCCACGTATGAGTTACAGCTGATGGAAAGAAACATCTGAAATAGTACCTTTTTGCAAAAATATATATCAAAAGTCCAAAATTGCTCATAACTCCTAAACCGTTCGCCCCTGAAATGTTTGGGTATTGTGGATTTTTTTTTTTTTTTTAAACTACTTTTGCAAACTAGTCCTAGTTTTTTTGCCCGATCGAAACCAAATTAGTGTAGGAAGATCCCCTGGAGAGTGAATATCAATAACTATCAAAAAAAGTTCAACTTCTGGCTCTCCATCGCAAAGGGACAGCAAAACGTTCATATTGCCGGGCCATATCGCATTTTCAAAGGCGTGAACCGCGGTTGCCCAACCCTGTTCTGGATTTCTGGAGGTTTTTCACACATATGCACCATATTCATGTCATACGATAGATCTCCTCATTCCAAACAACTTTGCCTCTAGAACCACTATCTATCAAACCGTTTGGTAAATGATTGAGAAATATAAAAAAAAAAAAAAAATCTGCAGTACAATTCTCTGGACCCATAAGCCTATAAAGCCTAAATAAAAACTCAAAACTTCACAAAACCTGGTGAGCATATGCGACATGGGATTCTAAATAAGCATGCAAAGTAGAGATCAGACCACAGCTGGTGCTATAACAGTCATAAATGTAAAAAAAAAACATGTGGCCTGGATTTGGCAAAAAATGCTTTTTATCACTGATTTAGGTTGTTACAGGATTGATAAACTCTAAGTAAAGATTAGTAATGTTTTGAAGTTTTCTCACCCGCTGCCTTTAAATACCAAAATGTAGTTTGGCTCTCCGACCCAGGATTTAAAGACAATACAGGTCTTGAGTCTGTATTGCTCCAATGCTTTCAGTATCACACATTTGGCATTGCATTCTATATAAAAAAACATATATTAAATGAGATTTATATTTGAGCATATATTACATTAGAACTGTCAGATACAGGTCAAAGCATATATTCAATTTAATCAATTAGTATATATTAACCGACCATAATGATAGCTGATATGATTTATTACAGTAATGTTCACTATGTCTTAATCCGGAATAAACAGAGTACACACAGAGCTAGACAAGATAAGCATTTGAGGAACAACTTGTTTCACTAGATAAGACCCTTCTTCCTCAGCTGGGATCGCTTAGAGGTCTTTTGAAGCTGCATTTAGACTGCATTTTGGAAGTTCAAACTTGCAGGCACCATAGAAGTCCATTATATGGAGAGAAATCCTGAAATGTTTTCCTCAAAACACATAATTTATTTACAACTGAAGAAAGAAAGACATGAACGTCTTTGATGAAAAGGGGGTGAGTACATTATCTGTAAAGTTTTGTTCTGGATGTGAACTTCCCTTTAAATCAATGCAGGTTCTGTCCATTGCTCTCCTAAAGTCAGTTTAACCAGTTTAGTAGCTTTATTTATATATGTTGATATTTTGAATATATTATAATATGATGATGTCTTAAATGTGGTGGTGGTGCTGTTGACAGCTCAGCCAAGTCAGAAGAGCAGTCAAAAGAAGTAGACTGACATCAGTCAGGACAGGTACAACAGAGTCCTCTTACTGCTAATACTTTATTTAATACATTTATTCATTTCGCAGATGGTTTTATCCAAAGAGACTTACAAATGAGGAAAGAAGCAATAAACACGAGAAGTGCTAGCAATCTAGTAGTAAAATTTTATCAGCTTTTTTTTTTTTCTTTTTTTTTTTGGTTTTTGGACCAGAGACATTTTTAAAAGCAAGATATAATTCAGTAGGTTCAGCTCAGTAAAGAAGACAATCTGGCAAATGCTGGAAAGATTTTTTTCTCTCTCTCGGTTGAGGCTTCATGACGTATCCTGCATGATGTCATGGGGATCTTTTTAAGTCCACTGTCCTTTTAAATGGACATTTGGGGTTCTGTAAGAAGAAATTCAGTTCAATGGGAGTTACTGTACATGCGTTTATATTTATTAATGGTACAATTATCAAGTATGGGAGAAGGGAACTGGTATATGGACACATACACCATCTGTCTGTTTGGCTCCTCAACTCCAAGACTCTGACTCTCTGGTCTGACACTCCAAAAGTCTAGTCACATCTATTCATGAAGTAAAAAGTTAAAACTTTGGTCATATTTCATAGGAATTTCTCTAATGTGGAATAAAAACATACTGCTCACAAACCTTCAAGGGAGAAGAGGAAGATGACATCATCTCCTTTGATGAAGCTTCGACTCTTCAGGCGATCGTGTCTGATGTAATTACTGTTACCGTAACCCGGCCCTCGGTAGTATGAACTACCATCTGTGTCAGTGACTAGACAGCCTACTTTTCGTGGGTTGTCCCAGAAATACTTAACTTTACCCTTGGCTGCACAAAGAGAGAAGAAAACATCTTTTATTGACTTATATCTCTAAATAATCTGTAACCAAATATCTGTACTTAGCACATAAGCATTAATGGCTCTTAAAAATGCATAATATCTATAATTTTGTGTCTTACAGTCAGTAGAGTTCTTGGTTGGATCTGTAGTGACCATCCTAATGTTGTTCATGCGGTGTTGGATGTCTGGATTCTGGTCCATCAGCTCCATGGATGCCTGTCGCCATGGACATGGCCATTGGAGTTTGTTGTCATAGGGTCCAGAAGTCAAGTGGAAATAGATTGCCATTTTACCTGGGCTTTTTGTCACACCATTAATGTACAAACTAACTTGAAATGAGTAACCATCTGGGGACAGGAAGCGGGGGCTGTAGGTTTTGGAACCGGCATGGGCTTTAGCAAGAATACTAGTAAAATTACGAATACGCCAAGTGTGTTGAGGACAATGGGTCTCTGAGAGGTTGATGTCATCCAGCGACAAACCACCCTTTGATACGTCTCTTCCTTTAACTCCTTCAAACACCACTCTGAATTTGTCAGCGACATTTAATGTAACATGGTATAGTTCCCAAGAGCCTTTGTGTCCACCTAAACAGTGCAAGTAAAAGTTACCCATAGCCTACGGAATTATCTATCAGTGTTTTAAACATTAAGATTTATTACCTCTGATCTTCTGAATGAGTCTCAGGGCTCCTTTGGGGTTTTTAGAGGTGTATTCGCGCACCAAGATGTTCAGCAGATCATCGGCGCCCCCGCTGTTGTAGTGATAGAACTGCAGGCATTGGGAGCGTCTTTTGGGGTAAAAGAGGCAACTTTCCAGATAAGCCTTGTCACCTTGCGTACCTGTGGCTGTGCTGAAATGCATGAAGAACCCAAGCCCTGTAAAATTATAAACTTTATTAGACAGCCTATTAAGCCAGTTTTCTCGCTTTCACTTTGGATATAATAATGGAGTTTAAAGATAATTTTGAATGTCTTATAAAAATCCTTGAAAAGAAATGTTCAGACAAGGTCAAAGAATATTTCCTTATAGTATAAGTAAAATATGTTTATCATGAAGACCAAAATGCACACAGTAAAAGTTGGATGAACACCTTTATCCTTATCTCATTAAGCCAAGGAAGAAAATTTGTAAATGGCATTGAAGCGACAATGACAAGAGTCTGGATTTTGAATGCATCACAACCAAACATATTTGCGTTTATATGGATTTTGGGCCAATGAGATTTCACAATGGGTGGGGCTTCTGAGCATGATGGTATATAAATGGAAACAATTGCAAAATTGTCTTATCTCACTTGCATGACGTTTTATTGCTAGTGAGCATATAAATTAATGCAAAAGTCTGTTGGGTGTTTTTGGGTTGAATTCTGCTTGTGGTTAGGGGTGTCCTAGTCTCGCATGCCCAGACCTTCAGACTGACAGCAGAAGGTCTGGGAACATTGGCTGCTTTAATGGCAAAGGCAAACCCAAGAGGCCATATGTTTAGAGGCATGGAAATGTCACCAAAATAACAGACCGGCGTGTAAAACTGTGGTTGATCCTGATAAGCACTCGTCATCACAGTTGTAAACACAACAGCTTTCTTCTTTCGTGAGGGGGTTTTTGTTTCCATGTGGAATGTTAAAGAACGTGACATACACGTCTCCCGGAAATCCTGTATAAACTAACCAATCTGATGCAGACTGAAGTTTTTCAGCTAAGTTTGCCTTATGCATCAGACGTTTAGCCCACATTCCGTAGGGGTGTTCATACCTTGACATCGACCCAGGTTGGTGTAGTCTGTCTGTGGACCACCCTTTACTCTTTGTACACGAGCCCACTTGGCATTTCCTTGATCACCCTGGATCATACCACAGATATTCGGCTTCTCAAAGTGGCAAGAGTCCAGAAAAGTTGAGGTTGTAGCTGGAAGAATTATGAAAAATGTTTAGGATGCATGTGTGAGAGAAGCCAAGTAGTTGACCAAGCAGACTTTATCTTATCAGTCAGATTAATGTCAATACATTTATAAATAAAAATGGTGGATTATAGAGTCAAGTTCAACCAGTCTTCCACAGAGAGTGCTTAATCATGAACTTACTACAGTTGTACAGTCGATTCAGCTTAAGCAGATCACTGTCACTAAACTCCATACGTTGACCAATCACATCCAAGAATTCTGGTATCTTGGTAATGATGGTTGGCTCATTGGCCTTGCTGAAGGCCGTCTTACTGTAGTGCATGACTGAACCGTAATCATAGGGCACACCGAGAGGGCTTGACACTGTTTCATTGTGTAAAATGAAGTTGTGCTTTCCACCTTAGTGAGAAACAAACCGCAAAACAGTTAATGAACAAATGAGTTTGCATTTAACATTATTATATACTGCATATATAGAAAGATTTTAGGACTTTGGCAAGACAGTATGATGTTATTATTGAGGCATGTATTTAAGAATTCAAAAATTACCGGCTTTAATCTGGTCCCACACTATGGTGACATAGTCGTCTCTGTCAGATCTGGACTGTTCGTGCCAAAAACCCAGCGCATGTAGAAACTCATGCTCCACAGTTCCTAAACTGTCACAGTTTTCACCAATTGACAACTTCTGTTCCCCCATGTGTTGATTCCCTACGTATGAGTAACAGCTGATGGAGCAGAAAAACATCACCTTTCATCACCCTGAAATTCTGCAGCTTTTAATCTTTAAAATGACTCGGGAACATCGAGTTGACTGTGCATGTTCAACATCCTATTGGTTCTTTACAGGAAACAGAAATGATTAATTCACCTCTAGAAGTTATTCATCCTGTGACTGCCCCTTAGGCCTTGTCCCAAATGGCACACTTCATGTGCAATTGCAGTCTTGCGGACTTACAACAGCTGCTGCATGTGCGTGTCTGCTAAGTCCCTGAGACCGTAGGGTGTCCCATTTGTCATTTTAGCTTTCAGAAGCGTGCTCGCGACCGACCCCTTTGCGGCCGCTGTATTCCCTTGAAGTCTACAGCAGACTTCTACATGATCATTTCAGCCACATTACAGTGAGGGAAAAATTATTTGATCAACTGCTAATTGTGTATGTCAGAATAACAAAAAATCCAGAAAAACTCATTTCAAAAAAGTTATACATTGATTTGCATTTTAATGAGTGAAATAAGTATTTCAATCACAGTGGTCAGACATTTCTTGTAGTAGGCAACCAGCTTTGCACACTTCTCAGGAGGGATTTTGTCCCACTCTTCTTTGCAGATCCTTCTATTTATTATGGTGTCAAGGCTGACGTTTGGCAACTCAAACCTTCAGCTCCCTCCACAGATTTTCGATTGGATCAAGGTCTGGAGACTGGCTAGGCCACTCTAGGATCTTAATTTACTACTTCTTGAGCCACTCCTTTGTTGCAGTGGCCGTGTGTTTTGAGTCATTGACATGCTGGAATACCCATGCACAACCCATTTTCAATGCCCCGACTGAGGGAAGGAGGTTCTCACCCAAGATTCGATGGTACATGGCCCATCCATCGTCTCTTTGATGCACTGAAGTTGTCCTATCCCCTTAGCAGAAAAACACCCCCAAAGCATAATGTTTCCACCTCCATGTTTGACAGTGGGGATGGTGTTCTTGGGGTCATAGGCAGCATTCCTCCTCCTCCAAACACAGTTAGTTGAGTTGATGACAAAGAGCTTGATTTTGGTCTCATCTGACCACAACACTTTCACCCAGTTCTCCTCTGAATCATTCAGATGTTCATTGACAAACTTCAGACGGGCCTGTACATGTACTTTCTTGAGCAGGGGGACCATGCGGGCGCTGCAGGATTTCAGTCCTTTACGGCGTAGTGTATTACCAATTGTTTTCTTGGTGACTATGGTCCCAGTTGCCTTGAGATCATTGACAAGATCCTTTCTTTGTAGTTCTGAGCTGATTCCTCACCATTCTCATGATAATTGAAACTCCACAAGGTGAGATCTTGTCATGGAGCTCCAGACCGAGGGAGATTGACAGTTATTTTATGTGTCTTCTATTTGCGAATAATCCCACTAACTGTTGTCACCTTTTTACCAAGCTGCATGGTGATGGTCTTGTAGCCCATTCCAGCCTTGTGTAGGTCTACAATCTTGTCCCTGACATCCTTGGACAGCTCTTTGGTCTTGGCCATAGTGGAGAGTTTGGAATCTGATTGATTGATTGATTCTGTGGACAGGTTTTTTTTTTAAATTCAGGTAACAAACATCTTGTTGCCCGTATAAAAGATACCTAGGAACCAAAAATCTTGCTGATTGATAAGAGATCAAATACTTATTTCAGTCATTAAAATGCAAATAAATTTGTAACTTTTTTTGAAATGTCATTTTTCTAGAGTATTTTGGTTGTTGTTATTCTGTCAAAATACTCACTGTTAAAATAAACCTATTATTAAAATTATAGACTGAACATTTCTTTGTCAGTGGGAAAATGTACAAAATCAACAGGGGATCAAATTTTTTTTCCCTCACTGTACATCACAAAAGTATGGACTCAGAGGAAGACTGCAAGGGCTTAGGGTGCAATTTGTGACAGGGTGCATACCGGAAGGAGAAATGATTAATTCACCTCTGGAGTTTTCACCTCTTGAGTTGTTCAACATGACAGCAGTATTGAATACTGAAATAAGTTAATAATTGCCAGCCTTCCTTACAAACACGTTTACAGTTACATGATGCGTTTCTGGTCTCAAATTGATCAGCAAAATGATCCAATCTTCCCATCACTAGTAGTGAGGTCTGTGGCAGACTTCTACCTGACAGTCAATGCGGCATTATGTCATGAAAGTGTGGACTTTCATGACAGGAAAACTGTAGGGTTTAGGTTGCGTTTTGGGACAGGGTCATACAGACATGTCTATGAGTGGGCGGGACGCTTTGGATTCTAGAGAGCATTTGATTGGACAGAAAGTTTGATGAGAAGCTGAAGTGCAGGATGATGTCATCAAAATCGTTGATTTATATTGGTTGAAGTTAGAGACTGTAAGTTTTGAATGCTTTTATCTTCTAAATGCGAATTCTGTGCAATTTTGGAGCACACTAGCTTATAATTAACCTTAAGGCTAACATATTCAATTTCGATTTTATGGGAATCTAAAACTAGGATAAAAAAAATGAAAAACTTTAAATAAAAAAGTGACAAATGTGAATAGAATTTCGATTGTGCGAAGATGAGTTTAAATGTGTGTAATGTTTTAAAGTTTTCTCACCCGTTGCCTTTAAAAATGAAAATGAAGTTTGGCTCACTACGCCAGGGTTTGAAGTCAATACAGGTCTTGAGTCTGAATTGTTCAAATGCTTTCAGTATCACACCTTTGGCATTGATTTCTATCAAAAGAAAAGAAAAGAAAAAGAGCAAGTAAAACAGAAGGGCAGTGAGTGAGCAATTTGAAGCAAGTATTAAGTTGGAATTAGAATGTCAGATACAGATCAAAGCTGTTTTTATATATTCACAGACCAAGGTTGCAGTCGAGGAAGTACGGCACAGTGGTCGGCCAACGATACTTTTCACCCAGAATTGTGTTTCTGACTCCTCCCTGTTAAATATGGATTTATTTTATTTAACAAAGTTGTATTATTTTGATGTTTAGTGCTTGAAACTTTACTTTACTCATCATTAGTTTGACCTCCTGAGGTTAAGAATTTTCTAAAGGTTAAGAATTTTCTAAAAATATTTTATTATTTTTCAGGCCCAGAGATTCAGGCCCGGTTTTGTACCCTATTTGTGAAAAGTGGCATAAGAATTTGTTCAAAGAAAACACTGACCTCCTGTATCAGAATATCTCCTTCCACCAGATGAAGTCCTGCCGCTGTTGAACAAGACAGCAGTTAATGTAAAAATGTCACAGAAATTATGCTAGATTTAAAATATGATATTAATGTTTCCACAAACCTTCATTTATATCAAATATATCCCAGTCTTTTCCATCATTCACATCAATTTCTGTATTCCCTACAAAAATAAATGAATTAATTAATTTAAAAAGGTCAAATTCAGAGCATAATATATAAATACATTTAAAACGTCTCAGGTTATGTATTTAACCATGGTTCCCTGAGATACACAACATTCGTTTCTTCATCTAAAGCTTACACCCAATGCATGGCGAAGAGACTAGAGGACGCAGTATCTCGTTCCCTATCTTAGGGAACCATGGTTACATATATAACCTGAGACGTTCCCTCTCGAGGGAACTCAAACCGCATCCTCTAGGGGTCGCTATGAGGAATGAATATACCCACGCTGCGATGCTGAGAAGAGTGCATGCTATTAGAGTGAGCACTGAGTACCAACTTCCTTAAGTTAAGTAAATTGCCCCTGGGACGTTAGTGACGGCTGTCAGTGACGTTATCCCCCTCGGCCAAAGGCCAGAGCTGTTACCCACTTCCCTGCATAGGGTCAGAAGGCTGGACCCAGGGTAGAGCTCAATGCTTGGAATCAAGGAGACTCCTTCAGGGGGATACGGCTAAGTACCTAGGATAAGCTAGACCTGCCTGTCATGTAGGAGCTACCACTAGCTCTGAATGGGTCTGTTCCCTCAGGAACCGACTCACAGAACAAGGGAAGCAGTTCCTGTGGACTTCTTTTTTTTTTTTTTTTTTGAAACAGTTCTAATAAGGCAACCTAGGAGTGCCTCGACACGTCGTAGGTAGCAGATAGTCAAGAGGTATCTGCGATGATACCTAAGTGGAGTTGGGCCCAAGGAGACCAGGGTTTTAAACCAACTCAAAAATGGGAATGAAGTTTAGCGCGTCACCCATACCAAACAGGATTTTTTTTTAAAAGTTCACAAAGACTTGGTGTCTTGCTGACGCTGGCCAGTTTCATTGTCGTTTTTGTATGTATTCTTCAGACACGAATCATGCTGACAGCATTCCCCATAGCGACCCCTAGAGGACGCGGTTTAATTTCCCTTGAGAGGGAAACAGTTGTGATTATTGAATACATAATTGTTGATTGTTATGACTCACCTGTGAGTGAAGATATTGGCTTTGAAAGAAAACATTTGAGTGGTAAGTGTCAAAGATGTCCATTTACAGTGCAAGCTTTGTATATTTTTATAACCTGGTATTATAAAATACCCACAAACTATATCATAAAACATGTATCATTACACTATAATAGTTTTGCTCTAAAATATGATCATTTGTTTTTGTTTAGCACAATATTAATCAACGCATAATCACAAAATCATCGCTTCTATGACATCTGAATTCTACACTCACCAAACACAGCGCTGTGGCGCACATGCACAGAATCAGCAATGTATGGAAAGACTCCATGATCACTTCACTCTGAGCCGTTATCTTCAGAACATCAGCGCATTGTGCATTAACCAGTTTATAGAACAAAAGAGTTTAGTTTGCAATGATACAAGCTTGTATCCGATAGTATATGATTTATAATGATAAACGTAATATTATTAGACATGATAGAAGTAATTATTAAATATGATCTGGCTAAGAGTCAGAAGTAGTTTAAAGGAACAGTTTACCCAAATTGAAAATTTTCTGAAGATGTACTCACCCTTATTATGGAAAAATGTTTCCAACTCTTATTGTGAGGCAATAACTTGTAGAATAGGAAAAACCGGGTTTATTCTTGCAAGAAGGTCAGAAAGTCATACAGAGCATCTGCAGAGTGTGTGAGAAAGAGGAGCTCTGACTGTTTATTTATATCTGAATCAAACCAGGATGTTTCTAGATCATCCAATCATAATGCATACTCAATGTATGTTTCCTTTTAGGGTATCTGTCTATTTCCCCTCAGACTAGGGCTGATTAAGTATTTAATGCAAAGCATCTTCCAAAAAGTCGGAGGATCAGATGAACTGAACCAGTACTAAATTTCAGGGGCTTAGTCATCTATGATGGAATAGGGTCTAAATCTAGGAAATCGTCATTTTTGGGCACCTGCACATACAGTGAGGGAAAAAAAGTATTTGATCCCCTGCTGACTTTGTACGTTTGCCCACTGACAAAGAAGTGCTCAGTCTATAGTTTTAATGGTAGGTTTATTTGAACAGTGAGAGAAAGAAATAACAACATGATGACATTAACTAAGTGTTGTTCCTGAGGCTTGCTACAGTATAACTGCAGAGAGAAAAGGGGGCTGGCTAACCACAGAGTGCGAAGGGGGTTGAGAAAGTGGCTGTTGGTGAGCCCGCAGTGAGGGAGAGGTAAGATGAAGAAGCAAGATGCTACTAACCACTGACAACTCCAACTTGCTGCTTGTTAAAAAATATTGAGGTATTGAGCTGTTGGAGGGAAAATCTGACCGTAATGTAGGAACTTGTGAAAATCAGGGAAATGGTTATCTATCTTTCATAGTTGATTCTGGCACTACAAGTTCAGTGATTAGAACAACTGACTTTCCCCATTAGCAAAATATTGGCCCGTGCATGGGCAGCCTTCACTAGTTCCACGCTATTAATCTACAACAATATCTGTTTCACTATTAATACTTTTCAGCTACTATAACTTGTGACTATAACAAAAATTAAAATTAGCCCATTATTTACTCACCCTCTAGGCGTCTTAGGTGTCTTCCTTCTTTAAGACGAATGCAGTCGGAGTTATATTAAAAAATGCTCTAGCCCCTTTAAGCTTTATAATGGCAGTGGGTGGGTCTTTCTCTTCGTTTATCAAAAACAAGTCGAATCTTTTGCTATGGGTTTGATTATGCACAGTCGACTACACAGAAGCTACAACGATTTATCATGCCGTATTAAAGAGCACCAAAACAGTATTTATTGCTTGAATTTCCTCATAAAATAGACAGAATTTAAAATTTGAGGCTTTGTTTCATTGCGATTTATGGGATAGGAGGCGCACTATGTAGGCTACTGTTCATTCAGCAACTGAAAACAGCATAGACCAAAAGATCGACTAGGATTTACAAATCAATATTGATTATAAAAATGAGAATATATTAAAATAGCTGTCACTGCTGGGTGTGGTGTTGAACATGAAAAGGTAGGCCGTTTCATATGTTCTCTTTGAAATAAATGCAAAAGCCTATCGTCCTGTAGGTTTATAATAAAAAAAAAAAAAATGTGAACGAAAATAAATGCAATTAAATGTGTTATTAGGATTAAAATTTGAAAATTAAAATGATGGGTAATGGATTATGACGGAATTTTTACGACCCTGTCCGTCAAAATGACGCAACCTCTTGGAATCTCATTCTGACGGCACCCATTCACTGCAGAGGATCCATTAGAGAGCAACTGATGTAATGCTACATTTCTCCAAATCTGTTCTGATGAAGGAACAAACTCATCTACATCTTGGATGGCATGAGGGTGAGATTATTATTTTTTAGTCTATTCCATTTAGTCTATTTCTTTCACTGCACACATCTTTTCCACAGTAGAATGTTTTATTAAGACTTTTATTGCACTTTTTTTTTATTTAAACATTTTCCAAAAGAAATTCCCACAAACAATAGTACAAGCATAAGTGTATATTACATGATTTAAATGTTGTATCTGAAAATAAAGTGCAAGAAGAGCTAAAGTGCAAAAAGTTGCTAGTAATTTTAAAGCTTTGGTTTTGGTTTTGATGCATCAATAGAATATGACAATACCTCTTAATCACATAACAATTTTCTGTTGCTTTAAAAGTATTTCAATCAAAATAAAAAATCCATCCACATATTATATTTTACATAGCATTGGTAAAATCCTTCAATATCACATCTTCAATATACCATATCTTTGACTGATTTCCTGGTGGTTCAAAATCTCCCTCCCAAGATTTTTTTTTTTTGTCCAAAAAAAAAAAAGAAACATCTGAGAACTGTTGTCATGTCTAAAAATTCTCCCTATACGATGCTAGAATAGCACACTGAATGTTCATCTCATCAGTCTGGTTGAGATTCTGTGGGTCAGAGAGGAAATAAAGGATTACACTTAAACTTTGACATGTGTGTGAATATACATATATTAGGGCAACGTTCTTTGATTTGTGTACATGTACATGACTTACAGTTATATCATCCAGGTAGTAGCAGTGGCGCAGATTGAGATGGCCAATGAAGTTGCGGCTGTAGTACTGTGGATCACCGTGGGGTGTCTGCACACACACTGGACACACCTAGAGGGCGCCATAGGGCACAAAAAAATCTTGAGTGTTTCTCTGTTACTGATACTAGCGCAATCAGCAATACTGAGTCATTCAAAACGAAACTGTCTTATTTGGGGATGTAAAATGCAAGCAAGATATGTATAGGTTGATTCCCCTGAAAAGTGTAGCACTGTGACTTTTAGAGATATCAAAACATTCTGTAATTATGTAACTATGTATATAAAAAACGAATTAATGTTTCAAATGAAGGTGGTGTAAGTTTAATTGAACATAACACTCTTAAAAATAAAGGTGCTTCACGAGACCATCGAAGAACCTTTAACATCTGAAGAATCTTTCTGTTTCACAAAAGGTTCTTTGTGGTGAAAGGTTCTTCAGATTATAAAAATGTAAGAAATAATGGTTCTTTACGACTGTTTCACACATACTCCGCCTGTTTCACGCCGGTTTGCAGGACGTAAGCAGCGTTTATTTTTCCGGCGCCCATGCTACAGTTTTTCTTGATTGCTTTGACCTGGTTAAAGAAACTAGGATCCACTCAGTTTTCATCATCACTATCTCAGCAGAGCAGAAGACACCTCTTGCAAATGTGTTAACCCTTTCCCATTGGATTGACACATTTTCCCCACCCTTTTGCAAAACAGTTAACACACATGTCATTCAAGCAGTCCATACTCCATTGTTTTAGCTATGCTAACCAAACAGAAAGCATCTATTCCTCACTATTAGAAACTACCTAGATCAGTATGAAATCACTGAAGCACCCATTTGACACTGCTTCACACAAATCTTCAATTAGCAATCAGCCTGCAGGCCTTACAAAAAAAAAGTGCCACATCTGTGCTGTTCTTTGCCAGCATGGATGGAGGAGGTCTAACGCAGATGAGAATGAGAGTATGTAGAGGGGTCAGAGCAAGAGGAGGTGGAGGTGTCGTTGGAAGGGCTTCAGATGAAGTTTCAGATGAAATTCTGGCAACTGTTATTAATCCCATTATCAATCATGGCTTCCCTGCTGAAAAAACCAGCATATGCTGGTTAGGTATGTTTTGGTGCTGCATGCTGGTTTTAGCTGGTCCTTTGCTGGTTAATGCTGGTCCTTTGCTGGTTTATGGACCAGCATTAACCAGCAAAATGACCAGCATGAACCAGCAAAGGACCAGTTAAAACCAACATCCCAGCACCAAAACATACCTAACCAGCATGTTTTTTTTTCAGCAGGGTTTTCTCTTAGAGAGGCTGGACAAAGAGTCCAAAATGTTCTAAACTGAAACTCTGTTGCATCCATTGTCAGAAATTTTTCAACAGGAGAACAAGTAATGTTGCTGTACAGTAGATACAGAAATATCTTCAGTGATATACTTTATGTAACTGTTTCCTCATTCCCATTATATGTATTCTTTAGCAGGGGTCATCGAACTTGATCCTGGAGGGCCGGTGTCCTGCAGAGTTTAGCTCCAACTTGCCTCAACACACCTGCCTAGAAGTTTCAAGTATACCTATTAAGACCTTGATAAGCTGGTTCAGGTGTGTTTGATTAGGGTTGAAGCTAAACTCTGTAGGACACCGGCCCTCCAAGACTGAGTGTGGTGACCCCTGCTTTATAGAATCCAAAGGCTAACATTCTGTGGTGGTAGTGCTGAGAAGGCCATTGTAAACATGGTTGTGGCAAACAATGCCATAAGGCTGCGTGAAATCATAAAAGATTTTATTTTTATTTTCTTAATTTCTTATACTCCAATAGATTTTACTGTATTTTGGTTTACATTTATTCTCCGTTTACAGTATTTCAGTTTTCAGACACAGTTTGAAAAAAAAAAAAAGAATGTCATGGAATCAACAAAAAATGCATCAAAGCATTTCTTATTCTTGATCCAATTCTTGAGTTCTGTGTTTTGTATTTTGTTGTCCATTGTGTAATGATGTTGACCATGAGTGCCACTGTTTAGGCCTGTGTGTTATAACTGTTTTGAATATGTGGAGTTTGAGTTGACGGCTGCATCAAAGCAATCAAGAAAAACTGTAACAGAGTAGATCATTCACACCGCACACAGAGGCGGCTCCGCAGCGAGTTTTGGCGCCGAGTCTATTTTTGCTGCGCCGCTTACGCCTGTTTCACACATACTCCCGCCTGTTTCACACATAGCTACTCCTTAGTGCGTGCTATGCTCTGCGTATTTTTTTCCGCACCCATGTTAACGGATTAGAGCGTTCACACTGCACACGGTTGAGGTCCGGCAGTGTGTTCCAGGAGCGCGGCGTTTGCAGCAGTGCCGCGATCGTTTCCGCACCGAGTCTATTTTTTGCTGTGCTGCAATTACAGTTTTTTACAGACGCTAGGACACATTTCTCAATTCTTAGGTCACTTTTGCAAAACTCTTCACACAGTGAGCACAACAGAAGTCTATGTAGGCTAAACTGAGGATCAATTATCATTGTTTTGGCACAAAATGCATTCAATGACTACATCTCTCAAATTTCATGAATTCTTTTCTCACTCAGACACAACAACTGCCAAAAATCTTTGTACGTACAGCACATTTTGCACGTGCTTACATACTGTTTTCAAAACTGTTAAACTTATGTTCAAAACAATAACATAATGCAAAACTGAACAAGACAGCAAAATTCAACAGCAATATTTTATTGAATCATATTTCAAATCTAAAAATGCAGTAGATTAGCATTACTTTTTTATCTGTATCAGTTTATGGTGTGTTTACAAATTTTTGTATTTTGGAATTACTTAGTACAAAAAATAAATACGATACGAATTCTGCATCATGTCTGATTCATTTCAGTAACATATATTGCAGTTATAAACAATATATATTGCAATTATAAACAGATGTTTCCTTGTTTTACACAAGAAAACAGTGTGTAATGCTAGTGTTTTTTAGGTCATTGTTTTGTGGGTGACAAAGTGTGTTTGTCGGCTGTCAACCTTTGCTAGTGTTCTGAAAGAATAAGTTTATTTGAGACCTGAATAAAGTGTTTTGGTAGTTGTAGTGCATTTTGAATGTGAAATGAACTGCTTTGCCAAGCTGAAAGTTGGTTAGGAGAATTGTGTGAAGAGTTTTGCAAAAGGGACCTAAGTATTGAGAAATGTGTCCTAGCGTCTGTAAAAAACTGTAAAGAGACATTAAAGAGACTGAATTACAGTTTTTCTTGATTGCTTTGATGTAGCCATCAACTCAAACTTTACATTTTCAAAACAGTTAACACACAGGCCTAAACAGTGGCACGCATGGTCAGAATGACATATTTTGTTTGCAAAAGGCTTAAAATGTGCCAAAACATTTAAAATAGGCAACAAAATCTAATTTTACCTTCAAACAACACAACTTGCAAACAAGTATTTGAGCTCTTTCAGTCAATCATTACACAATGGACAACAAAATACAGAACTCGAATCAGTGAACTATTGCTTGTCATTGTAGCCTATTGCCAGTGCCATTTGTGGTCTTTCTATATAGTCAAATTTGCCTTTTTGCAAAGAATTGGATCCAGAATAAGAAATTATTTGATGCATTTTTTCTTGATTTCATGACATTCTTTTTTTTTTCAAACCGTGTCTGAAAATTGAAATACTGTAAATATTATCCTCCTCTTCCTCGACCCCTCTACTTCTTACCCTCACTCTCATCTGCCTTAGACCTCCTCCATCCATGCTGGCAAAGTACAACATAGATGTGGCACCTTTTTTTTACAAGGCCTGCAGACTGATTGCTAATTGAGAATTTGTGTGAAGCAGTGTCAAACAGGTGCCTTAGTGATTTCATTCTGATCAAGATAGTTTCTAATAGTTAGGAATAGATGGTTTCTGTTTGGTTACCATAGCTAAAACAATGGAGTATGGACTGCTTGAATGACATCCGTGTTAACTGTTTTGAAAAAGGGTGGGAAAAATGTGTCAATCCAATGAGAAAGGGTTAACATATTTGCAAGAAATGTCTTCTGCTCTGCTGAGATAGTGATGATGAAAACTAAGTGGTTGCTAGTTTCTTTAACCAGGTCAAAGGAATTAAAAAACTGTAAATAAAGTATACCGTGTTTCACAGTCAAAGTGTGGCTTTTTGGCTAAGTTTAAAACAAGGAAACGTACACTTTTAAATAAACAAGGCAACATAATAGATTCACTTGTGGAGGTAGAAAAGAAAAGTTCTTTAAGGGATTGCTTTTAATAAAGATTTAATGCGAAAGAAAGGCACGTGAGCCGACTGTTCCTATCTGTGGTAAGTTTTAATTTAAAATATTTGTGATAGCCCAATTTCAATAAGAAAAGGAAGTTATACCTATGCTGTCTTTAAATGTGTTGCAACTTGCTTGAGCAACTCAATATACAAATCTAGAAGTCAGTTGCATTGAATAATACATTGTTTATATTTTTGGGCTTAAACGTGAATATGTTAACAATTGTATTGCACTGTGATAAAAGATGATCACAATGCTGAAAAAGCACGTTTGGATTTAAATTCAAAATAATGGATGAATGTTGTGTTTGTGGTAAACAGCCACGGATCATGAACGACCTGCAAACGCATCCTGTGTGAAAGCAAAATAAGTCCGTGCTCCCAGCTAACAATTTTTTTTGGTTCCCAGAACGTTCTCTGTAGGTTAAAAAAAGTAAATATAAAAATAAAATTATATAAATAAAAAAATAAATATAAAATTAAAACCTAAAAATAACCTGCAGGGAACGTTCTGGGAAGGTTCTTTTTAGGTTATAAAATGAAAACAAAAAATATCCTGCAGGGAACATTCTGAGAACGTTTTTTATGGGTTATTAAAAAGAGAACCTACAGGGAATGTTCTGGGAACGTTTTCACTTGGTTCCCGGAAAAAAATAAGTTACCAAATGGGAACCATATAGGAACGTTAGGGGAAAGTTATGTGTTTGCTTGGCTGCTTCTGCACTACATACACACTGAAGACAAAGTATGTGTAAAACAGGCATTAGAAAACCTTTGACTGAATGGTTCTTTGGAACCAAAATGGTTCTTCTATGGTTTCACTGTGAAGAACCTTTTAAAGCCCCTTTATTTTTAAGAGTGTATAATTGGATATTAGAATCACTTCACATGATCTATACACATGAATGCTGACTGACCACACTTTTGATGTCATTGGCATGATGTTCATTGCAGTGATCACGTAGATCGAGTTCATCCAGTCCATTATCCTGGCAGTACGGACATGTGAAAGTCCTCACAGTAAAACTGAAAAGAAAAACTCAGGAAAATAAGTACATGTCAAAGACTGGATTTTTGAGTGTTCTTAGCAAAATACGAGCTTAATAGGAACTAAATATAACATAAATGATGTCTCTTACTGAAATATGTGGTAGAATACCCATGAAAGATTTACATTATTTTAAAAATCCACATTTTATACATATTTTGGATTATGTGGGCATCATTATTTCGATGATGTGAAATGGTTGCACTCAGTGCAACCTATTAAATAAATACCTGTTGCTATTCTTACCGCAATAAAACTCAAAAAATAAAATACTGATTCATTGACCACAGCTACCGAAAGAGTTTACAGTTGGTGATGGATGTAAGCGTAAGCTTAAACCAAATGCTGTACCATTGATTTTCCTCACAAGGAGTCTAAACACAACATTAGGTGAAATCGTGCTGAGAAATTCTTTCAGAGGCATGTTTGTATCCTGCAAGGAGGGCATCTAGCGTTTCTTGTCTCTGCCATTTGTAAGCTCTTTCTGTCACTGTGGTCTATTAAAAGCCTCAAGACATCGGGGCTAAAGTGGAGAGAACAAAGACGCAGGTCTTCAGGAAGTTTTATTGCCCACGGGCATCTTCTCATTCTTTCCTCATCTTGTTATTGCTAGGAAAGCATTGAGACCTTACATTGCTTCTCTTGTTGCCCTTTGACTGAAAATTGCCATACAGTGTGGCATCATATCTGTATTTTATTTTCTGAGTTGTGGTGTGGTAAAAATAGCAACAGGTAGCGGCAGTAGCTCAGAGTGTAACCATTTGATGCACCCCCCCCCCCCAAATATGTTTAAAACGATTTTGGTTTTCTACTAAATTTGTCAGACATAATAAGAGACATAATGTCTTATGTGTCTTTGTCAGACACATAAGAGACATAATTTACATTATATTAAGCCATACAAGTCTAAATAGCCGGGGTTCCCTTTAAGCTAAAAACTAAAGGTTCTAAAATGGGAAATCAGTTTTAGTATCATTTTGTGTCCCCCAAATAATCTTTTTTTTTTCACTATAAAAAAAATTTTGTCCAATGGAATATTAAAGATTCTTCATGGAACCCTACTGCCCTCCAAAGGCAAAGCACAGTAACTACACATTTGGTCAAAATTAAGTTAAGGCTTAAAATTGGCTTTGTGACAACTGTTTTGTCTTGTGGCAAAGTCTCCTGATTCAATTTTTTCCCATTTCTGAGAAATGAAAGTGTCAAAATTGCAGTAACTGCAAAATCCAAACTAATACCATATATAGTGTAGAAACTTTACAAGCATGTTTCTCAGTTTCAGTGTTGGTTACTGCACTTTGCCTTTGTAGGGCAACATAGAGGCCAATAAAGTACCTTTATGTTTAATAATAACCTGACTGATTATCTTTCTAAAATGATATGCCAACATAAATACATGTAATTTTGAATTGTGTAAATTGTGCATGTCATGGGAGCGTACACTATATTTTAGACAAACGTTTGTGGATGAGAAAAATCTGATAAAAGTGTTGTAAGCACCAATTTACAGTAGCAAGAGATGTAGTAAAATCCTTTCATTTTCATTTTCACTTTATGCACATCTACGGGGTTTTCCAAGCTGTTTTCCATGTACAGTCATCTAGAACAGGGATTTTTAGGGGAACACAAAAAGGATCATAGAGGATCCATGTGAAAATTAAGAGAAAAGCAGTATAAGAAATGTATCACCTTTAAAGTTGTGCAAATTAAGTTCTTAGCAATGCATGTAAGTTTTTACGGTAGGATATTTACAAAATATCTTCATGGAACATGATCTTTACTTAATATCCTTTTTTGAATAAAAGAAAAATCTATAATTTTGACCTAATGATTTTGACCTAATGATTTTTGTCATAAAACAAAACTTAATAATTTTGACCTATACAAAAATGTGTGAAAATGAAGAAAAAACAGTATAAGAAATGTAGAAATAAATACATAATAAAAATAAGATTAAAATAGCTAAATAATTAAATAAATAAATAATAAAAAATACATTTAAATAAATAAACAACATAAATAATAAAATTTATTATAAAATAATAAAAATAAAAACTAATAAATATTTGGATTAGATCTTTACATATGAAAATATTTTATTTGGGCATCTGTGGCATCTAATATACTGAAAATTCCTGCCATTGTGTGCCTTAAGGTTAACATTTGTTGAATTACCGGAATACCCAAGCATATGTGACCCTAGACCACAAAACCAGTCATAAGTGTAAAGTTTTCAAAACTGAGATTTCAAAATCTATATAAATAGGCTTTCCATTGATGTATGGTTTGTTGGGATAGGACAATATTTGGCTGAGATACAACTATTTAAATATTTAAAATATTGATTAAAATCACTTTTAAAGTCGTCCAAATGAAGTTCTTAGCAATGAATGTTACTAATCAAAAATTTAATTTTTATATATTTACGGTAGGAAATTTACAAAATATCTTCATAGAACATGACCTTTACTTGGAGTAAAAAAATAAAATAATAATTTTGACCTATACAATGTATTTTTGGCTATTGCTACAAATATACCCGTGCTACTTAAAGGAACACTCCACTTTTTTTGGAAATAGGCTCATTCTCCAACTCCCCCCGAGTTAATAAGTTGAGTTTTACCGTTTTGAAATCCATTCAGCCGTTCTCCTGTTCTGGCGATACCACTTTTAGCATAGCTTAGCATAGATCACTGAATCCTATGAGACCAATATAGCATCGCATTCAAAAATGACCAACAAGTTTCGATATTTGTCCTTTTTAAAACTTGACTGTTCTGTAGTTAAATTGTGTACTAATACTGGCGGAAAATGTAAAGCTGCGATTTTCTAGGCCGATAAGATTAGGAACTACACTTCCATTCCGGCGTCAAGGAAGTTTGCTGCCGTTGGAGAATGAGCCTATTTCCAAAAAAAAAAAAAAAAAAAAAAAAAAAAGTGGAGTGTTCCTTTAAGACTGGTTTTGTTGTCCAGGGTCACATGTTAATTAGAAGGGGTTTCCCACATGCTTTTGGCAATACAGTGCATTTCTGAACAGAAATGAATAAACAGATGTCCTCACCCCTGAGGTTGTGGATTCATCCCCATGAGAGAGATCTCCGTTTGCCATGGCCTATGAATGAAACAAAATATATGAGCTCCAAAGCATAGTGTCAATCAAATAATTATCCTCTTGATGGGTCTTACCATCCATCCAATGCAGACTGCAAATTTTCCTGGGATGGGGCGGGGTTTACTGGCAGTGGAGCTGGGGCAGGTTGGATAAGACCAATCGGGGCAACATTAATGGGTGCAAGTTGTGAGGCAGCAATTAAATTTGCAAGTGGAGCTCTGATCCGAGGCATAGGAACGGGCCGTGCAGAGGAAATTGAAGGAAGAGGGGCTTGATTTTGTGGGGCCGGTGGTGGGGCGGCTTGATCGGCAATGTCTGCCTGTTGTGCCACTGAATTCTGAAGTAGGCCGAGGAGACTGTTGGTTTAAAAGAAATGATAAATGCTTTAGCGTTTGACAGAAAATACACTAAATAATGACATTTGACACATGATCTGAGACTTACTTCTGTATGTTTGAGCCAACAGGTCTTCTTGAACTAAATGATTGAACCCCCCCTGGCAGGATTTGCTGCATATGCCTTCTTCTACCAGGAGGCTAAAAACAAAAATATTCATTAGCATGCAGTCCTTGATGACCTCCACACAGAGACAGACGCACTTTACCAAGATGTGTACTTACCACCATTTGATTTGCAAAATCCTGGTTGTTTACTGAGCTTCTGCAGTGTGGACAATGAGGCCTGTATCGAAAAGATTGACTGAGGCATCGCTGGCAAATTCTGCAAGTACAAAGAGGGACAAAGAGTGCCTGGATGAGACAGTAAAATAATCAACTACCATCAACAAGACTATAAAAGATTGTTTGGCAATGCTGGCAATGTTGGTAAACCCATCATGTGGTGGAATTTCCCTTTAGAAATACTTTCACTTTTTGCTGACAGTAAATGCTCAGGTTATTTATCAGAAATGGTGTGCACTTTGTGGATAAGAAGAGACTGCAAATGCATAGTACATTAAAAAAAATCACAAATGCAGCAAATAACACAAATATCCACCATAAAAGCTACAAAAGATGTTTTTGGAGAAATTTTACTGAAGATTTACTGAAAGACTTTGATTTACAATGACAAATATGACATATTTTACAAATATACATAAAAAAAAAAAAAAATACACCGCATTACTGTACAGTATAAACTTGTAAACCATATATTAGCATTTATTAAAATTATGTTAACAAACCTACAAGTTTGCCCCACAAGTTTGTCTGTTTGTAAAGTCATCAAAATCCCCATCTATGTTCAAAATAATCCACACTTACACTTTTCCGCAGCATGGAGATGGTTGAGAAGGATTCTGTATGTTTTCCTTGCACACAGGACACTCTTCTGAAGCAGACATGTCTATATCGTCTGCTGTCTAGTCTACTGGCAGTCGAGCCTCTGCTGCTATCTTCACTTTCAGGTTGCACAGCTTAAATGCAGTCCAACTTCCTTATGGCCATAAAGAGGGAGTGTATATTCTGATTGCTTCAACTACTTTCTATATTTATGATTATAAATATAGAACTGGCTTAACCTGAATGGTATTCATTTTGTAAACAAATCTTAAGCAGTGCCTGTGACAGGAATCAATAAGTGTGTCTTATATTTCAAGCTTTATGGGCAATTCAAAATCTGTCTACTTTTTTGTATTAAAGCATCAGATTGATGAACTGATTTGGAGAAGAGAGCTTTGTAAGGCTATATTGATATATGTACATTTTTCTGTACATGAATTTTAAATGGTGTCGTTTAACAGAGTTCTATTCAATGTGATATCAATCAATTCATTTGACACGTAATCACAGTCATGTTTAATATTGACAGAGCTGTATCTTTTGGTTTCGCCTATTGCTACTTACACAGTGCCTTGCGAAAGTATTCATACCCCTTCGTTTTGTAATGTTGCTGCCTTATGTTAAACTGTTCCACATCAATCACTCTATGCACAATAATGACAAAGCAAAAACTGAATTGTCACAACTTCATAAATGTGTTAAAATACAATAACTGAAATAAGTATGTTGCATAAGTATTCAAACTCTTAACTCAGTATTTAGCTGAAGCAACTTTACAGCCTCAATTCTTCTCCCCACTCTTCACTTCTCAAGCTCTGGAAGCTTGGATGGGGTCTGGCAGACATTTTCAGGTTTCTCCAGAAATATTTGATTGGGTTTAAGCCCAGGCTCTGGCTGGGCGACTCAACGACATTCACACAGTTGTCTATAAGCCACTTTTGCTGTGTGCTTAGGGCAATTGTCCTATTGGAAGGTGAACCTCTGACCTGTCTGAGGTTCTGAATGTTTTGGACTGGGTTTTCATTAAGGCTATCTCTATATTTTACTGTGTTTTCTTCTACTCTGACGAGTCCCTCAGACCCTGCCACTGAAAAACAGCCTCACAGCATGAGGCTGCTACCAAAACATTTTAGTTTTGTGATGTACTCTGCAGGTGATGAGAAGTGCCTGGTTTCCTTTAAACATGATGCTTGGAAATGAAGTTCACCAGACCAGAAAAACTTGTTTCTCACAGTCTAGGGTCCTTTAGGCGCTTTTTCTTGCCACACCTCCATAAAGCCCAGATCGGTGAAATGTTGCAGTGGTGTTTGTCCTTCTGTAGGTTTCTCCCATCTGCATATTTGATCATGGAGATCAGCTAGAGTGACCATCAGGTTCTTGGTCGCCACTCCAACCAAGGCCCTTCTCCATCAATAGCTTAGTTTGGTCAGGAGGCCAGATCTAGGATGAGTTGTGGTTGTTTCAATGTTCTTCCATTCCAAGTTTAATGGAGAATACATGCTTCTGTGAACCTTCAGTGCAGCAGTATTTTTTCTGAAATCTTCCCTAGATGTGTGACTTGATGCAGTCCTATCTCTGAGCTCTACAGATTTCTCTCTCTCTTTTTTTTAACCTTAGGGCTTGGTTTTTGGTCTGATACACATTTTCAGTTTACAGCTGTTAGACCTTTTATTACGATGTGTGTGCGTTTCCAAATTATATCCATTCAATTGAATTTTTTTCACAGGTTAACTTCACTCGAAGTGTAGTAACATCTACAAGCAATATGAATGCTCCTGAGCTAAATTTCAGCTGTCCCAGATAAGTGTATGAATATATATGCAATGAAAAAAAATATTTTTTTTTGTTTTGCCATTATGGTGTATGGAGTGTAGATTGATGTGGAAAAAGAAGTAATTTAAAACACTTTAACATAAGAAAATGTGCAAAAAAAAAATGAAGGGGTATGAATACTTCAGCAAGGCACTGTAGGTTTACGGTATGCATTTTACAGTATATATGCAGATAATTTTATAATGACTTAATTTATTTTACTTTATTTAATGTTGTTATGATTTAATTCATTATTGGCTTTCATTGAACTCCCCCTGCAGTTCTTTCACAAACCCAAGTTTGGGAAATCTTGAAGTAATGTTTAATGCACTTCATGCTGGTAATGACAATGAATGGATTATACTATTTAAATCAAACGAGTTAGGTCAAAGGTTATCTAAAAGTAGCCTTATGTAAAAGTAGTCTGATTATATTACCTAAAATGTGTAATGTAATGGATTATGTTAGTATTTTCATGTAACGTTAATCTGGAATCAGTAACGGACTACAAATTGCAAGTAATCTTCTGGTTTTAGGACAATTTTTATTAACTTTTTTTGATCCACTTTAAATGTTGACTACTGTTTATGTCTGTCAGTCTGCCTTTGTCTATTTTTAGTACCGAAAGTAAAAAGATTAACCTTAGGACTTTTATTATGGTAGACGCAGAGCTTTTATGTCATTGCGGAAGTAAAGTCACCTGATCGCCGCTAAGCTTCTTGGGCAAAATCGATCAGCAGGCAGCAGTAGATTTCAACATGTCTGCCGTCGGCTGTCAGTAAAGGAGGTGTTTGTTTTCAACTCAACAGCAGATCCGTGAGCTCGGTGAAGAACAGACGAGGCCCGCGCTCATGGCTCAATGCGTGCAGTCAGTGCAGGAGTTCATCCAGGACTCGTTCGTGCCGATGGTGGCCGTCCTGTGCAGCGAGGATGCGGAGAGAGTGACCCGCAAAAACAACCTGAGTTTTCCCGAGCTGCTGCGGCCTTTCTGCCGCCTGACGTCCGAGGGTAAGAGGCCAGCTGATCAGACAACCGCGGATCACTCATCACAACTGATGATCACTAGATAAGACGGTTGTTAGACTGCTCCCTTACACATACACACGGGCTGTGTCTCAAAACCTAGTGAGCTGTCTGCCTGGACATTGACCAAGGTGCCATTAAAACGTTCAAAGGCGAAAAATATAGTCTGGATAGGCAGTTCAATATAGGGTTTGAGAGTCGTGTCCAAAAATTTTTTCTAGAAAGCCAGCTTTCTAGGATTTAAGACACACTGAAAATTATGTCTAGATAGGCATCTCAGTAGGTTTTGAGACACACGCCCAAAAATGCTGTTTAAACTGGCAGCTGTGTGGATTTTTAGCTACACGCCCAAAAGTGCTGTCTAAATAGGCAGCTCACTTAGTTTTGAGAGACATGGCCAAAAATTATGCCTAGGTTGACAGCTAACTAAGTTTTAAAAAAAATAAAATGCACCCAAAATGATATCTAGATAGGTAGCTAACTAGCTTTTGAGAAACACTACCCAAAAATGCTGTTTTGATAAACCGCTATTTGGTCTTTTAGTCATGCACTCTAAAATGCTGTTTAATAAGCAGCTCACTTAGTTTTGAGAGACATGGCCAAAAACTCTGTCTAGGTTGACAGCTAACTAGGATTTAAAAGATGCACCCCAAAATGATGTCTAGATAGGTAGCTAACTAGCTTTTGAGAAACACTACCCAAAATGCTGTTTAGATAAACAACCATCTGGTTTTTTAGTCATGCACTCTAAAATGGTGTTTAATAGGCAGCTTACTTAGTTTTGAGAGACATGCCCAAACATCTGTCTAGGTTGTCAGCTAACTAGGTTTTAAGAAATGCACCCCAAAATGATGTCTACATAGGTAGCTAACTAGCTATTGAGAAACACTACCAAAATCCTGTTTTTAGAAGTGTTTTTTTTTAGTCATGCAACCTAAAATTCTGGCTACCGGTAAATAGGAAGCTCACTTAGTTTTGAGAGACATGCCCAAAAATGCTAGTCTAGGTTGGCAGGTCACTAGATTTTTAGGGAATGTTTTTTGTCCAGTGAGGCCCCTGTGCACAAATCTGTGTAGTTGCAGACCTTTTTACAAGCGGGAAGGTCATGTTTTGGTGACATTAGTTTAAAGGGTTAGTTCACCCATGAATAAAAAGTCTGTCATTGATTACTTACCCTTCATCTTCTAAACACAAATTAAGATGTTTTTGATTAAATCTGAGATCTTTCTGACCCTCTATAGACAGCAGGGTTTTGGAGCAAGATTTTGGGGTAAACTATGCCTTTAAATATAGTTTTCTGGGCCCTTTCTTGCACTGCATCCTAAGGGGACCGGGGCCATACTGGTTGACACATACTCAATGCACAAAGAAACCTGGAGGCCCTAGTGGTCAAATCATGCCATCTGCATCAAGTGCTTCAGGGCTCTAGTGGTCAGCAAATGCTATATGCGATAAGGAACATAGGGCCTTTTGCGCAGAGCACTAGTCACAAAGCTTTGGAGGCCCTTCATAGTGTAAGGCCCTTTGGCCCGTTCCATAATCCAGCTCTGATCCTCAGTGACTTGATAGGAAGGTTTCAACCTGGATTCATCTGAATTTGATCTCTCTGTTTGTGAAATCTGATCTGATTTCCGCTCACCTGACCATTTAGTGACCAGAGCGTCAGACAGACACAGCACAGATCAGATGCCTGTATTTGTGAGGGTTAGATTACCACTGGACTGGCTGCTCTAGAGGTCTGTGTTGGGCCTGTGCAGTTAATCACCAGACTATATCTAGTAAAGGATATGGGATAATCCTAAAGAGGCAGGCAATCAGATCATCCGGCTCAACTTATGAAGGCTGCCGTTGCTGAGAGTGAAACACTAGTCAGTGAACAACGAAGAAACACTGTCAATCAAAAGTTTAGTTCTATTAAGTTGTAATTTTGTTTAATTTTTCATAAAATGTAAGAAACCTAGTATTCTCATCAAGGCTGCATTTATTTGATTTAATAGTCTGAATTTAAAATAACTGTTTTCTATTTTAGTGTGTTTTAAAGTGTAATTTATTACTGTGATGCATTACTTCAGTCTTTAGTGTCACATGATCCTTCAGAAGTCATTCTAATAGGCTGGTTTGGCACACAAGATACATTTCTTATCAATGTTGAAAGCAGTTGCTTATTATATTTGTGGAAACTAACTATTATACAGTTGAGGTGAAATGTTTGCATACACCTGCTAAATTTTCACCAAAATAGGAGAGATCATACAAAATGCATGTTATTGTTTATTTAGTACTGACCTGAATGAGATATTTCACATAAAAGACGTTTACATATAGTCAACAAAGAAAATAATAGTTGAATTTATAAAAAATGAACCTGTTCAAAAGTTTACATACACTTGATTCTTAATACTGTGTTCTTACCTGAATGATCCACAGCTGTGTTTTTTTGTTTAGTGATAGTTGTTCAGTCCCTTGTTTGTCCTGAACAGTTAAACTGCACGCTGTTCTTCAGAAAAATCCAGGTCCCACAAATTCTTTGTTTTTGTTTTTTAGCATTTTTGTAAAAATTGAACCCTTTCCATCAATGACTATGATTTTGAGATTTTTGAGAACATGGCACACATTTTGTTTATCAGTCATAGACTACACTAATAAAGAGAACTCTTTCAGATACTAAGGAAAACTCCATTTCTCAAATTGCATTTGCTGCAGTGTGTTATGGATTCGTAGAAATGTTGGTAACACAGTTAGGTTGACCCAAATGAACACAGTGCTCTCTTTATGTGTGTTTGTCCCTCGGTGATGTGATTGGATTTATTCAGGAATGCCTTGGCAGCAGAGGAGCAAAGTCTCATCTTCATTCTTCATGTCGTGCTTATCATGTGAATTGTGGAGTGAAAACACAATGGTGCATTATGGGAAAGCGTTCGCTAGAGGGTGTGAATATTAGAGCATGGTGTTCCTGTCATGCATATTGCAAGGGGAAGGGTGGGTAAAGAGGACTCTGGTGGGTGGTCAGCTGTCATAGGTTTAGTGGAAACCCAGCTGTTCCTCAACTTTGACAGATTTTCAAGTTTACAGTCATAAAAGACCGTAAAAGAAAGTGGTATGTCCACAAGATAATTAATTAAAAATAACATTTAAATTAGATATCATTAAAAAAAAACAATTAGCAATATTAATAAGCAAAACATTATATAATTTCCTAATTATAAAATCACGAAGATTAAACATTTTATCACTGATTTATTAAAAATGAATAACAACACAATTTCTGTTAATGTTCATAAGAATTAACAAGTGGCAGAAAAAAAAATATTTACTTTGTGGTTGTGATTCCTGTTTAAAAGTTTGGGGTCAGGGTAAGTAAGAATTTAATACTTTTATTCAACAGGGATGCAATAAATTAATAATAGGTGGCAAAAGATGTTTATGATTTCACATAAGACACATAATTTCAAATCAATGCTGTTTTTTTAACTTTATATTCATTGTATTCAACATTGATGATAATAATTAAAAAAAAAGGTTAGAAAAACTTATTCTTGAGCAGCAAATCAGCATATTTTAATGATTTCTGAAAGATCATGTGACACCAAAAACTTGAGTAATGATGCTGAAAATTCAGCTTGGCCTTTACAGGAATAAATTACATTCTAAAATATAGTAATATGTAGAAAACTTTTACTTGAAATTGTAATAATATTTTAAAATATTACTATTTTTGATAAAATAAATGCAGCTTTGTTGCGTATAAGAGACTTCCTTAAAAAAAAATAAAAATAAAAAATAAATTAGGGATGCACCAAGTGTTTGGCAACAAATTATTCAGCCGAAAATAGCAAAAAAAGCTCTTTCGCTGTTCGCGAAATAAGCGATAAAGTGAAAGTAAATAAACCAAAGAACGCTGCACAAGCTTGTTAGCCAGGTTTCAAAGACAAAAATAATGATAACAATCATTACAACAGCTCTAATAATACATTTATTATAACAGTCTCCTTTGCTCAGCAAAGCTGCATTTATTTGTACATAAAAAAACATGCCTGATTCAAGAAGGGGTTCTTAAAAATGGCCAAAGAATATTATTTTACTAACTTATTCATTTCAAGTTAAATTGTGCTTTGTTGGTAGGCTACAATGTCTACTAGAATGTTAAATATGTTTAGTGTTAAGTAAATAATTTTAAATTGTTGTTTTGTAATTGATTTTTTATTTTTTTTTTGAAAAGCAAAACAAAACTGTAAAAAGCACATTTTGGCTATTTATTTTATGCAATGGTGGAAAAATTGGCAAAATACATGGGGGGGAAAACATGTAAAATCGATTAATCGAACTTCGTCCCAGTGTTTACTTTTATTCGGCTTCGGCCAAGAATTTTCATTTCAGTGCATGCCTAAAATACATTAAAAAATCTTGCAGATCTCAAACTTTTGCATAGCTCCTTTGTGTAAAGAACTGATATCAACATACATTTTCAATGAAGTACTAGTCCAGATGGAACCAGCCTTGGGTTCAAGTCACCTAGAAAAAAAAGCGAATAATTAGCAGCACAGTTATGAATTTGACACCAGCCAATTCAACCTGCAAATTTTCTTTTTCCTTTTTTTTTTTTTTTTTTGCCTGTTTTACCTCACTGCAGGCCACCTGCGTGACCCCAATAACCAGGTGGTTGTGGTGAAGGGCCTCCGGATCAGCGTGACTGGGATCAACACACGGCCTCCACAGACCCCAGAGCTGCACAAACTCCTGAGCCAAGCGGTTTCTGTCTGCCAGCCTCCTGAAGGGTCGCCCGCCAATGTCATCACGGCTGGAGACTACGACCTCAACATCAGCGGTAAGTGCTCGCAAAGAGTTTTCAGCTCACTTCAGCTTCACATGGGGAAATCCGTAGAGGACCTGGTTTTGTTACTGCAATGTTTTTAAAGTTGGAAAATTGAAATGGCCTGAAGTGCACAGAAACAGGAACTGAGAGATTGTTGCATTAAGGAAACATGTGTATGTTGCCCTTGCTACTGTTAGTCAGCATTATTCAGTAGCCTGCATGACATCTGCTGTTTTATCCATTGATAATACCAATTTATTTGGGTGGGTGTTATAAGCAATCGCTATATTTTTAATTTTGGGTTATAGCAATATATACAGTCAAACCAAAATTTATTCAGACACTTTTCTCAGATTATCACAGTTTATTCGCTATAGTTTAGAAAATGGTAATAAAATATGACACAAACTCAGAGTTAAACTGCGTCAGAACAAATTCATTTTGATAATGTCATATAACTTGGATAGAATGGTATGTAATTGATTACAATCAGCCAAAAATTCAGGCAGCTATTAATATGACAATATTCAACTATCAATACTTTGTTGATCAATTACCAAGCAATGCTTAAATTTGTTCAGCCTGCGTGGTGTAAAAAGGTTGCATTAGCAGTTAACAAAAGAACACTTATAGGTGCCATAGAATGCATTGAGAGAATATTTTAAATTGTTCTCTGATATCTATATAGAAGGTATATGTCATAGAAAAGGGCAAAAAATGTCCAGAAACGGATTTACAGGTCCATTTACAACCCTAGGATTTGTCCCTAGAATGAAATGCTCTGTTATTGCCTTTTTTGGAAGCTTCATGAATATTAATGAGCTCTGCTCTGATTGGCTGTTTAAAAATGAATAAATAATGTGGTTTTTAGCTTTTTAATGTTTAGCTCTGAAAATAAAAAGTATTTTGCTCTATTTCGTCGTCAAAAGTACTCTGAAACAAGTCACAACTGAGCCGCTGCGCATCTCCATTCAAACACAGCGGTGTTTCGTTTATGAATGAACGTGCGTTTTTAAACGAATCTAGTGAAATGATAGCCTGGGTGTCCCCATGCTGCCTTCCGCGCAGCGCGATTTTATTCACGCTGGAAGGTAGCATGGGAAACCATGGACCAAATTTTCACCTCAGATAGGGAACCAATCACAGAACGGGGAGGGAGCAGCAAGACGATGACGCCTTCTATGCGACTCACCGAAGCAGTTTGTTTATAACTATGGATCCAGCATGGCAGCAAGTTATCATTCGATGCAGCCGTTCACATGTCGCGCCTAAAAACGCGTGGAAAACGCTAGGCGCGTCGCTTTCTCCTTTCCAAACCGCTCTGTAGCTTGCGCATGGAAAACGCGAGCGCGTCGCAACCACGTAGCTTCCATTATGCGCGCGCATACCGCGCGTCTACGTTTGAAATAACGAATTTTAGCGCGCAAAAGACGCGACATGTGAACGGCCCCTTAGATAGTGTTCTAAGTAGTTTACAACGCAAGTTTATTTTGAAAAAAGAGCAACTTTTGGTGTTAAACCATCGCTCTGTATTCGTCATCCGGTATGATTGAAACGATTGGCTATGAGCTACGCACAGGCGCATTTGATAGACATTCGTAGCGCCCAATAATCGGCTCTGGGCATTCGTAAACCACGCCTCAAATACGAGAAAATGAACATGTGGTTCTCAGACCACGAATCATGACGAAGTCATAACGTGGTCTGGCGTTAGCCAGGCTAGTGAAATGATTCAATTTCCCATTCAAACAGAGAGTCACTTGCTTTATTCCTGAATGAACCATCTGTTCGAATGAATCAAATCAATGAAATGATTCAGTAATTAAATCAGTGTCTTGCCGCCATCTGCTGGCAGATCTGTTCAGTTATTTATATCTGTAATATTTCTGTTTTCAAAATGTTATTTTTAAAACATTAATCTTAATATGAATTTATGAATTTGATTGCACTCATGCATGTCTCTCTTTTTCCCCCTTTTTTATCCAACAATGTGCAAGCAGATTTGGTATTTCTTTCTTTACCTAAAACAAATAAATCTTAATGACAAAGTGAATTGTATACATTCTTTAGTTTTGAAGGTAAAATACCCCCACTGATATCGGCCTGGTATCGGTATCGGCCGATACTCAGAATTTTTGGTATCGGATCGGTTTTGAAAAAATGGTATCGTTGCATCCCTAGTGTAAACATTTTAAGAAAGGAATATGAAAATTAAAAAAAGAATGTTTTGTATCTTCTGGACAGGAAAGAGAAAATAGAGATAATAAGTTCTGCAGGGGGCATACTAACATTTTAGAAAATAAATATGAAAGTTTTTAATATATTTATAATATAAACTTTTTGATGAATGAGACTCGTTTCTTAGCATTCTCATGTCAGCACCTGATGAGGGCAGCAACGCCCTTGCTTGGAAAAGTGAGATTCAAATGTTGTAATTATCTATGAAATTAAAGGGTTTGGTTTGCCTTACACATTTATGATTTATCATTTCTGATCTTATTTTCTTTTATATTTAAATTTGTCTTCCCCCATTCTTCAACTTCTCCTGTGGATGAATTCTTGGTAAGAGCTCTGACCCTCATACACATGCTTTCCTCTGGTGTGTGTATGCCCTGTCACACACACACATGTGTTTTGCAGTGCTGTTAACCCTTTCAATAATGGACGTCAAGTGTTTGTTCCCCCTTCAGATTATAGGCTCCCAGTAGAGCCCAGACCCCCACATGGTTCCTTTGCAACCTTCACTTGGTTGGGCCTAACAACAAACCCCTGAAATTTAGACACTAACACACCAGTGTACCCCAGCAGCATCCTCCTTTTAACTGAATGAATGTATTGCACCTGAATACGAGAATAAAGATGCAAGATGCAACATACAGCAGAGTTAGCATACTTGCATATGTGAATATCACAGTTGGTTGGTTTGACTACGAAGCTATGGTATTCAACATGAAATCAAAATTAATTCTGTGTACTTAAATGCCTATTACATATATTAGTATTTAGTGTATTAATACTATTATTTTTGTGTTTATAGTATAAATTAATTATAAGAATATTTATAAAAAAATATATATAATTATTTTTACTATTCGTTTTAATTTTAGTAGTGTCTTTTCAAATTCTATTTTAGTAATTCTAGTACTTTAATTTACGCTTATTTTTTAGTAGCCAAGGCAAAGTTTAGGTTTATGTTTTTCTTGTAATATTATTTATATTTTATTTTACATCAGATTTGTTTCAAGTAACAAAAACAATATTTGAATAATTTACTCCAGCTCTGAAACAATTTTTCTCTCTGAGTGATGTCATCTAGGACCGGTGGGCGGATAAATTAAGATTAACCAATAGCCAAGTAGCCTCCTCTCCAAAATTGTGTGGATTTACATGCAGAATAAAGTAAAGTAACAAAAATAATGGTAAATTTGTAGGGGGAAAAAAAACTTTTTCAATATGTCAGGATGCTTTCAAAAATTAACTTGACCTTTAGCTTCCATATCTACGCCATTATTCCAGTTCCTAGAAGGTAGAGATTTAAATAAAGCCTGATTCCTTAAACAAAATTATCATCCCATCCACAATCTGCAAACTCGCTTCTAGTTCTGATTGCTTTTCACAATCCAATACATTCTCAATGAGGAAAAAGAAATTGCGTTGAACTGTAAATCTTTCATGAACCATTCTGTTTTCCACAGAAATGTCACTTTATGGGGAAAAAAAGAATAGATTGTGAATGGTTTGTCATGTTGATTTCAAGCATTGGTATGCTGTTTGTGTGTGCCCTACTCACCCTGACCAATAGACTTCTCCAGAAACATCCAACTCCATTATTTTGTACTCCTGCTTCTTCTAGAACTGGTGTCAGTAGTTGTGTTTTATGTTTCAAAGGGAAAGTATGTTTCAATTTGTTCATTACATGTAATTTTTGAGTGTGCTTCATTATCCTACATTTAGTAGATTGCCTTTTCTCACAGCAGGAGGCGCCCATTAAACTTGCCCGTGTCTAACCTAATCAGGAAAATAGATCTACAGTGAATTTCACCTCTATGAAAAGGAATAGTTCAGAGAAAATGAAAATTAATAGATTAAATTTAGCTAAGAATCTACTTACCCTCAGGCCATCTAAGATGCAAATTTGTGTGTTTCTGTAGCATTACATTACTTGCTCATCAACAGATCCTCTGTAGTGAATGGGTGCCGTCAGAATGAGAGTCCAAACAGCTGATAAAAACATCACAATAATCCACAGGTAAACCACACCACTCCAGTCCATCAATTAATGTTTTGTGAATGGAAACGATACATGTTTGTAATAAACAAATCCATCATTAAAAGTCTTATATCCATAATAAGGCTTTCTCCAGTGGAAAATCTGTCTTGTTTGAGTAGAGAATAAAGCAAAATATGCACAGATCAAGCAGCATTTACAACCAGAAACCATCCAGGACAGTTTTAAACAAATATGTCTGTGGTTTTTGATATAAGAAGCCACTGAAAAAAGTGTTGTAATGGATTAAAGACTCCTATTTTGACCAGAAGTCCGATTAAAAGGCCTTAATAATGGATTTTTTTTTTTATTACAAACATACAGATTTCACTTCACAAGAGGTTAATTGATGGACTGGAGCGGTGTAGATTACTTGTGGATTACTGTGATGTTTTTATCAGCTGTTTGGACTCTCATTCTGATGGCACCCATTCACTGCAGAGGATCTGTTGGTGAGCAAGTTAACTAATGCTACATTCTCCACATCTGTTCTAGTATCGAAACAAACCCATCTACATCTTGGATGGTCTGAGGGTGCAATTTAAGATCATAGAAAATCAATGCAACTATCAGTATTTAAAATTTTTTGGTGCAGATCTCAGGTGCATCTGCATCTCTGGTTTGGGGTGGGTTGTGTTTTGGTTTTGAATGTGTTACGCTTCTGTGGTTCCTGTCAGTGAGCTTTAACCAGACTGCCTGTCTCTTCTCCTCTCAGACCGCACGGTCAAAGCGAGTGTTCCCTGGTACTCTGACTGGAAAGAAACGTTCACCCAACTGAGCTCGTCCAAGTACTACACAGGTATTCCCTTCCTTCCCCTGCTGGGTGTGTGCGAGAGGGCTTTCCTCAGTCGCCTTCTCCACGTCATTTCCCGGCCCGGCTCGCTCCGTAGCAGAACTGTCATTAAATCTCCTTTCCTCTTTCCAGTCCGGCTTCCTCTGCTTTCTCAGGATGTTGGTGGTGGCTCTTTAGCTTTGTGTGCGTGTTTGAGACTCATTGTGCTAAAACTCTCAGTGGCTTTGACAATTAGAAAATAGTTAACTATAATTGTTTTGACTGAAATTTAAGTGTTTGAGGAATGTTTAAGATCAGTTCGTTTGAGATTTTAGTTCAATGAGTCATTTTACCCATTCACTTAGAATGTGTCTGACTTTATAGTCTAGTTTCTTTTCCTCTGTAGATCCATCATTCCTTTTGCTGTGAAGTAGAGATTGACTTTACATGCACTTTTTCTGAAATCCAAGCAGTGTAAATCTTAACGTAGTTTATCAGTTTGATTTATTGTGAAATGTTGGTTTCTTTCGGTTGAATTTACAGTAAAAAAACTGTGTTTCCAGTATTACACCTGGCATATTTGTGCCTGTATATTTTTAACTTATGAACATATATTTCAAATAATAATATAACCTTGATATGTATTGAAAACCATGATTTTAGTTCTGAGTATTCGAGTTCATCATAAGTGGCTTGTCCATAAAGCAAGGCCAATATATAAATGGGCACAAGGTCATAAACGCAAGGACAAATCACCATCTGGCTAACACACAACACTAAAATAATGCAATTAACATTAACTAAAAACCATCAAAAATAACACATAACACCCTGATGTACATAACTGATGACAAAATAAAAATGTATAAAACATAGTTTCTAGTGACTTCTGGTAATTTACTTTTAATCGTTTTTACATAAATCGAATGGTAATTCAAAGTTTTTGCTTACAGAAACCATAAATATGACTGTATTTTACCTTGAAAGCCACACATTTTCACTGTATATGGCAACATATCTAGCAGTTAACCAATTAATAGGTTTTTACGTGACATAATACTATTTTTTTATTTTATTGATACACTAATGCACTGTTGATTAAAATGTTTGCTGGATAGTATTTATACATTTGGATTTATAAAAAAAATATATATATTTTTTTACTATATATTTCTTTAGGATGTGCAAAACACATATTCAAAAATGCCTTGTAGGTTGTCTGAGTAGAAACCATGTATATTTGGTGTATATACGGATATGTTCATGACAAATCAGACATTTCTTATATATAATGAATCACTTCATATTATAAATAATGGAAGTTACTTTAAATTAATAATTGTAATTATGATTAACAGAAGAAACTGCCTTTATTGCAGCTTTAACAGCATTACTGCTGCAGTATGCTGATTGCAATGTTTGTTATCCAAAAATAGTATTAACAGTATTAACTTCAACCACAGGTAAAGGTTTAGCTAAATGGGGTTCATAAACCTGTCAAGGACTTAAAAAAGTTAAAGACTTCTGCTTTGAAACACAAATAAAAGTTAAAAGCAAAAGTATGTAACACAGGCCTATTTCGTCTCACTAGAATGTTGCTATTGTAATTAACAATGCTACCGCAAGTGGTTCGCTTCATTGATTTTAATGAAAGTGGTTTAGTTGTGCTGTAGTGTAGACATGGTGCACAAGCTCTACCCAGATTAAAAATTGAACGTGAGGCTGCCGGAGTGAATTGCATCATTCATGCTGTGTGCTTTTTGTCATGAATAATTCTGAGAGGACCATTGATTGAGATGAATAGTCAAGAAACTCAACTAATGAAGCTGGAACATGAAAAAAATCAGTGCATCCTCATTGCTGGATAGGTTTAAGGGGAGAAAATCGATCATAAATGCTAATGTGTCAACTTGTTTTGAAGTGAACGTCCTGTTACTCTTTTTAAAAAAATGGGTTCAATCTCAATTACAGTATGTCACAAAAGTGAGTACACCCCTCACATTTCAGCGACCATTTTAGTATATCTTCTCAAGGGACAGTATTATAGAAATGAAACGTGGATATTTTTTTAGAGTAATCAATGTGCAGCTTATATAACAGTATAGATTTACTGTCCTGAAAATAACTCAACATACAGCCATTATTGTCAAAATAGCTGGCAACAAAAGTGAGTACACCCTAAGTGAACTAGTCCAATGTGTCAGTATATTGTGTTAGCACCAAGTCAAGTTAAGTCACCTTTATTTATATAGCGCTTTTAACAATACAGATTGTGTCAAAGCAACTGCACAGTATTTAAACAGCACAATAGTGTGTAAGTAACGCATTATTGTAAATAATACATTTTCAGTTAAAGGCAGTTCATCAATGAATTCAGTGATATCATCATCCAGTTAAGTTCAAATAGTATACGATATCGCTGGAAAGTGTCCCCAACTAAGCAAGCCAGAGGAGACGGTGGCAAGGAACCAAAACTCCACAGGTGACAGAAATGGAGAAAAAAACCTTGGGAGAAACCAGGCTCAGTCGGGGGACCAGTTCTCCTCTGGCCAGACGAAACCAGCAGTTTGTAACAATGTCTGATTGTAGAGAACTCGTCAGGATCCCGTGGTGTAGCACCGATGACCGTCTAGGTTGGCGAGGTCTTCATTGATGAGCCGTCTCTGGAGTTCATCTGGTTGACATCCACGGTTATTGAAGTCATCTCCAGGTGGTGATCCATGATCTAAGCTGGGTACGGACTGGATCCGGGGGACTGCAGTGACCATCTGATCTGGATACAGACTGGGTTATGTAGCACTGCCTTAATCATCCTGGGCATGGAATCGTCCAGAGATGCACAGGTTGTTGCTGGGATCCTCTTCCACTTCTCACATAGCTGATGGACGTTAGACACATGGTGCTTCTCCACCTTAAGCTTGAGGATGCCCCACAGGTGCTTAATAGGGTTTAGGTCTCGGGACATACTGCAAGGCAGTCATCTGGCGTGTTTGGTGTCGTTATGTTGGAAAACTGCCGTTCGACCCGGTTTCTGGAGGAAAGGCATAATGTTCTGCTTCAGAATCTACAGTACATAATGGAATCCATGTTTCCCTCAATGAACCGGAGCTCCCCAGTACCAGCAGCACTTATGCAGCCCCAGACCATGATGCTACCACCACCATGCTTGACTGTGGGCATGACCCAATTTTCTTGGTACTCCTCACCAGGCCTCACACATGCTGGACACAATCTGAGCCAAACAAGTTTATCTTATAGTCTCATCAGACCACAGGACATGGTTCCAGCAATTCAGGTTGTCTTCAGCAAACTGTTTGCGGGCTTTCTTGTGAGCCAGCTTCAGAAGAGGCTTCCTTCTGGGACGACACCTATGCAAACAGACTTGTTGCAGTGTGTGGCATATGGTCTGAGCACTGACAAGCTGACCTTCTACTTCTGCAACCTTTAAAGCAATGCTGGCAGCACTCATGCATCTGTTTTTTTAATCCAGGTTCTGCACCTGACACACAGAACACAGTGCAGATGCACAGTGCTTAATTTCATTGATTGACCCTTGCAAGCCATGTTCAGAATGGAACCTGGGAAAACAACTGTATGACCCTGACCACTGTAGTGTAACTCGCTTTCAGGGTGTTACTGAACCTCTAATAGACTTGGCCATCTTTGTGGAGAGCAACTATTCTAATTCTCGAATTCTCAGAGAACTCTTTCCATGAGATGCCATGTTGAACATCCAGTGGTAAGTATGAGAGAATTGTACTTAAAGCACCGAATTTTAACTGCTCTAATACAAGATGCACGACTTTGTATAACTTTGGGAATGTGGCTTTGCATGGTTAAACAACATACTGCTGTTATCACTTAGGGTGTACTCACTTTTGTTGCCAGCTATTTTTACAATAATGGCTGTATGTTTAGTTATTTTCAGAGGACAGTAAATCTATACTGCTATACAAGTTTCATTTTTATAGTATTGTCACTTGAGAAGATATACCAAAATAGTTGCTAAATTGTGAGGGGTGTACTCACTTTTGTGACAAGCTGTAGGCCATTAAGTGTTCAAAGTAATGAATGTGCAATCACGTTTCATTGTTTGTTGAGTTTTGTGGGACAAATCTGGATTTCAGTAGGAATCCACACAGATTCAACTGGTTTAAGTTGCTTTGTAAACCAACAGGAGGCAGCTTGGTTTGATTTCAGTGTGAGCGGTGCATCATACATCACTACACTGGCAGCAAAAGACAATAGACTTAAGTCCTCACAACATTTCGCTCATGTGACCTCATCTTTATACTGTGTAAGTGCAGGATAAGCGAACGTGCTTTATTTAAATAAATGATTGGCAGAGTGGTAAACTGTTGGATTTGAAACATTTTTATTTTATTTTATGACTGTTGTATTTCTGTGGCAGTGTTTTCCAGTTAATAACACATTTCTTGGGGTTTTTCTATTCATCTTTTCTTTCATAATGTGCTTCGCTTCTCTTCCGCCTGGAGGGCTGGTCATGCTGCATGTAATAATCTTGTTTCTGAACAAGACAATATTTTTTGTGTTTATCTTACAGCAACCACACCATGGTTCGAGACTTACCGGGAAAACTTCCTGCAGTCCATGCCGGCATCAGAGCATGAGTTTCTTAACCACTACTTGGCCTGTATCCTTTAAAATTCTTCACACTTTTTTTCACATTTCTTTTCATGCTTGTATTTCTCCTCCTCATTTACCATAAGGGATGCATAAAAATGTTGATCATATGAAACATTCAACTGAGACTGCAATAAAATGTCAAGAATTTCTGATCAAGATCATGTGATACTAAAGACTGGAGTAATGATGCTGAAAATTTTGCTTTGAAATCACAGGAATACATTATATTTTAAAATACATTCAAATGGAAAACTGTTGTTTGAAATGCCAAAAATATTTCTAAATTTGACCGTTTTTGCTGTACTTTAGTCAAATAAATACAGGCTTGGTGAGCAGAAGAGAGTAAAACATTAAAATTAATACATAAAACAGTACATAATAAATAATAAATATAATAAATTAAAAATAATACATTTCAAACACTTTTTGACTGGTAGTGTATTTAATCAAAACTACAGTAACAAAAATTAAAGTATTATTACATTTCACATCATTCTTTTATGATTACTTTTGAATGGTAGTGTATTGTGGTTTCCACAAAATTATTAAACAGCAAGATAGACATACAGTGCCTTTCAAAACTATTCATACCCCTTGATTTTTTTTTTCACATTTTGTTTTGTTGCAGCATTATTTTAAACTGCTTTAAATTATTATTTTTTTCCCACATCAATCTACATCTCATACACCATATTGACAAAGTACAAAACAGGTTTGTAACAACTTGGCAAATTTATTAGAAATTAAAAACTGAAAAGATCCCGTTGCATAAGTATTCATACCCTTTTCTTGGACACTCGAAATTTAGCTTAGGAGCATTCATATTGCTTCTAGATGTTACTACACTTCGAGTGGAGTTAAACCGTGGCAAATTCATTTGAATGAGTATGATTTAGAAAGGCAAATACCTCTAAGATAAGGTCTAACAGCTGTAAATGCATATCAGAGCAAAAACCAAGTCCTGAGGTCAAGATAACTTGCCTGTAGAGCTCAGTGACAGACTTGCATTAAGGCAATGATCTAGGGAAGAGTTCAGAAAAAATCTGCTGCATTGAAGGTTCACAGAAGCATGTTGCCTCCATTATCCATAATGGAAGACGATTGGAACATCTAGGACTCTAGAAAATGTCTGCCAGCCACCATCCAAGCTGACAGAGCTTGAGAGGTGAAAAGGTGAGGCAAAGAATGGCAGATAATTGCTAAATGCAGATGTGCAAAGCTTGTCACATCATACCCAAAAAGACTTGAGGCTGTAAAAGTGCTTCAACTATGTACTGAGTTAAGGGTATGAATACTTATGCAATGTACTTATTTCAATGTTTTATTTTTAATAAATTTTTTTAATTTGCAAATCTGGTTTTTGCTTTGTCATTATTACGGTGTATGGAGTGTAAATTGATGTAGGGAAAAACTAATTTAAAGCAGTTTAACATAATGCAGCAAAAAAACAAAATGTGAAAAAAATGAAGGGCTATGAATACTTTTGCAAGGCACTGTATATATTTCATTAATAATGATAAGAAAAATCCAGATTTTTTCACCTAGTCTGTTCTGATTTTTTATTTGATTTAGTTTTAAAACAAGACTATGTATTTTGTACAGTACAGTCTAGCACTCTTTTCTATCAGTCTTAGTTTCGTTAATCTGTATTCTGTGAGATTTCCTGAACTCAGCTGCAGGCATGCTGGTGGTGTCTTCCCGCGAGGCGGTGCCGACAGAGCAGTTTCTCAAGCTGTCACAGGAACAGCACCGAATCCAGCACAGTGGGGAATACACTCATCCCAAGTGGTTCATTCCCAACACACTCAAATATTACGTCCTGCTCCACGATATCAGTGAAGGAGAGGAACAGAGGTGTGTGTCTTTAGTGTTCTCTTGTACCTGTTGCTTGTTTTGTTTTTGTTTTTTTCAGCCGTTTACGCAGTTAAACATTGATTGACTATTAAAGGTGCCATAGAATGCATTGATACAATATTTTAAATTGTTCTCTGATATCTACATAGAAGGTATATGGCATAGAAAAGGGCAAAAAATCTCCAGAATCGGTTTTAAAAGTCCATTTACAACCCTAGGATTTGTCCCTAGAATGAAATGCTCTGTTATTGCCTTATTTGGAAGGTTTGTGAATAATTAATGAGGGGCTCTGCTCTGATTGGCTGTTTCACAGAGCTGCTCGTCTCAATAGCTCACACATGGAGGAAATATATATTTAATTACGGAGCTCTAGCCGCTTTTAATATGCGCTGCTTTGAATCTGCCATTTTGAATCGTCGACATTTTCCTCTCACTATGTGATCGCATGTGCTCTGTGTAAAGTTAGTGATGCTCAGGATCTGTAAATCATTCGCCATCATCAGCGCAGTCATCTCTCTGTTTATGTGGTAAGTGAAATCCTCTGTACTGCAATGTAACAGGCTAACACTAACATTAATCTAACTGTGTCCTTTCAGAGACTCGCCTTATTTTACTGATGTACTGACGTTACTGATGATTGGACGATGCAAATGTTCGGGGCGTAACTATTAACGATCCCGGGGCTATTGCGTAATAGTCGGTGTTATGTTGGAATTGACCTATTTTTCACTAGATTTATATAAGGAGGAGGAAATCGTGGTGTTTGAGACTCATGGTATGTCATGTCCATGTACTGAACTGTTATTATTCAACTATGCCAAGGTAAATACAGTTTTCCATTCTATGGCACCTTTAAGAAAGCTTATGTGTTCAGTCAAGGATATTTGACCATGTCAATCATTATGCTTTTTTGGTGTGCCACACATAATGTTAAGGGGATATTTCATCCAAAAATGAAAATTCTGTCATTAATTACTCACCCTTTGTCGTTCCAAACTTTTTAAGACCTTCATTCATCTTCAAAACACAAATTAAAGGGGTCATCAGATGCAAAACTCCCTTTTACATGTTTACATTAACATTAATGTGTGTTGGCAGTTTGTGTACACAATGGTATTTTTTCAATATTTAAAAGTAATATCCCCTTTTTAAAATCAGGTCATTCTCAGCTTCTTGTCAGTGTGACGGCACACAGACAGAGGCCGCTCCCACGATAGTTGATTGACATGAGCGCCTTACCTTAGACCCGCCCTCACCGAGCTGAAACAGTCCAAATCCGATCACCATTGTGTGACTCAGGTGCAGGAGAAGACAAGAATCCGATTGAGCGATTGAGGTGTTCAGTTGTTGGATATAATGATGAACATAGCAGTCGTCATTTTATTCCCGACATCTGAGCCGCTGAAGAAGCAGAGGATAACGTTACATTAGTTTTTAAAAGGAAAGCACCAATCCCGATCTACATATGCGTCTATGTTCATGCGAATCATTCCTGATGCAGCTTCACGCACAGCAGAAGTGAGTATAAGGTTTTTTTATGCATCTTTGTAAACAGCCTTTCTTTATAATGTGCTTGTTGGCAATTTTGTGGCTAAATGCTGCTAAAGTAAACATTACGGCTCATAATCTTACAGCATAGAGGAACGGGCATTTAAAGGACCATGCAATAAAATGAGTTTATTTTTTGCAGAGCTGATTTTGACACTGTAAAAGCGTGTTTTTTTTTACACTACTATTGAGAATATTTAACCAAAGTATATTATAGACTTTTAATTAAGACCCTAAAGAATCATACGAACTTGGGCAAAAAAAAGGCCATCCAATGACCCCCTTTAAGACATTTTTGATGAAATCCGAGAGCTTTCTGACCCTGCATAGACAGCAATGCAACTGACACATTCAAGGTCCAGAAAGGTAGTAAGGACATTGTTAAAATAGTCCATGTGACATCAGTGGTTCAACTGTAATATTATGAAGCTACAAGAATACTTTTTGTGCACAAAGAAAACAAAAATAACGACTTTATTTAAAGGGGTCATCGGGTGCCCAAGTTCATATGATTCTTTAGGGTCTTAATGAAAAGTCTATAATATACTTTGGTTAAAAATTCTCAATAGTAGTGTATAAAAACGCCCTTTTACTTTGTCGAAATCAGCTCTGCCAAAACTCAACTGATTTTATTGCATGGTCCCTTTAAATGCAAGCGAGCTCTGCTCACCCTGCCCTTCTCTGCTGTGGGATTATGAGACGTAATGTTTACTTTAGCTGCATTTAGCAGCGTTTAGCAAAACTGGCCAACAAGCACATTATTAAGAAAGGCCATTTGCAAAGATGCATAAAAACCTTTAAGCTCACTTCTGCTGTGGGTGAAGCTGCATCAGGAATGTTTCGCGTAAACATACAGGCATGTGCCGATCGGGATCTGCGCTTTCCTTTTAAAAACGAAAGTAATGCATTTCTCTGCAGCTCCGATGTCGGGAGTAAATGACAACTGTTGTGTTCATTATTACATCCAACAACAGAACAACTCAATTGCTCAGTCTGAGACGTTCTTGTTTTCCTCTGCACCTGAGTCGACACAATGGCGATCGGAGTCGGACTGTTTCAGCTGAGAATAACTGAAAAAAATACACCATTGGGTGGATTTTTATCATTGTAGTGTGGTTGTATACATAAACGGCCAACACACAATGTTCAAACAACATGTAGAAGTCTTCTTCTCTTCCAGGTTAGTTTTTGACACGTATTCATTAGAGTACCACGACACCTCATTACTTTCAATTACAAAAAATAAATAATAATAATTAAACTTCTTTAAGATTCTAGCCTATGCTTGTATATTTCTTAAATAAATGTCCCGCACCTAGTGAATCTTAAATGCTCTCAATTCAGCATGCAGTTCAAAGCTTTTGACGTTCTGATTCTGCAATTAAACGAATGGAGTTGATTAACACTGGAAACATGTATCCAACACTGCCTCAGGGATTAAAACTAAAGTGATGTCAGGAGAAAACATTTCTGCTTCTTTGTAATTGCATTTACATTTAATTAGAGAAAGTATTATGACTAGAATAAAAATGAATCTTAAAATGTAACATGAACTGCATTTGCAGAGTGTTTTTTTTCCTATGAATATTACTTTCTGACATCAGCTGACTGACAGGATTGCTTGATTTCCTTTCCTCTTCCTCCTCAGAGAATTGCCTGCATGTAGATAAGTTGCCAATCACTGTAATCGTGTGCTGCCTGCAGCCTCAAGGTCTGATGAATAGACGATAACCTGACTGCGGGGGGAAAGATTAGGCTGTCATATTTATTTATGATGGGATAGAACAAGTATTAACGTCTATGTCTGTGTCTCTCAGGGCGGACTCTGTGTATGAGGATATGAAACAGCGGTATGGTACTCAGGGCTGCTATCTGCTCAAGATAAACTCCCGGAGTGGTAGCGCTGGTGCGGACGAACAGATGCCGGACCCCTGGAGTCAGTACTTACACAAGACCAGCATAAACAACCTTGTGAGTGCCACAACCTCACTTCAGGCTAGGGCTGGCACGATTTCTCAATTCGATTACTTGATTTTAAAAAAGAATTCTCGACTGCAATTTGCCCGTGTCGAGTAAGCTGAAAAATACCGGAAGTGGCACATTTCATTTACAAGAATACATGAAATGCATTATTAGACCATTTTTATGGCTGCATATGTTAAACCCATTTAAAAATCATAAAAGTAAGCATAATTTTATTGCGAATTCACAAGCTCAATAATTTGGTAAAATAAATATATGCACTTTAATTATTTGCGTGTGGGTTACGTACATGCATCTCAAAGCGGCTTTGTTCACAATAAATGCTGCTCCACACAAATTGTTTTCATTTACATGTGTGGAGAAGTAGTAGTTTGGGTCTATAAAACGTTCATCTGGCAACGCAACTTGCGCCATTTCATCAGATTTGTAAGGTAAATTTATAAACCTACGCAAACACAGGAAAATATATTAGTATCTTTCTCATGCTCACTGTTTTTTGCGATTTCAAAATAAAAGCTCAAACCCTCACTTTTACTTTACATGCTTTGATCTCCACATATTGTACTGAAGATTAAATTCGATGTTTTGATTAAATGTTGTTTAGCCAATATTAAACAAGAATTAGAACACGCAGTAAAGTATAAAAATAAATGTCAGACTGTTGGCGCCCTCTGGAGGCATTTTTTATAATGCATAATGTACATTAGCTCTCGTTTATTAGGTATTTTAATGGTTTTGTTCAATAAAACCATGGGCTTATTTGCTTTTGATACTTTATTTGAAGTGTCCACTTTTTATTACCACATAAAATATATATAATACCCGATTACTCGATTAATCGGTAGAATAATCGTCCGATTACTTTATTACCAAAATAATCGTTAGTGAAAGCCCTACTTCAGGTTTTTAACATAACTTTTAAACTTGATTATCAGCATGAAGCCTGGCCCACATTTTAGCTTGTTCTGGCCAAGAATTAAACATTTCAATGGCGTAAACCTTTTAAATTCAGGGTACAAGTGTTATATCATATTTTTATGCTTTATACTTTCATTTTATGGACTATGGTGGGCAAACACTTATTGTTACACGTAATAATATACAGTTTTATAGTTTTCTTCCACCATGTTTAATTCAATTAAAGTTTATACATTTATAATGTAATGTATAAAATTTTATAAAATATTATTATAATATAGGAATTCTCAAACCCCTCAGATTTTATTTTAACGTTGTTAATATGTAACATAGTAATTTAACAATTTAATTATTTGCTCGTTTACCACTCTCTGACTTTGTTTAATGGCCGCATGACATTCAGGTACAAGTTTTGATTTATTGAAAGTATTTTCGAAAGATTTTTATGTAATGTTGCTACAATGCTTTTTTTTCTATTTTTATTATTTATTTATTTATTGTACATTTTTAATCCAATGTTTTATTCCAGTCTTTATTTTTTATGAAGTTATCTCAAAACAACACTTAAAAAAAATAGTAAACTAAAAATTATAGCATCTATAGTATCTGGCTTTATGCAACTTATAAATCTTATTTAATATTGCTGAATCAACCTAAATACGTTGATTTATACCAACAAGACTCAACTTTATTGTTTAAATCAGGTAGAAGTATCTGTTTGAGCTAACAATTTCACGTCATAATATTTTGATCGCTGTGTTAATTGTTTTTACATAATTGAAGCTACAGACTTATCTGATGACATTCTGAAATTATGACCCTGGACCACAAAACCAGTCTTAAGTAGCGTGTATATATTTGTAGCAGTAGCAAAAAATACATTGTATGGGTCAACAATATACATTTATCTTTTATGCTAAAAATCATTAGGGTATTAAGTACAGATCATATTCCATGAAGATATTTTGTAAACTTTCTATCGTAAATATATCACAACTTAATTTTTTATTAGTAATATGCATTGCTAAGAACTTCATTTGGACAACTTAAAGCGGTTTTCTCAGTATGTAGATATTCCAGAATTTCAAATATTGTCCTATCCTAACAAACTATGGTTAATTAATGGAAAGCTTATTTATTCAGCTTTCAGATGGATACAGCTCAGTTTAAAAAAGTTTACTGGTTTTGTGATCACAGTTATGTCATTTTTTTTCGTCCAACATTTATTGACCTTGGAATTACTTATGACTGCATTAGATTTCTTTAAATTTGATCAGCCAAATGAAATGTTCCTCAACCCTGGTGGTGTTTCATAGGAGCTCTATGAAGACTCTGCACTGACTAATGCCGTTGAAAACAACATCGGAGCAGAAGAAGATGGTCTCGATCCATCCATTAGAGGTTAGTCCAGCACAGTTGAACCCCATTATCTGGGATTTTGGTTATAAACCTCGTATTGATGAGAAATGATTGTCTAATGTTAATTAAATGTTCCTCTCGTGTTTGCAGATGGCGTTTCAGAGACTCATCCTCTGCAGCTGGACCAGCCCACTGATGCCGGTTTCCCTGGCAACAACGCCAGTCAGTCTGTAAACAATGTGGATGTGACGAGACCTCAAGAACAGGCCAGCGTGACCTCGCACACCACTCCGACCCCTCGAGGAACCTGCCTAACCCTAAATGACCACGACCACATCCGGCAGTTTATTCAAGAGTTCACCTTCAGAGGATTACTGCCGCACATCGAGAAGAACATACGGCAGCTAAACGACCAGGTACATAAATACACACCAACTGTATGTTACATCAATAATTCATCAAGTCTCTGTATTGATAGACTCTTTTCATTACTTTCATTTTATTTAATAGTAATGCCAATTTTGCAGGCTGTTAGGTTCCTCCTTATTCTCAGCCAGGATTTTAAAATGTAAATATTTTATAATGCCAAAATTTTAAATGTAATTTATTCCTGTCATACAAAGCTGACTTTTTAGCATCATGACTCCAGTCTTCAGTGTTACGTGATCCTTCAGAAATCATTCTAAGATGCTGATTTGATGCTCAAGAAACATTTCTTTTTATTATCAGGGTTGAAAAAAGTTTAATTTTCAGGATTCATTCATGAATAGAAAATTTAAAAAAAGGGGAAAAAGGAAAAAGAGTCAGCATTTATTAGAATTTCCTTAACTTTTGACAGCAATGCAAGTATATTTTTAAATACATTGCCATTCAGAAGTTTGGGATCAGTAAGATTTTGACTGTTTTTTTTTAAAGAAGTCTCTTCTGCTCATCAAAGTTTCATTCATTTGATCAAAAAATACAGAAAAAACAATATTATAAAATATTATTGCAATTTACAGTTACAGTTTTTTATTGTAATATATTTAAATGATAATTTATTACTGTGGTGCAGCACTAAATTTTTATCAGCCACTACTCCAGTCTTTAGTGTCACATCATCCTTCAGAAATCACTTTAACATGCTGATTTATTGTCAATGTTGGAAACGGTTGTGCTGCTTAATATTTTTCATAACCTGTGATGCCTTTTTTCAGGATTCTTTGATGAATAAAAAGTTAAAAAGAACAGCATTTATTCAAAATAGAAATCTTTTCTAACAATGTAAGTCTTTACTAGCACTTTTAATCAATTTAACACATCCTTGCTCAAAAGTATTCGTTTCTTTCAAAGAAAAAACAAAGAGAAAATGAGCTGACCACAGACTTTGAAAGATAGTGTATATTGTTACAAAAGATTTCTATGTTAAATGTTTTGAATGTTTTATTCATCAAAGAATCCTGAAAAAAGTATCACAGGTTCCAAAAAATTAGAAATACATTTAAACTACTAAAATTAGACTACAATTGTTGCTTCAATGTTTCATACTGAATTTCAAAAATAAGTTTAGTACTTTTTTTTTTATCAATGAATGAATAAATTGATAGTTAAAATTTGTTTAAATTTTTACTTCCATTAGTTTTTGTGGCTTTTAAAAATTAAAATGATTTCTGAAGGATCATGTGACTTTAACAACTGGAGTAACGATGCTGAAAATTCAGCTTTGCATCACAGGAATACATTCTATTTTAAAGTATATTAAAATAGAAAACCACTATTTTAAATTGCTATAATATTTCACAATATTGCCATTTTTTCAGTATTTTGATGAGCGGAAAATAATTCTTAAAAAACATTCAAAATCTGGCTAATCCCAAAACTTTTTAAAAATTTCCAAAACTTGTTCTGCACAGCTTTTGAACTTCTTTTCCGTCCTTTTCTTCATCTTTTATTATCTTTCATTTTAGCTCGTCTCAAGAAAAGGTCTGAGCCGATCTCTTTTCTCCGCCACTAAGAAGTTGTTCGGTGGAGGGAAGGTCCCAGAGAAGAGTATTGCTGAACTAAAGAACACTGCAGGACTGCTGTAAGTGATTTGAAGTACAACATTTTTTGTTGTTGTTGTTTTCTGCATCTTATCTGACGTGTAACCCCTGTGATATCAGATATCCGTCAGAAGCTCCAGAGCTTCAGATCAGGAAGATGGCTGACCTCTGCTTCCTCGTTCAGCACTATGAGCTGGCTTACAACTGCTACCACACTGCCAAAAAGGACTTCCTCTCTGACCAGGCCATGCTGTATGCTGCGGGAGCGCTGGTGAGATGCACACCACAGTCATAGTGCTGCTGCTGGAAATTAGCTCCACAGATCTGATTCTGTGGGTTATCAGAGTAACACTGTCTAAACTGGCCTCAGACTCACTGCCTGCTGACTCTGTATCTACAGGAAATGGCTGCTGTCGCTGCCTTTCTGCAGAGCGGGGCACCCAGGCCGTATCCAGCACATTATATGGACACGGCCATACAGACCTACAGAGACGTCTGCAAGTGAGAACAAACATTTGCTTGGATTTGGTATTGCAGCATGTTACTGCTTCATTGATTCATATGGAATTATTTTCTTGTACACCCCTTTTGGTAACATTTTTAGTATTTTATCAAAAATGAGTGCTTTTAGTACTGTTTTTTTTATTATTTTGACTCAATAAATGAATAAATTGGTAAATAAAATTAGTTTTAGTTTTTGCTTCATGTTTTGGCTACATCACTTTGTGTGTTTTAAAAAAAAAAAAAATTATATAAAAAAATTATTTAATTATTTTGTTCTTATTTTAGTTAAATCATTTTATGTGGCCTTTAAAAATTGTAGTTTTTAATGCTCCTTTATTAAATAAATGCATTTTTAAAATGTGGCTTTTTAAAAATAATTTGTAAAAGCTTTTAAAAGTTTTCTTAATTTTTTTAAATGTTCCTTTATCAAACAAATAAAATGAAAAGTTTGTTCTTTCTTTTTCTTAGGTTGGACAATAATTCATGTGCTTTTAGAATTATATATTTTTTTGTTGTTATAAAATAAACAAACGAAAATCACGTATTTTTTGTATTTGAGCCGGACGTCATTTTATGTGGCTTTTTGAAATTGTTTTAGTGTTTTAATGTGTTATTACTAAATCAGTCAGTCAGATAAAAATTGGTAAATAAAATGAGTTTTAGTTTTTGCTTCATGTTTTAGCTACATCACTTTATGTGGTTTTTAAAAATGAGTTTTGTGTTTTAATGTTTTCTTTTTTTATATTAAATAAATACATTAATTTAATTATTTTTGTTCTTTTAGTTAAGGCTTTTAAAAATATTAGTTTTTAAAGCTCCTTTATTAAATAAATTAAATATAAGACATTTTTAGCCACATCAGTTTATGTGGCTTTTTTTTATTTATTTAATTTTTTTAAATGCTCCTTTATTGAATAAATAAAATAAAATGCTAGTTCTTTCTTTTTTTTTTTAGGTTGGACAATAATTTATGTGCTTTTAGATTTTTTTTTTGTTATAAAATAAACAATCACTTTTGTTCTTTTATTTATTTATTTAATATAAAAAACATATTATATTAAATAAATTAATTAATTTAATTATTTTTGTTATTTTAGTTAAATCATTTTATGTGGCTTTTTAAAAAATGTTAGTTTTTAATGCTCCTTTATTAAATTAAATTAAATTAAATTAAATTTTAGCTACATCAGTTTATGTGACTTTTAATTATTTATTTATTTATTTTTTTCATTTTTTAAATGCTCCTTTATTAAATAAATAAAATGAAATGTTCTTTCTTTTTTAGGTTGGACAATAATTCATGTGCTTTTAGATTTTTTTTTTTTTTTTTTCAGTTTCTAAAAACTGTTGCTTCAGTGTTCCATACTGAATTTCAGAAATAAGTTTAGTACCTGTACTAGAGTTTTTTAAAAAATTTTTATTATTGTTTTCAATTAGTGAATGAATAAATTAATAAATGTTAAGTTTTTGCTTCCTGTTTTCGCTACATCACTCTATGTGGCTTTTAAAAATTAGTTTTGTGTTAATGTTTTTTCTTATAAAATAATAAATACATTTAATTTAATTTAGTTCTTGGATATCATTTTATGTGGCTTTTATATTTATTTATTTATTTTAATGCTCCTTTATTAAATAAAATGATTTTTTTAGGTTGGACTTTTTTATATACCTTTTTTGTTATAATAAACAATTTAACTTTTTTTTCTTTTTATTTCAAATGTTTTATTTCAGGCGTCATTTTATTTGTCTCTTAGAAATTTGTTTTATTATTAAATCATTCAATCAATTAATATTTGTTTTTGCCTTAAGAACCGAATTAAATTCATAATTCATGCTTTATGCTGCTTATACGATCAGTTTAGTGTTTTAATGTTTTTATTTTATTTATGAATAAATATAAATACATGCATTCATACATATGTTTTCATTCTTTCTTGATTCAGGCCATATATTGGTTTATGTGGCTTTTAGAAATTAGTTTCTGTTTTTATTGCTTTTATTAGCACTTCAAATAAATAAAATTAATTTTAATTATTGCTTCTGTTCTTAGGCAAGACATCAGTTTATGTTGCTTTTTTAATTAAAAACTTCCTTTAAGGGTGTTTAAATTTTGTTGAAAATGTATTGCATGTATATAGTGTGTGTAAGATGTTTTTTTTTTTGCTGTTTGTATCACAGAAACATGTTATTGGCTGAGAGGTGTTGTCTTTTAAGTGCTGAAATTTTGAAGAGTCAGACCAAATACTCCGATGCTGCCACACTTCTGATCAAGATGACCAGTGAGGTGAGCCAAGTTTTAGAATTTTGTAATAGTCTAGACCATTGTTGCTGTATTACACCATTCAGGCAAACCCAGTGCACTTCACTTCCTCTTTCTTTCTCTGATAGGACTCTGATCTGCGGAGTGCACTCTTATTGGAGCAGGCGGCTCACTGCTTCATTAATATGCGCAGCCCCATGGTGAGGAAGTTTGCCTTCCACATGATACTGGCTGGTCATCGTTTCAGCAAAGCCGGACAGGTATGATGGCAGTTGCAAGAAACACATCTTCCTGAAATGTACGCAACTGTCCTTTTCAGCATTGCATTGAGTCAGTGGTTCTCAAGCTGAGGGTCAGCATCTACTAGGGGGTCTCAACACATAAAATAGGGGCTGCAGTATGGCATAAAAAGACAAATCAAGTTATAAAATAAGCTAAAATAGCAACAACAACAAAAAGAGAGAGAGATGATTCATATTTCTCAGTTTATTTAGTTCCCTCAGCAACTGCTATTTTTATTTAAAGAAATAGTTCACCCAAAAATGAAAGTTTTCATGTTGTTTTGAACCAGTATGAGTTTCTTTCTTATGTTGATCACAAAATAATATTTTGGAGAACCAAAGTTGTTGGTCCTACATTGACTTCCATAGTAGGGAAAGAAACACTATGTAAATCAATGGGGACCATCAACTGTTTGATTATCAGAAATACCTTTTTATGTTCAACATGAGAAAGAAACTCATACAGGTTTGGAATGACATGACGGCATGTATATGATGACAAAATTTTAATTTGTGGGTAAACTGTGCCTTTAAGAACCAGGATTCCTACAGTCTTGGACAACCTATATACAGTGCCTTGCAAAAGAATTCATACCCCTTCATTTTTTTCACGTTTTGTTTTGTTGCAGCATTATGTTAAACTGATTTAAATCACATTTTTTCCACATCAATCTACATCTCATACTCCATAATGACAAAGCACAAAACAGGTTTGTAACAACTTTGCAAATTTATTAGAAATAAAAAAACTGAAAAGATCCCGCTGCATAAGAATTCATACCCTTTTCTGGGACACTCGAAATTTAGCTCAGGAGCATTCATATTGCTTCTAGATGTTACTACACTTCGAGTGGAGTTAAACTGTGGCAAATTCATTTGAATGAGTATGATTTAGAAAGGCAAACACCTCTAAGAAAAGGTCTAACAGCTGAAAATGCATATCAGAGCAAAAACCAAGTCCTGAGGTCAAGATAACTGATAAGGTAAAAAGGTGAGGCAAAGAATGGCAGATAATTGCCAAATGCAGATGTGCAAAGCTTGTCACATCATACCCAAAAAGACTTGAGGCTGTTAAAGGTTCTTCAACTATGTATTGAGTTAAGGGTATGAATACTTATGCAATGTACTTATTCAGTGTTTTATTTTTAATAATTTTGTAAAATTTGCAAATCTGGTTTTTGCTTTGTCATTATTATGGTGTTTGGAGTGTAAATTGATGTGGGGAAAAACTAATTTAAAGCAGTTTAACATAATGCTGCAACAAAACAAAATGTGGAAAAAAATGAAGGGGTATGAATACTTTTGCAAGGCACTGTATATTTCTAATTCTAAATTTATTTTAAATATAATTTTAATTATATATATTAAAAAAAAACTTAATTATATTCCATTATGGATTATTTAAAAAACTAAAAATAAACATAAATAAAGTAATATTATATTGACATTTTATAATAAAAGCTAATAAAAATGACAGAATGACAATTAATAAAACTTTGACTAAAATTAAGAAATATAAAGCAGAAATATATTTATTTTGTAATTTTCTAAACTATATATGCATGTATGTGTTTATTTATATACATATACATATGTATAAGCCATTTTTAATGTATTTATTAATGTATTTAAGTAAATAAACACTATATTGACATTTGAAAAGTACAAAAACTAATAAAAAATGACAGAATGAAAGAAAAATTGATAAAGCTTTACCTAAATGTAAGATAAAGCAGAAATATTTTTTATATAGAAGTATACATTTATTTATTTATTTATATAAAATAATACTAAGTAAATAAACACTATATTGACATTTGAAAAGTACAAAAACTAATAAGAATGACAGAAAGATTAATAAAACTTTAACAAAAAAAAGTATAAATATAAATATATATATATTGATTTATTATTTTTATTTTTAAAATTTTAAAATAACACTTTATTACTGGAATATCATAGAAGTGAAAAACATTTTAAGCCATATATTTTTTTTTTAATGGAATATAATTTTTTAACAATTCTAAATACATTTAGCCAGGCTGTTTTTGTTTTCTACTCTTTTTTTTTTTTTTTTTTTTTGCTATTTGCCATTTCTAAATATTTATTGGAATTGTTGAATTTATTTATAATTATTATCACATGTTGCCATTTCTGTAAATAAAGTTTAAAAATGAGCAGTTTGTCATTATAGCAAGTATCAAACATCTTGTGAGGTATTCAGATTTTGTCTTAATTTGCTGCGTTAGATGGATCAAGAGTTGAGATAATTGAAATGTAATTTTATCGAAGACCTTTCATCTGCTAAAATTAGATTTTCCCTTGTGACATCCTCAAAGTGGATGAGATATGCTTTGGATGGATTTATCACTTTCTAAATATTTAAAGTCATTGCAGTGAGTCCTCTCAGCCATTAGTCAGACATGGTCAGTGCATAAATGCAGTGGAATTGAGGTCATTGTGATCTCTCATATATATAGGAATGTACTTTTAAAGATTGAACCTGTGGATATAAGCATGAAACATACATCACCATTATGCCAGGCCTCATCGTGGGCATCAGATCTGTTTATAAAAAGGTGATATCCTGCTTATATGTAGATTGACTAATCTAAGTTCGTTGCAAAAGCTTGCAAGGTCTGAAACGCCATTAACTCTAAAGGGATCAGAAAAAGCGACTGTGTTTACAGAGTCAGATGAGGTCAGGCTGTCGATTTTCACCTGGAAGCTGATGCTGCTTTAACAGCTGTGAAAGCTGTTGAGCGTTGCAGTAGCATGAAGTGCTCTCACAGATGCAGACGCATTATTTTAACATGCCAAACAGTTCACACTGTCTCTCTCTCTTTCTGTTGCAGAAGAGACATGCGTTGAGGTGCTACTGCCTGGCATTGCAGGTGTACAAAGGTAAAGGTTGGACACTGGCTGAAGATCACATCAACTTCACCATCGGTCGGCAGTCATTCACTCTGCGGCAGCCAGATAATGCAGTGGCCGCCTTCCGGCACATTCTCATCAACGACAGCAAACAGTCAGCTGTACAGCAGGCCGCTTTCCTCAGGGAATACCTCTATGTGTACCAGGTTAGCAACACATATAGGCATCACATGACTTAAAGGGAGAGTTCACTCAAAAATGAAAATTACCTCATGATTTACTTACCCTCAAGTCTAGGTGTATAAGCCTTTCTTCTTTCAGACGAATACAGTCGGAGTTATATTAAAAAATGTTTTGGTTCTTCCCAGTTTTATAATGGGTGTTCAGATATTGAAGCCCAAAAAAGTGCGTCCGTCTATCGTGAAAAGTATTCCACATGGCTCCAGTGGGTTTATAAAGTCCTTCTAAAGCTTTTAAAACTTTATAAACCGTTAAAAACTGCAAGTGCAGTAATATCGCGCAGCACTTGTGCAAATGCTAACCTAGCTGGGAACTAATTTCAGGCGCTGTGTTATATTGCTCCGCCTGCTTCGGCAGCAAATTTCCTTGACTATTACGCCGGAATGGAGGTGTAGTTCCTAATCTTATCGGCCTAGAAAATCGCAGCTGTACATTTTCCGCCCGTATTAGCACACGATATAACTACAGAAGAGTCAAGTTTTAAATAGGACAAATATCGAAACTCGTTGGTCATTTTTGAATGCAATGCTATTGGTCTAATAGGATTCAATGATCTATGCTAAGCTATGCTAAAAGTGATATCGCCAGAACAGGAGAACGGCTGAATGGATTTCAAAACGGTAAAACTCAATTTATCAACCCGGGGGGGGGAGTAGAGAATGAGCCTATTTCTAAAAAAAAAAGTGGAGTGTTCCTTTAAAATGGTGCTTGAATTTGGTTGTACAAACCCTGAAATGAATAATGTATTATTATTTCAACCACAACACTATGGTTATAGGTTATAGGTTTTTTTGACACAAGTCAGCGCTGTTTATAACAGAGAATTCTAGGCAGAATTCAAATGCTTTTCGCTAGATCTTGCAGACACCGTTTTCATTGTGCAGCAAATTCAAACACTTCTTACTGGATCTCGCAGCAGTGTGCAGTAACAGTGTCGCAAAATCAACCTGGCTGCCGTGTAAAACTGTTTTGAGCTCAGACAAGTTTGTTTGCTTTGCGGTTCAAACTCATAAACAGTCCGCGTTGCGTCGCAAAAAGCGTGGTTTAGTTTTGCTTTCGTTTCGTTTGTCGTTAGATGTTTCTCATATGCAACAGAAGTGGCAGCGCTTATGAGTTGAACAACGCAGTGGAATAAAAGCGGTAACTCCTCCCCATCAACCTCTTAGGAAAAGTAAAGTAATTAAATATAAATCGATTCTGAGGTAAACCAATCGATTTTTAATTGTTTCAAAAAGAATCGTGATAGTTAGGTGAATCTATTTTTTTCTCTCACCCCTAGCAAATAGTAAACACTAATAGTAAAAGAGCATTTTTTTTTTTTTTACACTGAACCAGCACTTTATCTTATTTTGCTCTCAGAGAGCAGCTAGACGTTGCTAATGTCACATTCAGGCCACTGACCCAGTTTTTTCCCACCACAATCAGACTTTCGCCTTGAGTTTAACTGTCTGTGTCTCTGCGTGAGACTGCTCTTTCGTCATCATTTGGTTGAGTCTGTTTCATCAGTGCTCTGGCCTTGGGTTGTTCTGGTCCACAAAACTCCATCTCCTTCAAGCACCCGGCCTGAATACATAGTAAGAGGAAATCACAGCATTCTTCTTTGTTTTGTTTCTAATGGGAGTTTTATGATGCCTTTTTAGCACTCCAGGAATAGTTGGGTGAAATATCAGGGTCGCGTTTCATAGAGAGTTCATTGATACAGTATATGATCATTCTCATCCATCTATAGACCCTTTCTTTAAAACACATTCCCATGTGTTTACCAATATGGTAAGACACGTCAGTGTTAATTTTGACAGAAAATTTTAATTTAGTCATTTTCTTTGGACTAAAATGCCATTTAGTTTTAGTCATGTTTTAGTCTTCTGAATTGTTTTAGTTTATGTCTAGTTTTAGTTGACTATCTACTGTAAATTTAGTAAAATCGAATGGGTTTAATTACACAGGGCTCGAAATTGCGACCGTTTTGGTCGCATATGCTCCCAAAATTTAATCTACGCGACCTCAAATTATATTTATATTATTCTTTATATTAAAATTAAATAAAACCACTTCTCATAAAGCAACAAGAACATCGTCTTCTTTTCAATGTAATGCCAATGGTTATATAGAGTAATTATGCATTCTTTATAACAGCTTATTTACTACATACTTTCATGCAGACATATTTATATAAATTTGGGCTACTAAAGTGATTCAGTCAAGAGCAGTGAGTGATTATCTGTTTTTTTTTTATTTATTTTTTTATTGTTTGATTACCATCGATGCCATGGACAATATCAACTAAGTTAGGCTGCTGTCCCTTTAAAAATGAATGCGTGGATGCAATGTATTAATATGCGTCCAATATTCTCCCAGCTGTTTACATGAATACTCGTCACAATGGACAATTCAACATAATTTTGTGTGAACTTCTCCATTCATGAGACAGGAAAGAGTAATCCTGTGATGTGTGAGAGGCACTGCTTCAGTGTGTGCACTCAGAAAATCGGACCGAATTGAGTTCTCTTGCATCGTCAAATTTATCCAAATGTCTGCTGTTTTCTTTCTCCCAGATGTTCACATTTTTTAACGTTTTATGAGACGTGCAGCAAAAGTATGTCAGCTTATGTCCCGCCGGATAGATCAATAGGCTATAATACAGTTTAAATGTACGCATCTAACCTCCAAATTCATTCTGAATTAATCTCTTCCCAAATCGTCCCTCCCTAACAATTTTGTCTCAATTTTATTTGTTGATGAAAATGTCATTTGTCATTCAAAAAAAAAAAAGTTTGTTTCGTTATAATCTCGTTTTCATCGGTGCAAAAATAAGAAATTGATGAAAATTAACACTAAGAGACACATTCGCAATATCGAGCAGCAAAACTAGCTGTTTTGTACAGATAAAAGAAGTTAAGACTGAAAGCTAGACCCATTAAATTTACAAATGGCTGCATCTGCTTTTCCAGCAAAAGTTAAGTGAACAGTTATCTTTTTACTCATAGTTCTAGATATTTGGGGGCGTATATTTACTGTGCAGCAGCACTGCGTGATCACATGAGCTTTGTTGGCCAATCAGAAGGCTTTTATAGAAGAGATTATACTCACTTGTAAGTGAAAGCAAGAGCCATTTCTTTAAGTGTTGTTGTTTTTTTTTTTTGACACCTTTTGACATCTTTTGTCCTCAGAGCATGAGTCAGTTGGCCGGTGAAAGCTCCCTCCCGCAGCTGCCTCTGCCCTGCCTGCACAGCTCACAAACGCGCGTCTTCTTCGGCCATGAGCGCAGACTCGCCGAAGGTAAGCACCCTCTGTCTGTCTCACACATTCATGTACACAAAAAAATTCTGATGTCGTTTAGTCTTCCTCATGTCGTTCCAAACTGTTATGCATTTCTTTTTTCTGTGAAACACAAAAGAAGATATTTAGCAAAATGTTCATGCTGCTCTCATGCATACAATAGAAGTTAGCAGAGGTTAGGACTGGCCAAATTTCCCCCTAAAATGACACTTTTTATTATTGTTATTATTTATTTTAATTTAATAAAATAGTTATAAAATAGTGTGTGTGTGTGTATATATATATAAATATATATATATATATGTGAGTATATACAAAATGTGAAGAATTTTAAGATTTATATATTAATATATTTATAACATAAATTATTATTATAATATAAATAATAAAAATACACAGCACACACACATATATAACAAAAACGTTTATTTTGGATGCGATTAATCATGATTAATTATTTGAACAGCAACTTTTTTTTAAACAAGGATGCGATAAAGTGATTAAAAGTGTCAGTAAAGATGTTTTCTTTTATTTTTATTTCAAATAAATGCTATTATTTTGAACTTTCTATTCATCAAAGATCCTGAACAAAATTATAACAGTTTACACAAAAATAGTAAGCATCACAACAGTTTTCAACATTGATAATGCATTTCTTGGCAAATCATCGTATTGGAATGATTTCTGAAGGATCATGTGACTCTGAAGACTGGCGTAATGATGCTGAAAATTCAGCTTTGCATTACAGCAGAATACATTAAATTTTAAAACATATGATGGTAGAAAAATGTTATTTTAAAATTGTAATATTATTTCAAAATTTTACTGTTTTTTTTGTTTTTGTTTTTTTTGTTTTCAAAATAATGCAGCTGTAATTTTAGTCATTCATATGAAAAGCAAGCATATTGCCTTAGAAAGGGAACTGAACAGTGCCATAATTGACTTTTCCTGCACACAAATAAACATAGCACAGCGCTAGTGTTATGAATGACATTTTACAATCCACATTAAGTTGCGATGACCTTTCTTTCATCATGCCCACAGTGAAATGAAGATGAACACAGTACCATTTATGTACTGAGATAAAGTAATTTCAGGAGAAAACCCAAAAAGAGGAGCGGTGCTGAGGGGTTGCTCCTTACATGACAGAATAAATTACTTTTAAAATAAGAGAAAGGACATGTACTACCACATTCGATATCTGCAACAAACTTCAGTTCAATTAAAGAGTATCAAACAAAAAGACTCATTCCAGGAATATAACGGAACTCAGATGTGTGTTAAAAAAAAGGTGAGTAAACGATGGAATGAAGAGAACAGGCCTGAGGATGTGTGCAAACCTTTTTAATTAAAGTCTTTGCCCGGATCTCACACTGAAAGGGAGGGTGGCTTTAGTGGTGTGTGTTGAATGATGAATATATGTGTACCTGTTGTCTCTTCCAATGCGCCAGTTGCCTTAGGCTCTGAATCCGAAATATCCTATGAGACACCGGCTGATTGGACATAGGCCAACTCTATTGAGTTTATGTTTTTGATTTCCATAATTTTCCCTTTCCGCTGGCATGATTTGTCAATCATGTTTGTAGGGAGAGAAGAAATGTGTGAAGAGAAACCCAATGGTCATGTTCTTAATCATGAATGGGAATGATCCATAGACGGCTTCAGTGGAAGCAGAACATTTTTCGAAGTAGGGCTGTCACATGAATAATCGCGATAAATTGCATCAAAAATAAAATTAAAATTAAAGATAAGAAGTGCTTTTTGCATTTTTGAATGCTCTACATTAGCATATAATGAAACGGGCTGCTAAAGTCAACAGATTTTACTAACAGACCTTCCAATCTCTGCGTAAAAGTAAAATAAAAGCTGCTTCCAGCTTTCTAAAATCATTTTTACACCCCTTTAAAATGGCTCCAAATCTCAGGTGAAAATTGATATTTTGACCCTCCTCTACAAAATAGTGCATTACTGCGTAAATATGATTCTGTGACATTTAATATTTTGGCTTTCGTCACTATGTATGTTTCTAAATTTAAAGCACAAATTGATACATTTTCAGCCATTGTGCTACATTTTATTAAATGGTTTTAAACTGCATTTTTCTTTATATAATAATTATACATAGATATGACCAGGTTGTGTATATACAAGAAGTCGAATCATTTATTTATATTTCTGGAAAGAGGAAGAGAAACAAGTTTGTGACTTGTGTAAAAATAGTTTGAGTGTAAAGCATGTTTTAATAGAATGTCCAATTTATAAATGATATTAGACAATGTATTTACTCAGGAAATATACCAAAAGACATTTTTTAAAAAGGTCTCATCCAGAAGAATTTTAGAATTTTTATCGTTAATTAAAATTTAAAGATTCTATATGATTTTTCTCAGTACTTTTTTTTTTATAGTGAGTTTTTTATAGTGATTGCTTCTTAAGAAAATATTATATTATTTTTAATGATATATTGAAATGATACTGTTAATGTTGCCATCACCTGTTACAGCCCTTTTTAGAATATGTAATATAGTCTGAGGTTTCCCCAGAAGGTGTCTGTGAGCTTTTACAACTCGTACCTTAGATACATCTATTTGTTTTTGATTATCTTGTCAGTCGTGCTGAAATTGCGTTTCAAAGCCATGACAGTTTAAACTTCTGATATACGGTTTTCTGAGCACACATCCCAAGCACGTGCACAGAAAGCGACTGTCACATGGCACGCGTGTACTAAGTTCTCTTTCATGTCTTATTGCGCTTAAACAGTCAAATATACACATGTTTATGCTAAAACACACAAGTTACAATTAAATGACTCAATAAATCCACTGCTTTCTTGTCTCCTCTGAGACTGGCACTCTAAAAGGTGTTCTGTGCTCATCTGTGCAGCCAAAGACAGAACAGTTAGCATGCTTTGCTCAAACATGGCGTTAGAACTGGTATACCACTTGCAAAAACACAATGACGGCACCATGGGTGAAAACGTGCAAATTAAAGACTGTAATATTGTAATAAGATCGCCATCACTGGGGGAGCAAAATCTGAGCTGCTCATTTTTTTTCTGTTACTGGGTTGTCCTTTTTAATGTTCTTAGGTTGGTAGATGCATCGGGGACACGATTATAGCACTTAAACACGAAAAAAGTCCGATTTTCATGTGTCACCTTTAAATTTTCTTTACATGCTGTTTGTCTTGTCTGTTTATGATCACTGATCAGACTGACTGGCATGTACAGTACAAGTTGAATTTTGTAATCTCTGATTTGATCCACAGGTGAGAAACAAGCTGCAACGCATGTCTCTTTGGATCAGGAGTTTGACCGTGACCTTTCCCAGCTATGGAGGGAGTTGGAGGAGCGGGTCGTCGCTGTGGCCAATAGAGGGACGGTGCCCATCACCTTCCAGCCCTCCCAATGCTGTCTGAACAGTCAGACGGATAATCTCAGATACCCCCTTGCTGTGGTAGAGGGTATGTTTTCCCTTCTACATCACCTCCTTTTTAAGCATTTTTATTTGTGCTTTATATGTGGTCTTCTAATTTTTGATTTAAAAAAAATCCACAAACTGTTAGTTTCTGTGGAGGTTTTGATGCACTTTAGGGTCATTATTGCGTTTGATGTCCCGCGGGGCTGTGTTTTTGCTTTATTACTGTATTTTTAATTGGACTGAGATGAATTATTCACCATTTGCTTTCCTCTCTATGTCATGAAATCTAAGAGAACTAAATGAAGCATTGCTCACCTGGATTTTACCAGGATGTAGCGATGCAATTTAGACTATTTTTCATCATGAATTAGGGACCATAATGGCTGAACATTCACCTGCCAACACCTCACAGCAAGAGGGGAAGATTAAAGAGGAACAGGAAGAACCTGCAAACACCCTTTAGTGATGCTGCTATGTTCCTACTTATTTGTATTCCTCATTAGCAAACATTTCAGCACCATAGCACATCAAATAAAATGTACTGTTATTAAACAAAAAAATAATTCAAGAGCTTTTGTGTGGGATTAATTACCTTCCTAATGATGTATAGTTAAAGGCTGCCAGCATATCAACAAGTAACCCTGTTTTTCTGAAACCCTATTGTAATTGTTAGAATGACCAAGGATCAGCAGTCTCCACGTAAAACTGATCGGGCAGACCAAACCGTAAGTCGTAGAGACTTGAAACTTTGGTAGCACTCCCACCGTCTACAATGTCACCAAGGCTTGCCCCAATCAGCCTGATGGGGGCGCTGCAGCAATCAAAAGTGCATTGCAAAGGAATGCCAATGCGTTTGAAAGGGGTAGGGCTGCATTTACCAAAATGTCTTTGTCTTTTGAACCGAATGAAATATCTTCTCCAAACTCACATCAAGTATGTAAGAGCTAAATCTGAGGTCACGTGAGAAAATTATAAGAGGAAAAAACATAAAAACGTCTATAACTATGCATCCATTTGTCCTTTTGACATGAAAATCAGTATGCATGGTCTTGGTCCAAAGTGCCAAAAGGCTACGAGGACATTTGTGTATCTCAAAAAACATGGCTGCCATAGAAAGATGAATTTCAAGCACTTATTAAGCTAGGTTAACAGAGGCTGATTGGAACAAAACTTGGTGGGCCTGTTTGTCTCATGGCCCTAAAGGTCTGTGAGAAATTTGAAAGAAATTGGCCACTAGGTGAGGCGATATCGCAACTTTTTGAGCATAAATGTCTATTGCACGTTTTTTCGCACATGATTGAGAAAATGTAAAAAAAAACTACTTTTGCGAACTAGTCCTAGGTTTTTCGCTCAATCTGGAAAAAACACTGCAGTGCAATTCTCTGGACTCTGTAGGTCAATAATTATCAAAAAAAAGTAAAATTTCCCCCTTGGGAAGCTTCAACGGGGTCATTTAGAAGAGACCTGTCTATAAATGGCCGCAAGCCCATAAAGCCTAAACAAAAACTCATTCATAAACATTAAAAAAAAAAATCTATGGCAAATGACAAGTATTACCAGTAAATGCTTTTTAAATAATTGATTTTAGGTGGATACAGGCTTGTTAAATAACATCCTATATACGGTTACACGTGTTTTCTTTCTCAGCTGTTTGCTTTCATTTAAGACCTAAATTACTGTGTTTACTAGGATTCTTGCTAAGACAGGCATTTGGACACACAAGTTGTGTGTATTTAACCATTCAAGGCCTATAAAGCAGCAAAAATTACTCTGTTCAATACTTCAGCATCTCTCAAGTGCATGCATATAGAGAAATGAGTTCTCTTTCGTTGCTTATTGCGTTTTAACACCTTAAAATCAATTGCTTTTAAACCGCAATGCTTAAAAACACTTGCAAATGATTCCTTTTCATGAGCCCCTTTTCATGTGAGCATGGAACCGCTATAGAGACAATAGTCCAAAATCTCTACAAGTTGACAAATTTCTACTGGTTAATCTTATCTGCTGGTATATCGCCCATCCCTACATGAATATATGTGTATATAAATATATATTTTTATGTGACTTATCAATAATTCAAAATTTATTGAGCCTTGTATAGTTATACTGTACTCGCTCAACTAGTACATCCTCAGACCTGAGTCATGTATTGTTCTTGTTTTCTCTCTTGAATCATTTTCTCTCATGTTGTTTGCTAATAATAAATTAGCTTCTTTCTTGTTTTTGCGTCACAGAGCCCATTATTGTGGAGGTAGTTTTCCGTAACCCCCTGAAGGTTCCTTTGGCTCTGTCGGCTCTGTCTCTGCTGTGGAAGTTTACTCTGAAAGACTTCTCAGGCCCTCAGGGTGGCACAACAGGAGAAACCATCAGCAATGAGAAAGAGGCAGTGTCTTCGAAAGAAGTAAAGCTGTTAATCGCCTCATAGTTCATCGTGCCTGAGGCATCCAGCTTTGAGTTTTCCATCAGTTTGATTAACTTCTCCATTTGAATCCATTTCAGGCCACGGCCCTCAATGACATCATTGATACGCAAGTCATTCCCGAGTTCACCATAAGCCCAGAGGAAACCAAAGTGGTTTGTGCATCTTTTTCTCTTGTCTGCCTTCTTCTAATTTTTCCTTTTCCCCATTTCGATTTACCTGAATTAGCTTTTTGTTTTTGTTTGTTCTGGTCTGTCTCTCTTTTGCTTTCTCAGGCTCGTTTGAAGCTGCTTCCTCATAAGACAGGAGAGTTGAATGTTCTCGGTGTGGTGTACAACCTGGGAACAGGAGAAGTGGGCAATAGTGAAGGTGTTACACAAACACACATTCTTTGATGTTTTGTAGACACTGAAACCTCAGTTAGTGTTATTTATGTGATGTAATGCTAACTGGGTATGACTGGTTTGTGCTGCAGGCTCACAGGATGGGGATGTGATGTGTGTTCGTGGACAGCAGAATCTGGAGATCCAGGGGCCTAGACTCAATTTGACCAAAGAAGAAAAGACTTCCGTCAAATATGGACCAGACCGCCGCTTGGACCCCATTGTCACTCCACCTATGCCCTTACTAGAGGTGTGTTTGAGTAAATTAAACTTTGATTTTAAAGAAGTAGTTCACTTCCAGAACAAAAATGTACAGATCATTTGCTCACCCCCTTGTCATACAAGATGTTCATGTCTTTCTTTCTTCAGTCGTAAAGAAATTGTTACTTGAGGAAAAAATTTTAGGATTTCTCTCCATATAGTGGACTTGTATGGTGCATGTGAGTTTGAACTTCCAAAATGCAGTTTAAAAGCAGCTTCAAAGAGCTCTACATTATCCAAACAGAGGAAGAAAGGTCTTATCAGTTGAAACAATTGGTTATTGTTTAAAAAAAATTAAAGTACAGTCGTGGCCAAAAGTTTTGAGAATTCCATAAATATTGGAAATGGGAAAAGTTGCTGCTTAAGTTTTTATAATAGCAATTTGCATATACTCCAGAATGTTATGAAGAGTGATCAGATGAATTGCATGGTCCTTCTTTGCCATGAAAATTAACTTAATCCCGAAAAAAACTTTCCACTGCATTTCATTGCTGTCATTAAAGGACCTGCTGAGATCATTTCAGTAATCGTCTTGTTAACTCAGGTGAGAATGTTGACGAGCACAAGGCTGGACATCATTATGTCAGGCTGATTGGGTTAGAATGGCAGACTTGACATGCATTCCATTGTTAACCATGGTGACCTGCAAAGAAACGTGTGCAGCCATCATTGCGTTGCATAAAAATGGCTTCACAGGCAAGCATATTGTGGCTACTAAGATTGCACCTAAATCAACAATTTATAGGATCATCAAGAACTTCAAGGAAAGAGGTTCAATTCTTGTTAAGAAGGCTTCAGGGCGTCCAAGAAAGTCCACCAAGCGCCAGGATCGTCTCCTAAAGAGGATTTAGCTGCGGGATCGGAGTGCCACCAGTGCAGAGCTTGCTCAGGAATGGCAGCAGGCAGGTGTGAGCGCATCTGCACGCACAGTGAGGCCAAGACTTTTGAAAGATGGCCTGGTGTCAAGAAGGGCAGCAAAGAAGCCACTTCTCTCCAAAAAAAACTTCAGGGACAGATTGATCTTCTGCAAAAAGTATGGCGAATGGACTGCTGAGGACTGGGGCAAAGTCATATTCTCCGATGAAGCCTCTTTCCGATTGTTTGGGGCATCTGGAAACAGGCTTGTCCGGAGAAGAAAAGGTGAGCGCTCCCATCAGTCCTGTGTCATGCCAACAGTAAAGCATCCTGAGACCATTCATGTGTGGGGTTGCTTCTCATCCAAACACAGCCATGAATAAAGAATGGTGCCAAAACACCCTCAAACAGCAACTTCTTCCAACAATCCAACAACAGTTTGGTGAAGAACAATGCATTTTCCAGCACGATGGAGCACCGTGCCATAAGGCAAAAGTGATAACTAAGTGGCTCGGGGTTCAAAACGTTGAAATTTTGGGTCCATGGCCTGGAAACTCCCCAGATCTTAATCCCATTGAGAACTTGTGGTCAATCCTCAAGAGGCGGGTGGACAAACAAAAACCCACTAATTCTGACAAACTCCAAGAAGTGATTATGAAAGAATGGGTTGCTATCATTTAGGATTTGGCCCAGAAGTTGATTGAGAGCATGCCCAGTCGAATTGCAGAGGTCCTGAAAAAGAAGGGCCAACACTGCAAATACTGACTCTTTGCCTACATGTCATGTAATTGTCAATAAAAGCCTTTGAAACGTATGAAGTGCTTGTAATTATATTTCAGTACATCACAGAAACAACTGAAACAAAGATCTAAAAGCAGTTTAGCAGCAAACTTTGTGAAAACTAATATTTGTGTCATTCTCAAAACTTTTGGCCACAACTGTATATACTTTTTAACCTTAAATGCTTGTCATGTCTAGCTCTGCGTGTTTACAAGATAAACATGCAAAGATCACATGTTCTTTACAAAAAAAGGTAATACAAAAATGTTGAAGTTGGAGGAGAAAATGAGATTGGAGTTTTTTTAACATACCCTAACTGTCTTGAACTGGAACACACAGAGTACATGAAGAGCTAGACAAGACACAAAAATTTGAGGTTAAAAAGTATATAAATTGTAAAAACATTTTTGTTTCGCTAGATAAGACCCTTCTTGCTCATCTGGAATCGTTTAGAGCTCATTGAAGCTGCATTTAATCTGCAATTTCGAAGTTCAAACTTGAGGGCACCATAGAAGTCTATGATATGGTGAAAATTTCTGAAATGTTTTCCTCAAGTAACATAATTTCTTTACGTCTGAAGAAAGAAAGACATGAACATCTTGGATGACAAGGGGGTGAGTAAATTATATGTAAAATTTTGTTCTGGAAGTGAACTTCTCCTTTAGGCTTTAATAAGCTACAGGACCTTAACTGGTCCCGAGAACTGAGAGCAGATCTAGTTTAAAGAGCTCATCACAGTTAAAGTGAGACTGTTTAATGATTTACAATGTTCATATTGCACTGCAAGGCTTGAGTGTTATATTGAATATTCACAATATAGTCTGAATGATTTTGGTGGGGATATGTAAAGTATGGTATATTGTGAATATCGCAGTGTTTTGAATAATTTATTAGCATATCTGGTCTGCAAAAATCAAGTAAGAGCTCATTTAAAGTTTGGGGTCAATAATTTTTTTTCTTTCATTTCACAAATGAATACTTTTATTCAGCAAGGATGTGTTAAATTGATTTAAAAAAAAGTGATATTAAAGACTTATATTGTTAGAAAAGATTTCTATTTTAAATAAATGCTGTTCTTTTTAACTTTTTTCATCAAATAATCTTGAAAAAAGTATCACAGGTTCCAAAAAAAATGTAAGCAGCACAACTGTTTCCAACATTGATAATAAAAGTAAGAAATAAGTATATTAGAGTGATTTCTAAAGGATCATGTGACACTGAAGACTGGAGTAATGGCTCATGAAAATTCAGCTTTACATTACAGAAATAAATTATATAATAAAGTATATTGTTTTCTGAATTTCTGATAAAATAAATGGAACTTTGATGAGCGTAAGGGACTTTTAAAAAAAACATTAAAAACCTTACTGATCACTAACTTTTCAGCGGCAGTGTACTTTGGTTAAAATTCCACAATGGTCATGTAAAAAGACACCTTTTAACCTGGTCAAAAACAGCTCTGTTCACAGTGACCCATTTCGTTGCAAGCCTCTTTAAATGATAATGAGCTACTGTTCACTCCGCCCCTCTCTTTAGTTTTTTCCGTATTCGGTGGCGCATTACCATCAAAAACAAAACTAATCCGCTTCGTCCTCAGTAACTCTGATTTGGGAAGAAAATAAAGACTCTTATGTTCACTTTTACATCCAACTACAAAACACCTGCATATGCCTACGAGACTTTGTTGTGGCTACAGCTGCTTGAGGAGGAAATAGCATATAGCTTACAACTGGCTAAGAACAGAAATATGCTAATACAGGACAGTCCATAAGCGGTCGTGGGTGGGGCTTAAGCAGTATTGGCTTGATAATTGAGACTGTTTTAGTAATACACAAACCATGTAATTACTGTTTCTCCTTCCTGTTCCACCCAGGTGTTTTTCATTAACTTCCCCACTGGATTATTGTGTGGTGAGATCCGAAAAGCGTGGGTGGAGTTTGTGAATGTGAGTGCGGTCCCTCTCACTGGTCTTCGAGTGGCGTCCACACACCCAGAGTTCTTCACGTTTGGCGGTGCCGCCTCTGACCTCACCCCGGTGACCCCCACAGCAGCAGAGCACTGTTCCGCATATAAGACTGTGGCCATGCCCCCGTCAGAGGCGACCGTGGCGCTTGTTTCACCAGCAGCGTTTGGGGTCACCAGCGGTGATCGGCCGGTGGTGGCAGAGATTCCCTTATCACGAGGTGTTTTGGGACCTGGAGAGGCGTTACAGATCCCACTGTGGCTAAGGGGGCCTGACCGAGAGGGTGTCCATGAAATCAACTTCCTCTTTTACTATGAGAGTATAGAGAAGACTGCCAAACTCAGGTATGTGGTCATTAATGCTTTATTTGGGCTAATAATGAACAGGACAATGAATTGCGCAGGGTTCAAGCAGGCTTTCTCAGGCCGGTGTAGATTTTGGCAGATATATTGCTGGACTGTTATTAATTCACTAAGTGCACTTGGATTTATGGGTTTAAGCCTTTGTCTTATTTTCGTTTTGCATTCTAGGGAATTAAACACAAGACTTCACATGGTAGTAGAAGTCTGTTGTTTAAAGATATGTTTATTTGCAAAAACAGATCCTTTTTTATTATTTTTTAATTACATTTGTAGTTATTTTTACTTTACACTGCAGTTGTATTAAGATTAATTGGAATGCACATTGAAAAAAAAAAAAAACATGAGTTATCTGGTTTTGCAAATTAACTCTTCAATTTTATTATTTAGTTTCACTAAAACCTAAGTATACTTTTTGATATATATTGAAAATGCAATATCTGTAAAGCAAATAAATATAGATTTTTTTGGCAGTACTAATAAAGGTTATATTTAAGTGTTTGATAACAATGTTTAATTTAATATATATATATATTAGGGGTGGGCATAGATTAATTTTTTTAATCTAGATTAATCTAGATTAAATCTTGGAATTAATCTAGATTAATCTAGATTAAAATGGCTAATTTGAATTCTGCTGAAGGCATTCAGAATATGTGTGCTACCCAAATAATGACTTAAAGTCTTTGAGAATGGATCATAAAGCTCATAAAGCTGTTCTATGATAATTTGTTGATGAAAATAAATTATG
>NC_133373.1:9248965-9327106 GCF_049309525.1 Garra rufa | reverse complement strand
TTGTTGATGAAAATAAATTATGTTCAATTAGATGTACTTGTGTTTACTAACTAACTAACAATGAAATTATTTTTTCTCCCTATTAGATTGTGTTTTTTTTAACATCAACAACTACCCAGCCCACCGTACTTTTATTTTGACAGGTTGCCGTGAAGTTTCTGTGTCATACAGTATGATATGATGCTAGTTTTCTCAAATGAAACGGTAAAAGTGACACTCACAGCAGTTTGGGAGATTGAGTTTATCTGTTCATGTAAGATGAAAATGCCAAAAATTACCGGGAGCGTCACGTGTGTTTCAGTATGCGTGTAGTAAAAGCTCGTCTCCGCAATGCATACATACAGCTAGGCAAACGGAACATATCGGATTCATATTAAAACGGTCTTTTTGCATTTCAGTTTTCACATACACTAGTCCATATCGCGATTTGAATTAAGTGACTGACCAACATTTGATTTATGAATCCAAAAAACGACGAATTTACGTGGCATTTCGCTATAGTAGATTCGGTTTTTATGAATGGAGGACGACGCGATCCCGTCCGTGTTTTGGCGGAGGAGACTTAAACGCGCGACCATATTCTATAGTCTTCGGTATACATCCGCGTTAAACTATCAAGGTGAAAGTCATCATAGCTTGCGTAGTTTAGACCCAGCTCCCAACCCAAATTTGAGAATAGATTAACGGCGATATTTTTTTTTATCGCGCGATAAGAGTTTCACGTTAACGCAGCACGTTAACGCCGATAACGGCCCACCACTAATATATATATATATATATATATATATATATATATATATATATATATATATATATATAATTTTTTTTTTTACAGTAATTAGACTACAACAATATAAACATGTTTTATGAACATTTTAATTACCACTTTTGTATGTCATTGTTAAATAAATGTATATATTATAAATATATTATAAATTATAAATAATACTTATTAATACTTTTAGCAATAATAATAGTATAACAATAATAATAATATATTAATATTAGTAAGAATTTTAGTTTTAAATACAGTGTATGTATAATATAGTAATAATGCTATTATAAATAATACATTAATAATAGTTAATAAATTAATGTCATTGTCAATACAAATATTGCTTTTTTATTAGTAACAATAATAATATTGTTATAATATTATGTTACTAGCAATATTGCTATTATCTATAGGGCCCTATAAAAATCAGTTTTTTGTTTGTTCTTTCAAATTCCACCTTTTTTCCATATTCATTTTTCTGGATTCTATTTTATAAATTTATTTACTTTTTTCTGTTTTCATTTTCTAGACTCTGTTGTAAAAGTTACATTAGATTTATTAATTGAAATTATGAAACTTACCAATTTAACAGCAGATTACTAAAAGAAAAAATAATTTAAGAACTTCTGAAATATGTTTTTTTTTCTCACTCAAATTCAGTTATATTTTCGATTGTATTTACATTTATTTATACTTGTAAATACCATTGTTAAAAGCAAAGTGGTGTAGTGTTGTTGGTTGCCACAATATTGGTTAGAACAATACTGTTTACAATATTGGTAAGAAATATTGTCTCCTTGTTCAAAATCTAACTTATTATACATATAGAGTGTTAAAAATATTACAATTTTCATTCATTGGCAACTGCTGATGCTGAGCAGTTGTGGATTTTTGTTGTCAAGTGGCTGATAATCAAACATAAGCGTATGCATTTTCATATGGAAATTTGCTGTCTGCTGTTTAAAGAGGACTAATAGGCCTTTAACATCATTTAGAGTTTGAAAATTACTATATGACTTCCAGTGACTCATCTTCGCTTTCTCTGAAACTTTTAGTCACAGGGTCCTCCGACACACGGCTTTCATCTGCGCAAGCCGCTCTCTCAGCGTCAGAGCCACGGCCAGCCGCAGTAACACGCTGCATGGCAGAGAGAAGGAAACAGAAGAAAGGCAGGAGGGAGACGAGAAGGACGGCAGCATGTTGGTCTTTGTGGACGTAGAAAATATTAACACTGTGAGCTGTTTCCCACATACAGACAGCTTGTACTTTCTCTTCTTGCACTACGTGAAACGTGTGAACACTGGCATTAGAGATGCACAGAAGTGAAATAAATAAAAAATAAACAGCTCAAAAGTAAAATTAATCAGATTGCTTAAAGTGAATTTAGGCAACATTTTTACTCACAATATGAAAAATGAATATTAATAACCTTTTTTAAGTTTAAATTTAATTGAGCGTTATAGAAAAGTTAATCTGCATTTTAAAACAGGATAAATAAGCATGCACAATTAAATATTTAATATCTGCTGTTATCAATTTTTTAAAATGTGTATTTTATTTTTTCAATTTCAATAAAATCAACTTTTTCCATCTCTTCTCTGTCTGTCAGAGTGAAGCAGGTGTTCGTGAGTTCCACATAGTTCAGGTGTCCAGCAGCAGTCGGCAATGGAGGCTGCACAAATGCATCAACCCTGTGGGAGATAAAGGTATGAATCACATAAATTACATACACGTAGTTGCTTTGCAGACACTTTCATTCCTCCTGCAACCACCTGAGGTTAACTGTTTTGCTCCACATTGCTTCAATATGGTTCCAAGGTGATACAAGTTTTTCTTACATCCATCACAAAACGAGATGCATTGGAAAATACCCAGATTTCATAATGTTGGTCCTTTATAAATGATTTCCGTTCTTGTCTCGTCTCGTGCTCAGACTAAAATCAATATCATGATTTTTCTCTTAATATGTGCTTATCAAGTGTTTCTTATTATTTCTTGTCGTGTTATACTTGGTAGAGAACCACTTTCATAAAATATAATGTAAAATAACTCTCTTCTTTCAGACAAAAACAATCAAGAGTTCTATTAAATAATGTTCTGGCTCTTCCAAGCTTTATAGTAGCAGTAAATGGCTGTTGAGATTTTTAAGTCCAATAAAGTGCATAAATCTATCATAAAAAGTAATCCACATGGCTCTGGGGGGGTTAACAAATGCCTTCTGAAGTGACTCAAAGCATTTGTGTGAGAAAAATATCTATTTAAAACTTTATAAACCGTAATCTCTAGCTTCCACTGACTGTTCTATGCACATTCACGAGAGTAGGTTTTATGCATTATAATATGTAAAGTCGTGTGTGTTGTGTTTTAATGCATTATACGTTCTAAAGGGGTTCTAAAAAGTTTTATAGTGTGTTATAACTATGGTTACAATTATTCACAAGATCATACAATGCATTATAAGGTGTATTACAAGGCTTAATGCATTATATATATATATATATATATATATATATATAAGTAAAGTGCTATGAAACATTTCTTTAATATTGTAGATGCACATGTATTATCTTGTATTTGACCCCTTCGCAAAACATGACTTGGTACTTGGTGCAAAACCCTTGTTGGCAATCACAGAGGTCAAATGTTTCTTGTAGTTGGCCACGAGGTGAGATCTTGCATAGAGCCCCAGAACGAAGGAGACTGAAAGTTATTTTGTGTTTCTTTTATTTGCGAACAATCTCACCAACTGTTGACACCTTCTCACCAAGCTGCTTGGTAGGGCTGGGTATTGTGACCAATTCAGCGATTCGATTCGATTCTTATTTTTATGGTTTCGATTCAATTCGATTCCGATTTCGATTCGATTCGATATCGATTAGCTATCAATATTTCATTTAAAATGTTAGTTTTGCAGACATGGGATCCATATTTTGATATAAATGCTGGTAACTGAAACTCTCCTACTTAAGTTTATTACTGAAATACACATCTACATTAATAATAGGGTGCACACAGTTGTTTATTTTAAACAACTTTTATTTTAAATGAACACTAACAAGAAGTCATACATATGTGCATCCATTGTACACCATGTAAACAAACTGCAAAATGCACATTACTGTAAAAAAAATAAAAAGACTAAATGTGCAACAGTGAAATCTATTAAGAATTTCAAACATGTTTAAGAAATAAAACATTTTTCTAAATTCAAAACGTTCAAAACAGGCCCATTATAAAGCCCTTGTCTGCGTATACAAAGCATTCTAACTGTCCATAAAACTAACAGTTCTTAACTACAGCCTTATCATTTTTGATAACCAGATTTTCCCGAATCGATATTGTTGCGTTAAACTGAAGATCGATTAAAATCGGAGAATCAATATTTTTTTACCCAGCCCTACTGCTTGGTGGTGGTCTTGTGGCCCATTCCAGCCTTTTGTAGGTCTACAATCTTGTCCCTGACACCCTTGAACCGCTCTTTGGTCTTGGAGAGTTTGGAATCTGATTGATTGATTGGTTCTGTGGATAGGTGTCTTTTATACAAGTAACAAACTGAGATTAGGAGCACTTCCTATAAAATAGAGCTCCTAATCTCAGCTTGTTAACTCTATAAAAGACACCTGGGTGCCAGAAACCTTGCTGATTGATAGGGGATCAATAATAAGCCTTAATAAGTTTGAAAGCCCCAGGTTCAGACAACCCACAGACTAGTCAGTTTTTTTTTTTATATTTAGTTTTGCACATCTGTAGTTCCTTAAAATATATCAAATGGATCTGTATTAGGGTGCCGTGTAAAGAGCAATCTGCCTACATATAAATCCATATATGTGACCCTGGACCACAAAACCAGTCATAAGATAAAATTTTACAAAACTGAGATGTATACATCATATGAAAGTTCAATAATTAAGCTTTCTATTGATGTATGGTTTGTTTGGATAGGACAATATTTGGCCGAGATACATCTATTTGAAAATCTGGAATCTGAGGGTGCAAAAAAATCTAAATACTGAGAAAATCACCTTTAAAGTTGTCCAAATGAAGTTCTTAACAATGCATATAACTAATCAAAAATTACTTTTTGATATATTTACAGTAGGTATTTTACAAAAAATCTTCATGGAACATGATTTTTACATAATTTCCTAATGATTTTTGGCATAAAAGAAAAATCAATAATTTTGGCCCATACAAAGTATTTTTGGCTATTGCTACAAATATACCCCAGCGACTTAAGACTGGTTTTGTGGTCCAGGGTCACATATACCTCCAGCACTGTGAATACTGATGCATAGGAAAATGATTGCATGCCAGCAGAAAAAGCTGGGAGCGGGTACAGACACAATCATACGCTCCATGACCTACAGCCTTTAAATGGCCTGTTGAAAGTGCATTTTTGTTGAGTCATCTCTATGGCCGATACCCTAAGAGCGAGAGCTCATACACACCCTGCAGAGAGTGATGCACCAGCTCTGAATTGCTGAGATGAAATTAGGTCACTTTGAAATTGTGCTGAGTGTGTGAAACATACACATTTTAGCAGCTTACTAAATTGAACATTGAATCCTGAGCATGCGTTCATCCTGTACCATCAGCTTGGATGAGGCGAATACATTTAATGATGTGAAAGCATGTGGATAAGAACTTGCAACTTCAAAACAACGCATCTTTAGCCAAGCGCAACACTTGCTAAACTAAATTGCTGTCTAGTTGTCAGGTGTGTGAACTTGTGAAATCAATCTTGTGTTTCACACAGTAGCCCAGCGGCTGGTTTTATTTAGCAAGATTTATGTTTACACTGCATTGCCTTTTGGAAGTTTTTTAATTCTGTACTTTTAATTAATTTATTGCTCTGAAGGGAGCGAGAGACTTTGACCTGAGGAGATTATGGAGGATTGACCTACAGCTACAAACAAATGAAGATAACTGCCTTGCTGTTAGTCTTTTGAAGGCTTTTAATTTTAAAAGAAAAACATTCTACTAAACTTTTGGTTCCAGCCTCTTTCCATTTAAAATTAAAGCCAACCTCTGCATTTTAATCACAATCTAGGTATTAAAAAGGTACAAAGGTATTGCATACAATTCAGTTTTAAAATGTGAACCAAAAACAGAATGGCTTTGCTATTGTGAAACTATGCTACTTAAAACACACAGAATCTGCAAAATGTTAATAATTTTATCAAAATAAGAGGGATCATACAAAATGCATGTTATTTTTTATTTAGTACTGACCTGAATATTATATATAATTCACATAAAAGACCTTTACATATAGTCCACAAGAGAAAATAATTGTTGAATTTATAAAAATGACCCTGTTCAAAAGTTTACATAAACTTGATTCTTAATGTGTTGTTACATGAATGTGTTTTTTAGAAGGTAGGAAGGAAGGAAGGAAGAGAGGAAATAGGATGCCTTAAGAGCCATGGGTGTAAACTTTTGAACAGAATGAAGATGTGTACATTTTTCTTATTTTTCCTACAGATCATATTATTTTAATTTAGAACTGCTCTTCAGAAGCTACTGAAGATTGCATGTTCCCCAGAAGACAAAATAAGTTAAATTTACCCTGATCTACAAATTCCAAAAGTTTTCACCCCCTCAATACATAATTTTTCCTTTTGGCGCATCAATGAGCATTTGAACCTTCTGTAATAGTTGCATATGAGTCCCTCGGTTGTCCTCAGTGTGAAAAGATGGATCTCAACATTATACAGTCATTGTTAGAAAGGGTTCAAATAAACTAAATTTCTGAAAAAAACAAAGAATTTGTGGGTTCTGAAGGATTTTTATAAAGAACAGCGGGCAGTTAAACTGTTCAAGACAAACAAGGGACTTATGAACAACTAAAAAAAAAACAGCTGTGGATCACAGTATTAAGAATCAGGTGTATGTAAACTTTTGAACAATGTCATTTTTATAAATTCAACTATTATTTTCTCTTGTGGACGATATGTAAACATAAGTACAAAACAAAAAATAACATGCATTTTGTATGATCCCTCTTATTTTGGTAAAATAACCAATTGTGCAAAATGTAAACTTTTGACTTTTGATACAGCTGTATTTGTATTGATGTTCAACCTCCTAGTGACAAATCTATACAAATCTAAATAATTACTTTTTGGTCTGTTATGCACACAAAACTGTTATGTGGCACATTAAAATTTGTGTAATTGTGACCTGAGTTCACATGAAGACGAGTTCAAAAATGCTGTGGCTAATTAAAACTAAACCTTTGAAGCAATAATAAAGAAACACTGAAAACAGCTTGTGAAATATAGAGCAAGGATAGCAAAAACACACTTTAAAATTCTGACTTTGCTTTGAAGAGTTAATTAACTGGCCTTGACATCTGAACTGCTTTTGTGTATTTGAGTCACTGATGTGCACACACCAAAAAACAAGATTTTCTGAGAATAACTGGATGAACACTCATCATCTTTCTTGTTTTTACTTTCATTTCATGTTGTTTGCAGACTCTAAGCTGGCCAGCAGGGAGAGGGGGAAGCTGTGCTTCAAAGCCACTAGATGCAGAACAGAGGAAGGTGAGATGTCCATACACATACACAAACCCTCATGCATTTTTATGCAAAAGTTGCACCACTCCACTTCCAAAATAAAAATGTCCTGATAATTTACTCAACCCCATGTCATCCAAGACGTTTGTGTGTTTCTTTCCTCAGTCGAAAAGAAATTAAAGTTTTTGAGGAAAACATTCCATTCTCCATAATAGTGGATTTCAGTGGTGCTCAATAGATTGAAGGTTAAAAATGCAGTTTCAGAGCAGCTTCAAATGGCTCTACATGAGCCCAGACGAGAAATAAGGGTCTTATATAGCAATACGATCTGATATTTTCTAAAAAAATAAAAATAAATAAAATACAATTTTTATAGTGTTAACCTAAAATGCTCATCTTGTCTTGCTTTGCAATGTGCATGTGTTCAGTACAGTAAAGGGTATGTTGAAAAACTCCAATCTCATTTTCTCCTCCAACTTCAAAATCATCCTACATCGCTGCAGAAATACCAACCAAGTGTTTACAAAGTGAACATGCCAAGAAGTTTAAATGTCCTTTACAAAAAAGGTAAAACAGCGATGATTAGGACGATTTTAAAGTTGGAGGAGAAAATTTGAGTTTTTTGACATCCTAACTGTCTTAAACCAGCTGAACCTTCAATCCATTAAACACCACTATATAGAGAAAAATCCTGGACAGGTTTCCCTTTAAGAAACTTAATTTCTTTGCAACTGAAGAAAGAAAGACATAAATATCTTGGATGACATGGTGTTGAGTAAATTATCAGGAAATGTGTAAAAGTGGAGTAATCGCTTTCAAAAACTTGTATCGAATCGAAAAAATTCCTAGATGTGACTTGACATTGAAAATGCAGCAACCTGTGGTTAACCGATGTTTGAACATACTGACAATTTTTTTCCTCAATGCCTCAGATGCAACAGAAAAATACACCTTTGCTGACCTCAACCTTGGCAATGAACAAGTAAGAATGCTTTTTTCTTCTCACTGCTACTAGTTCAGATCGATACTGGGAATTAAGCGTCACTGGCGTCTTCTTTCAGCTTCTCAGCAGTCATTTTCGATCGTTTTTCCTCCTCCTTCAGATTGTCAGCTCTACCACTCCATGTGCTGATTTTTTCTTCCGGAGGATTCTGCCCTCTGAACCCAGGAGAGGGGTTGTGACTGCAGGCGGAGCTAATCAAATGCGGAGACACAGCCTCACGCCACAGAGCGGGACTGACGACGGCGTGACAAGTATAGTCAAAAAATGCAGCGAAGTAGAGCTTGACATCATCGTCCTTTGGAAGGTACCCTGATGAAATGTTTCCAATTTTTGTGTCATTAATTACTCACCCTCATTAAGTTCCAAACCCCTAAGACCTTATTTCGTAAGTTCATCTTCAGAACACAAATGGCAATATTTCTGATGAAATTCTAGAGCTTTCTGACCCTGCATAGGCAGCAATGCTGTCCTTACTACATTTCTGGGTCTTGAATGTGTCAGTTGCATTGCTGTCTATGCAGGGTCAGAAAGCTTTTGGATTTCATCAAAAATATCTTCATTTGTGTTCTGAAGATGAGAGTAATTAATGAGACGATTTTCATTTTTGGGTAAACTAACCCTTTAAACAATTGTAACTTCACTGCATTAAAGGATAAGTTCACTTCCAGAACAAAAATGTTCTGGACAGTTAAAAGTACAGTTAATGTACTTACCCCCCTTGTCATCCAAGATGTTCATGTCTGTCTTTCTTCAGTCATAAGAAATTGGTTTTTGAGGAAAACATTTCAGGATTTTTTTTTTGAAATAATGGATGAAAAATCAGGTCTGTGCGATGAATAAATTCACATGTTCATAACACAGCTGCTTAGTAATGTGAAGTGATTTTGTCGTGCTTGTTTGTATGTGTGATTATACTTGCACTATATTGCCAAAAGTATTCGCTCACTCATCCAAATAATCAGAATCAGTTGTTCCAATCACTTCCATGGCCACAAGTGTATAAAATCAAGAACCTAGGCATGCAGACTGTTTTTGCTGCCGTAATAAGGCTGAAGCAGGAGCAGTAATACCACGCAGCACATGTGCAAATGCTAAACTAGCTGGGAACTCATTTCTGATAATACTCCGCCTGCTTCGGCCATATTACGGCAGCAAACTTCCTTGACTATTACGCCGGAATGGAAGTGTAGTTCCTAATCTTATCAGCCTAGAAACTCGCTGCTTTGCATTTCCACCGGTCTTAGAACACAATATAACTACAGAAGAGTCAAGTTTTAAATACAACAAATATGGAAACTCGTTGGTCATTTTTGAACGCGATGCTATTGGTCTAATAGGATTCAATGATCTATGCTAAGCTATGCTAAAAGTGATATCGCCAGAACAGGAGGATGGCTGAATGGATTTCAAAACGGTAAAAATCAACTTATTAACTCGGGGGGAGTTGGAGAATGAGCCTATTTCCAAAAAAAGTGGAGTGTTCCTTTAACTCTTGTGTTTTATGGTTCAAGGCAGTTAGGATATGTCGAAAAACACCCATCTCATTTTCTCCCTCAACTTCAAAATCGTCCTACATCGCTGTTTTACCTTTTCTGTTAAGAGTGTTTGATGATCTTTGCATGTTCACTTTGCAAACACTGGGTCAGTACTTCTGCAGCAATGTAAGATGATTTTGAAATTATTTTTGAAATTTTAACTGTTTTGAACCAGAGATGCACAGATTACTCATGCACATCGCAGAGAGAGATGAGACAAGCATTTGAGGTTTAAAAAGTATATAAAATGTAATAAAAATAAATAAATAAATATATAATTGTTTCGCTAGATAAGACCCTTTTTCCTCGGGTGGGATCGTTTGAAGATTTTGGAAGTTCAAACTCGGGGCACCATAGAAGTCTTTAGAAGTCACTAAATGAGAAAAATCCTGGAGAGACATCCTGAAATGTTTTCCTCAAAAAACAATTTCTTTACGACTGAAGAAAGAAAGACATGAACATCTTGGATGACAAGAGGGAGAGTACATTAACTGTTATTTTTTGTTTTGGCAGTGAACTTCTCCTTTAATCATATAATGTGTCGTTTCAGGCATATGTTGTGGAGGATAACAAACAGCTGATTTTAGAGGGCCAGCTTCACGTTGCACTGCAAACCATTGGAAAAGAGGCCTGCTCGCTCTCACAGAAAGAGGTACTACATGTACACACACTCTCACAATGACTCTCTCTTGCTATTCAGCTCTTTTCATGTGGGTGCTTTATAAGTCACTTCCTTTAGTGCAAGAGACCACTGTATCTTTTCAATGAGACTTAGTAAGTGTACACTTGAGCAAATGAGCAAATAATATTTAGTGTGTGTGTGTTTTGAAGTGTCAGCTATTGATAGACCAATATTTTTTTTTATCGTAATACACTCAGGTTGAACACAAAATAAGCCCCCCCTTTTATGATGCTTTCTTTTGCCAGTAGCATTCAGTGTGTCAGTGAAAGACTCTTCTTAGTATAAGCCTGAACTTGAATAACAAACCTCTGAGCAAAGCTTTAACCTTAATGTGCAAATGTTGGTCTATTTTTTGTCCTGTGATTTTGAAATGTGTCTTGTCATCTGACACGGCAAGAAAAATGTCAAACACGCTTGATAGCGTGGAAATTACTTTACTGAATTAATTCATCACTGACTGGCTGTGGCAGACGGTTAGCTCAAGCATTGATAACTAGGGCTGCAACTAACGACTATTTTAATAGTCGACTAGTCACCGACTATTGAAACGATTAGTCGACTAATCGGATGATTATTTAATTTTTCTAAAATTTAGCATGAGATTGTTTTAATTATGTGGAAAATGATAGTAAACAAGAAAGAAGGGGGTACTTCAATGAAAAATGCATATTTTATTGAACTTTGCTGCTGATAGGCCGATTCATACGAAAGTAAATAAAAATGCCCTGTCTAAAACCAATTAGGCACAGTGCTCGGTCAGTATAGACATAAATGCATAAATAAAGAAACTATCATTTTTTTAAAGGACAGGCACATTTGTTTTATAAGAAAAAATAAATTAAAATCAAACATTTTCTTCCTGTAAACCAGGGGCAGGCACATTAGCAGCAATAAAACAGTAAACAAAAATGTACATCCAAAACAAAACGTATTGGCTTCCATGTTATTTAAATCTTACCGAGGCGAGCCAAACTCCGTTTCATTCAACTGTCCGACGTGCTTTCTCTTTAAATGTTCGTGCATCACCGAGGTGCTGCCGTGATGCTCAAGGACTGCTTTGCAAACCATGCAGGACAGGTTTTTATTCGCCGTAGCAGGCTAAAATGCTCCCAAACTTTACGCCTGTTTCACACATACTCAGTCTGCAGTCCGTGTACGTTACGTATGCTGTGCAGAAGCAGCACGAACTCGTTTTGCTTTCACACAGAACGCGTTTGCAGTTCGTGCGTTGTGAACGCTAATCCGACATGGGTGCAGAAAAAATACGCAGCGCATACGCACTGCAGACGGAATATGTGTGAAACGGGCGTGTTTTGGTACGCGCAGCTGCTGCCATGGACGCCGCCATTTCTGTATGTTATCGCTCAGCATAGAAGCTAATGCGCATGTGCGACTCTCGGCAGAGAGATGCCTCACTCGGTCGGAAAAAACATGTCTGGCGACAACATCGACAATGAAATTCATTGTCGACTATTTCTATTATCGATTTTTGTCGACAATGTCGATGAATCGTTGCAGCCCTATTGATAACCCACTTGAGCATTAAAGGAGAAGTTCACTTCCAGAAACAAAAATGTACAGATAGTTTACTCACCCCCTTGTCATTCAAGATGTTCACGTCTTTCTTTCTTCACTCGTAAAGAAATTGCTTTTTGAGAAAAACATATCAGGACTGCTCTCTATATAGTGGACTTCTATGGTGCCTAAACTGCATTTTGGAAGTTAAAATTTTCAGGCACCATAGGAGTCCACTATATGGAGAGAAATCCTGAAATGTTTTCCTAAAAAAACGTAATTTCTTTATGCCTGAAATAAGAAAGACATGAACATTTTGGATGACAAGGTGGTGAGTACATTATCTGTACATTTTTGTTCCGGAAGTGAACTTCTCCTTTAAACTAAAACAAGGCAAGCTTTTTCGAGCATTGCTTTCTGATCAAGTAAATCAGAGATCAGACCAGCACATGGTAAAGAGGTCAAAATGATTATTTATCTCTCACTGTAGCTCAAGTAATGGACATCTGTTGACACTCAAGTCGATTTTATGCGCGTCAGAGCCTTGATGCTTTTGTAGGGCATGGGTGCTTGCAAAGGCACTTTGGAGAATGTGAGAAAAGAAATCATTTCAGTCTTCTGACCTTGCTATGCAAGGAAAGGTGTACTGGTCTGACTTTTTTTGCGAAGAAAGATGAAGGTTGGAAGAAAGGATTCTTTCTCAAGGATGCTCAAGGATGGATAAAACGAAAGAGATGGACCTTGAAGTTTATCATTGTGTGTGTGATTTTATTGGAGATCTGGATACTTCTTGTGGAGGCCAAAAACGTAATACACTACATTGACGCATACAATCAAAGGGTGCATTTTTCATTGCTGTTCAAGGACTTCTTTTTGTCGGAAAGAACAAAAACATCTACAGTGTTTTACATTCCTAATGTTTGATGAGTGCTCGCTTGCTTTTATTATATAAGACTGATATTGTAAACTTGTATAACTTTCATTGGTCTTGGAATCACAAAATGCAGCTATTTTTAATCAAACTTGAGATATTTATGTCCTTCCATTGAAAGTCCACATTTTCAACACATCAGAGTTCATACAGAAAATGTAAAACTAATCCATATGAGTCAAGCGGATTCACCTAAATGTTCTGAAAAGACACAATGATTACTCACCACATTTGTGACCCTGGATCACAAAACCAATCCTAAGGGTACATTTTTTTAATTGAAATTTTAAATATTTTTTGACAATATTTGGGTAAGATGCATCTATTTAAAAATCTGTAATCTGTGAGTGCAAAAAAAAATCTAAATATTGAGAAAATTGCCTTTAAAGTAGTCCAAATGAAGTTCTTAATGAAGCATATTACTAATCAAAAATTAGGTTTTAATATATTTACATTAGGACATTTTACAAATATTTTCATGGAGCATATCCTAAAGATTTTTGCCATAAAGGGAAAATCGATAATTTAGACCCATACAATGTATTTTTTGCAATTGCTACAAATATCTCATGCTACTTAAGACTGGTTTTGTGGTCCAGGATCACATTTGATGAGCTCTACACTGTGTATGCATGTTTATCAATGTCTATACATCAGTAAAAGTCTAAACTAAATCTGTTCATCATATAAATGATCAGATCTCTTCTGAAGACTCAGATTAATATGGATTGGCTAAAAGAACCTTAAATGTATAGAGAAAAATCTCTCAGGTTCTATCAAAAATATCTTTTGTGTTTTAAGATGAACAAAGGTCTTCGATTTGAGGGTGAATTATTAATTACATTTTCTGTTTTGGATGAACTGCCCTTGGAAAAACTGATTTATTTAATAAATTAGACATTCAGTGAGTTTTAAAGAGGACATTGGATGCCCATTTTCCACAAGTTGGTATGATTCTTCAGGGTCTTTATGAAATGTCTGCAACATGCTTTGGTTAAAATTTCTAAATGGTTGTGTAAGGGCCCGATCACACCGAACGCGTCTTTTAGTTCTAAAAACGCGAGGCGCACAGCACTGCCTTTTTTGGTGACTTTTAATAAAAGAGCAGTGTGCTGCGGTTTTTTTATGTTGCTAAGCAACGACCAAAACAGCTGTCCTGTCAGTCAAATCAAAGGATTATAGCGCGAGCGCTCTAAAATCTTAGTTTTTTGCTGTTAAGTAAACTGTCATATTAGCAGAAACCCTAAATAATACAGCTCCGGGTTACCCACGATATACACCAAAGGTTTCTCCTCTAATTCTTGCAGTCTCTGGACTTTTTAAGCAACGGTAAACTTGTCACCACAACAGAAGGCCCGCCTCTCCATTCATTCGATTGGACAATGGAAAAGAACGCGAATGACGTTGGGCGTTTTTCCTCTCAGAGTTGATTTTTTTTCAACTTCAGGCGCTCAGAGCGCTCCTGCAAAAACGCGAGGCGCAGCAGGCGGCGAAAACGCGAGGCGCCGGGGGCGCATAAACAGCGCGCAGAACGCTCACTGCCAACAGAAAACCATTCAAAAGAGGCGCCTCCAACTGCAAAAACGCGTTCGGTGTGATCGCGGCCTAAAACACCCTTTTTACCTTATCAAAAACAGCTCTGTTCACAGCGACCCGTTGCAATGCATGTTTCTTTAAATGCTAATGAGCTCTTGTTCACTCCGCCCCTCTCATTATTGTGAATTTATTGGTGCATTACCATCATAAAACAAAACTAATCCTCTGGCACATACAACTGGCTGAGGGTGGAAAAGGCTAAAACGGGACAGTCCATCAGCGGTTGAGGGCGGAGCCTGAGCGGTATGATGTCAGACAGCTCAGAAAATCAAAACGGCTTGATAAGACTATTTAGATTTTTGGGGAATTAAAAAAAAAAAAAGGAGTGAATGGATTTTTATCACTCTAGGGTGGTTGTGTCCAAACACTGCTAAGGTTTCAGAACGGTTCACTGGAATGTAAGTTCTACAGACAAACCCTGACCCCTGTACGGGAAAACCTATTTTAGATGTGGCTGTTTTTGTGTATCCTTTTCTGTTTCTTACATTAGGATAATCAGTTTGCTTTGTGAAGTGTCTGATCTCGAATACAAGCTATATAAGAATACACACAGTCCTCTGCGCTGGCTCTCGCTCAAGTCTTCCTCTCATAATTTGACTTTCTATTTTCTCCATCTGAGGCGGAGGGCAGGAGCAATGTGACTTTGAGAGCATTGTAAGTGAGTCCTGCTCTTTATGAAGATGGATGCATCCTAAGGTGCTTTAAATGGTCAAAGAGCGAGACAGCAAAGACTCTGACCTTCGTGTGTGTCTGCAATTGGATCTGTGTGTCACCTTTCCAAACTAGAGGTTCCTCTATTTGAATATGTAGATTAATATTCAGATGTTTACTTGCGATGCATTTACTGCACAGAGTAATCTTGCCTGTTGTAGGTGAAAATAAGCAGCAGAAAAAACAGGGCTGTGTGGGAGTGTGTATGTGTGTGTTTCACAAGGGTTTAATATATGGTATTAGCAAGGTGAAGGAATTGGAGCGTTCTGTGTGGGTGTTTAGTACAAAGGACGATTTGACGACAACACATGGAAAGCTGTGTGCGCACATGGATGTAAGTGTAGTAGATGCCAAGTATGAAATTGTGTTTATAGTCACAATAGACAGAAATTACTGTTCTGTCATCATTTACTCACCTTCATGTCATTCCAAACCCACACTACTGTTTGAGATTTTATGATCACTAAGATTCTTTTTAAAGAAATTGAAACTTTTATTCAGCAAGGATGCATTTAATTAATCAAAAGTGACAGTCATTTATAATCTTACAAAAGTTTTTGAATTCAAATAAATGCTGACTTTTGACCTTCCCTTTCACTTTCTATTCATCAGTGAAATCCTAATGAGGAAAAAAGTATCATGGTTTCCAAAGATATTACGCAGCCAATCAGCATGATTAGAATGAATTCTGAAGAATCATGTGACACTGGAAATTAATATTAGAATTTAAAATGTGTTAAAATAGAAAATTGTAGTATTTCACAGTGCTGTTTTTACTGTATTTTTAATCAAATAAATAACCTTGGTGTGATCATGGAAGCCTGTTGCTGCTACTGAATAAAAAATAGGTAATTGTCAAGGTAAAAAAGTCAGAATGTTGATATATAAATTCAGACTTCTGACTTTTTTTTTTCTCGGAATTGGAATTCTGACTTTATAATACTCAATTGCGAGTTAAAGGAGTAGTTAACTTTCAGAACAAAAATTTACAGATAATGTACTCACCCCCTTGTCATCCAAGATGTTCATGTATTTCCTTATTCAGTCGTAAAGAAATAGTTTTTTTGAGGAAAACATTTCAGGATTTCTATCCATATAATGGACTTTGTGGTTCCCCTTGAGTTTGAACTTCCAAAATGCAGTTTAAATGATTTTTTTAAATTGTAATATTTCACGTTATTACTGTTTTGCTGTATTTTTGATCAAATAAAGGCAGCTTTGATGTGAATTTTTTCAAAAACATTAATTCACCTGAAAATGAAAATATTGTGATTACTCACCCACATTTCGTTCCAAACCCGTAAGATCATCGTTCATCTTCAGAACACAAATTAAGATATTTTTGATGGAATCCAAGAGCTTTCCGACACTACATAGACAGCAACACAACTGCCATGTTTAGTTCCCCAAAGTTACAATATTTGTTATTTCAGTTAATAAAAATGTTTTTTAGTTTTAGCTTGGACATACTTAAAAAAATAAAATTGAAACAACATAAGAGTGAGTAAAAACTAAAGTTCTGTCAGTGTCCAAAATCTCTATTTTGGTTTCCAAATGTACCTTCTCCATTTCAGCTCCTCATTCATTCACTTGCTCTGTAATCCATTCATTTTTTCCTCCGTTTCCCTCCTGCTGTTGGGCCCGATTCCATCCAGCCTGAAATCTCTCTCCGCACGCCGTCGCATAGCAACACTCATTCATTGCAGAGGAAGTCCCGCACGTGAGGGAATGGCGTCACACATGTTGATCTCAAAGTCTTTTTATAGAAACCCTCACGTGAGGTCGTGCTTTTCTCCCTTCTGCGTTCATTCTGTCTCATCCACCCCATTCCCCTCTCTCAGCCACGCACGCATTTTTTAAACCGAATAAAAAGCTTTCGTTAACAAAGCAATTTCCTCTTCTGAAGCAATTCCTTTAAGCTTTTCAGAATGAATGAAACTTATGCTTTTTGTCAATTAGGAAACTCAGGAAATGGTGCTTCTGAAGTTCAAGCCTGACGTTCCTCCCCCTGTAAGCAAGCCCTCGCTGGAACAGCTTTCCCACCTCATAAAGACCTGTCTCCACTACCCAGAGTCTTATGATCATCCCTTCCCACAAAAGAGGTAAAGCGCACACAAACAAACACTTTTGAATACCTCAAAGAGACCTGAATCGGTTAGCCGGAATCTGCTGACTGTGTTTCTGAGGTGATAAGACTCACGCAGATTTACGTTAATGTTTTCATGCCCAGTGACGCCCATAGGAGCGTTCGCTTGTCTGGCCTAGTTCTGCAGTGGTGCGTGGAAAGTAGGTGTGTATGCATTAAAGATGGAGAAAAAACTGGACCCCCTTAAGCGTTCATTCATCACTCGTAGCCTCGGATTTGTGCGAATGTGCTCTCATAAATTTGTTTGTTCGTTCTGTGAGGAACAAAGACTGGTCCCCATTCGACAGCTAGCAAACTCACTGAAATGCAACACAATGGAGATGAATCACTGTTCAGAGAGCTCACAAGCGTCATGAAATGGAAATTCCAACTATTTTGATCTTATTGCAAACGATTCATCCATGTTTCATATTTTGACCTTGTAATATTTAATATTATACTCTTGTGAAAAGAGACTTCTACAACCATTTAGTTTGTTTAACTTTTTTAGTCAACCTCAAGTTTGAATTCAGATCAGCCTCCATCCAATCAAAAATCTGTCGCTGTTTCCTTTACATTGCAACTTTACATACAGATTAAAGAAACTTGTATTTACTAAGAAAAAATGTGAGGTGGCAACATACAAACTTCAAAACATAAAGGTCTAGCTAATTGTCCTGCTGTTTGAGGAATGCAATTACAAACTAGCTTTGATAAACTGTCAAGTGCTAAAAGTTCTTGTCCTAACTGAATACAAGCTTTATGACATTGTGTTGATTTGTTTCACAAAAGTTCACTTCCAGAACAAAAATTTACAGATAATGTACTCACCCCCTTGTCATCCAAGATGTTCATGTCTTATTTTCTTCAGTCGTAAAGAAATTGTTTCTTGAGGAAAACATTTGAGGATTTTTCTCCATATAGTGGACTTCAAGGGTGCTCTGTGAGTTTGAACTTTCAAAAAGTAGTTTAAAAGGGGGTGCCCAATGCTGTTTCATGCAAAATAAGTTATTTACACTGTTAAAGAGTTTGATTCTCATGCTAAACATAACCAAAGTTTCAAAAAATGATTTGGACGTATACCATTATTTCTGTGCCGAATACACACTTCTGAAAGTTTCTGAAAGTTTTTTTTTTTTCCGATCTTGGCTCTTCATGACGTCCTGAAGGGTGGAACTCCTTGTATGGGCATTTCTCCCGAAATAGCATGTCCACACACACAGACCATAGCAAGAGCATGCCAATCAACGCGCTTCATTCAGCTGCACTGTTGCACAGGACTCACTTGGGAAGAATGTCTCTAAAGACGTGTGGTTTTGGTTGTAAGGAAATATAACCTTACTCAGTTTCCCAAAGAACCCAGCGTTATGTGAACAGTGGATAATGCAGTTTCTTTTACCGGGGCAGAAACAGAGTTTTGCAAGTGTGTTTGTTGATGAACATTTTATAAACAAGGCCCAGTTGGACACTAAATTTGCACATCGTTTTATACTGAAAGATGGAGCAGTCCCAGCTATAAAAGATCCCGGTCATGATTCAGAATTGCATATGGTAATGGAAACAGCATCAAATGTCTGTGTTTTGTTGGCAATCGGCGCACAAGTTCTCGTCAATCTTTAGCTCCACCCACGGCGCGCCTCCAAGAGCTTGGCTGTTTTCGGAAAGCTGTATCTTTCTTTTGTAAATATGATAAAACTAAAGGCTTTTTGGAGATATGAAGGATGCAGTACTACTCTATAGGTACTCAAGATTAACATACGATTGGGTGAAACTGTGTGTTATGCCCCCTTTAAATGCAGCTTCAAAGGACTCTAAATGATCCCAGTCAAGGATGAAGGCTTTTATCTAGCAAAAAAATAAAAAAAATTTAACCTCAAATGCTCGTCTTGTCTAGGTCTAGCTCTGTCAACTGGTTCAAGACAGTTAGGGTAGATCAAAAAACAGTTAGAGTAAGGAAAAAAAAAAACATCAAATTTTCTCCTCCAACTTCAAAATCAACCAACATCAACTTTCTTTGCACGTTCGCTTTGTAAACACTGCGCCAGTACTTCCGCCTACATTACGTGTACATTACAAATTTTATTATTTACTTATTTATTTTGTGCCCTTTGAAGTTGCATTGAAACTGCAATTTGGACCTTCAACCCATTGGCCACCATTGAAGTCCACTATATGGAGAAAAATCCTGGAATGTGTCTCAAAAACCTTCAAGGACCTTTAAAAACCTTTCTTTCTTCAGTCGTAAAGAAATGGTGTTTTTTGAGGAAAACATTTCAGGATTTCTCTTCATATAATGGACTTCTATGGTGCCCCCGACTTTGAGCTTCCAAAATGCAGTTTCAAAGGGCTCTAAATGATCCCAGCCGAGGAAGAAGGGTCTTATCTAGTGAAACGATCGTTTTTTTTTTTTCTAAAAACATTTACAACTTATATACTTTTTAATCTGAAATGCTTGTCTTGCCGAGCTAGACAAGACAAGCATTTGAGGTTATCCCTCAAATGATCAAGAAATTTTTATCCTTGAAGTGAACTAATCCTTTAAATGTTACAAGAAACATACATGAATGAGTTAAGCAAAATAAGATGTACAATGTGCATTTAAAAATAGGGTTAAAGTAATTTCTTTAAATCATTTAAAATGATTATATTATTATTAAATATAGTAGAATGGGGGAACAGAATTGAAAACCTAAAACCAGGTCAAACTTGTCTTACTGTGCAGCAGCACAGCCATACAGTGCTTAAATTTGCCAGGAAATTGAACCAAACATCTTGTAGCATCATGAGATGAATGTTCCAGAGTCAGGGGGTTAATCCATCCATATTTGCGCTTCAGGACAAATAACTTAAAGTTGCTGCGCACCAGTATGGGATTAACAGAAGTTATGAGAGCCGTTGATCAAAGTAATATCCAGATGAAAGTCAAGAGTGCTCTTTTACATGACAAAATTGAATTATCAATTTTGCCTGGCTTGAAAACTTGGGCACATGCTTGAGTTCCAATGCGAGGTCATGAAGAGATGCAAGCGCTGATGTTTTCTTTTGCATATTTCAACTGAAGAATTCCTTATTTTAACTATGTTGATTGTATCAAAAGGAGAAATTTCAATAATTAGACCTACAATCTCCAAAGATATTCTTGACATTTCGTTCCTTCTCTTCCCTAGTTTATGTATGGTTCCAGTCACCCTGACGTTGTCCAACTGTTCCTTGGCTCAGGTAGACGTCATTGTTGATCTGCGGCATAAAACGACCAGGTACATCTAAGTCTTTCCTCATCACTAAAGTCCAAATCTTCAAAATATGGGGAGCCTTTGAGTTGTCTCACACTCTTGTTTTCTGTCTTTGCAGTCCGGAGTCACTGGAAGTGCACGGTTCTTTTAGCTGGCTGGGCCAGACCCAATATAAGTTGCAGCTCCAGGCTCAAGAGGTGTATAGGCTTTCCTTGAAAGCTTGTTTCTTCCAGGCTGGAGTTTATAATTTGGGTACACCCCGCGTCTTCGCCAAGTTGGCACAGACCAGCGCTATGTGTGAGACCAGCCAGCAGAGCGCCATGCCGGCCCTCATCATCATCAACAGCGTTTGAGTAACTCTGCAAAGTTCTTCAAAGTTCCTGGCCCACCTAAATGAATAGGACCGGACTCCAAGATTTTTCTACTTCTTGCTAAACGAAATCTAATTGAGAGAGATAAGTAATTAAAAAGACTTGAACACGTTGCAACATAACACTGCATCTGATGTGCTTGTACGGTCTGCAATGGTGAGCTAAACACAAACAGACTTTAGATGTTTCGTCTTAAATGCACCTGAAGCGTGACTGGATCTGTTTTTTGTTTGTTTTTTCTCCATGTTAATTTATCTCTCATGTCAGCCATGTATCGTTTTGCTTTTGTTTTATGAAATCTTTTTGTTTTTAGAACTAATTCTTTCAAGATCCCAAACCATGTGGTAATGTAAATGGCTATGCATCCATCCCTCATACTGCCCTGACGGCTATCGCACGGTTGTCCACTGTGCTCTGTTGCCACAGTAACAAAAAAACCTTCATTTTAAAACCAGAAGATGAAACGCAACAGTGTAACCTGATGAGCTGCGGTTGATATCATTGCAGCTGTTTAAAGGACGACGCGTTCTGCCTTTTTCGGTCAGGCTGCAAATGTGGCGTTAAGTTGAACTTGGTATCAACTTAGGAGAAGCCAGTGGAATCGGTGAAGTCCAACGAGGAGCCATCTTAATGTTTGTGAGGAAAGTCCGTGTTACCCCACTCAAACTGAATAGACTTTCAAGGACCTGTAAAAACACCAAAAAGGGTAAAAGTCAGTCTGAGGGCATATTTTTTTTGTTTGTGCATCTTTGTGGGTGGGCTGTGCTGTTTTTTCTGGAAATTTTTAATTTTCTACAAAGCAATCATCCTTTCCTCACCACCTCAGCTCTCATTCTGTCATCTCCACTACTATGATCAAACTGTTATTTAAATGTATCTACATGATTGCTTTTCTGAAAAAAATGATGTATTATATTTATAACAAATTACTGTACATAGAATAAAATGTAACCAATAACCAAGAACCCGGCTGCCTGTTGCCTTCTTAGGTGTTTGGTTTTATTTTAGAAATGTAATTTGCTAAATTGCTATATTGATTAAGCAAGTACCAATTGCAACACACAAGTTTGTTCTCTAATATGCAGTCCCTGGGAAGTGTGTAATTGAACATGCTGTGGTGAATGATGAATGCGAGGCTTTTGATTTGTTTCAAATAATAGTGTGTTTTCTTTGTGTGCCTGTCATTTGCTTTTTGAAGGTATTTTTTTTTTTTTTTTTTTTTGAGCAGAGCTTCAAAATCTTGCCAGAAATGCTTTTCATGTCTACTATGTCATGATCATAAAACAAAGCTGGTTCAGTCGGTTAGGCATTTTGTCCCTGAAACGAACAAAAACTAGTTGAAAACTCAACATGCTTAACATCATTCTGTTGATGTTGGCAGCTGAAACATCAGTGAAAAGAATGTGATGAATTTCACAGCAACATGACAAGAGTGCACCCATGTTTTTCTTTTTTTTTTCTTTTTTTTTTTTGATACTTCATCACAAATTAATCTTTAATCACTTTTTTAATCAATTTTAATCAATTTAATTTTGATCTTGATTAAGCCAACATTTTTTCTAGAAATCTGAATATGACAGCTGGCATATGTCTACCCAGGTGAAAAAAATATATACTTAAATGCAATTAAAATACACTTAAATACCCGCAAATACATTTTTAGTACATTGTTTTTTTTTTTGTGTTAAATAAAAGTTTGATGGTTATACACTATAAATTTACTAATTAAAAGTATGTTTATACTTCAGTAGGACTTTAGTACACTTGACAAAAGTATACTAAATACCAGTAATACTTAAATAATTTTTTAGTGTACTACAATAAAGTACACTACAGAAAAAACATCCAAAAGAGTTGTATTAGTGTGTTTTTCAAAAGTGTGCTTTAAATGCTTTAAACATTAGTTGATTTTTAGTACACTGTTTACATACTAATCTTGAGTTTAAAATAAGTTAATATATAAAAAATCTATTAGTAATGTATTGTAGTAGAAGTACATTTTCCCAAAAGTTGTACTTAAGTACACTTAATATGAATGCATTATTATCACTAACACTTAAATTGATTTTGAGTGTGGTAATTTTAAGTTTACATTAAATTGATTTTATTAAAAATCTATTAGTAATGTATTGTAGTAGAAGTACATTTTCTCAAAAGTTGTACTTAAGTACACTTAATGTGAATGCATTATTATCACTAACACTTAAATTGATTTTGAGTGTGGTAATTTTAAGTTTACATTAAATGTATTTTATTAAAAATCTATTAGTAATGTATTGTAGTAGAAGTACATTTTCTCAAAAGTTGTACTTAAGTACACTTAATGTGAATGCATTATAATCACTAACACTTAAATTGATTTTGAGTGTGGTAATTTTAAGTTTACATTAAATTGATTTTATTAAAAATCTATTAATAATGTACTGTAGTAGAAGTACATTTTCCCAAAAGTTGTACTTAAGTACACTTAATGTGAATGCATTATTATCACTAACACTTAAATTGATTTTGAGTGTGGTAATTTTAAGTTTACATTAAATTTATTTTATTAAAAATCTATTAGTAATGTATGGTAGTAGAAGTACATTTTCCCAAAAGTTGTACTTAAGTACACTTAATGTGAATGCATTATTATCACTAACACTTAAATTGATTTTGAGTGTGGTAATTTTAAGTTTACATTAAATTTATTTTATTAAAAATCTATTAGTAATGTATTGTAGTAGAAGTACATTTTCTCAAAAGTTGTACTTAAGTACACTTAATATGAATGCATTATTATCACTAACACTTAAATTGATTTTGAGTGTGGTAATTTTAAGTTTACATTAAATTGATTTTATTAAAAATCTATTAGTAATGTATTGTAGTAGAAGTACATTTTCCCAAAAGTTGTACTTAAGTACACTTAATATGAATGCATTATTAGCACTAACACTTAAACTGATTTTGAGTGTGGTAATTCTCCCAGGTTAAAAAAAAGTGCACTAAAATACACTTTATTTAAGTATACTTAGTACACTTTTCAGTAATGTACTAAAAGTGCTCTATTTTCGCACACTAATTTTGTACTTATTGTACTAAAAAATAGTATTAAGTATATGTTAAGATAAACTTAATACCATCTAAGTGTACTCAACTGTGCTATTTTGAGACACCATGAAATTGAACTAAAATGTGCTTTTAACATACTATATCTGTATTTAAAAAAATATATTTAGTTACAACTAGAAATACACTTGAACCCTACTTTTGAACATTTATAAATATATTTATGACTAATTTAAAGTATAGCAATAATATATTAAAAGAATATACAAATTGTGAAAAAAGTGTGCTAAAATACAATTTAAGTACACTTAGTGCACTTCCCTAATGTACTTAAAGTGCTCTATTTTCGGCCACTAATTTTGTACTCTATATACTAAAAGTTATTCTTAAGTATATGTTAAGATAAACTTAAGATCATCTAAGTGTACTCAACTGTGCTATTTTGAGACACCATGAAGATGAACTAAAATGTGCTTTTAACATACTATCTCAGCATTTCCAAAAAATGTATTTTGTTACCACTTCTAATAGGATTGAAACATATTTCATAAACCTTTAAATATACTAATTATACATAAAAAATAAACTTACTGATTATTTAAAATACATGAATAATATATAACAAATGTATACAAAGCGTATTTATAATGTATTGCCCAGATATTTTTATCAATAAAAAATACACTTGTTGATTATTTAAAATACATAAATATATAACAAATGTATGCAAGGCGTATTTATAATGTATTTCCCACATATTTGTATTACAAAAAAATACACTTGTTGATTATTTAAAATACATGAATAATATATAATAAATGTATACAAAGCATATTTATAATGTATTGCCCACATATGTTTAATAATAAAAAATACACTTCTTAATTATTTAAAATACATGAATAATATATGATAAATGTATACAAAGTGTATGGCACGCCCTTGGACTGTTTGTCTTGGTTTTTCCCAGTGTTTCCCCCATTGGACTGTCTGTTTGGTTTCTCCCATGCCCTTTTTTGGTCTTCCTGCTCATTAGTGTGATCCCCTCCACCTGTTGTTGTAATTATCTCCCCTTTATAAGTTTGTTTGATTTCCTTGTTTCTTTGTCCGGCTACAAGCGTTACACCTATGTTCCTTCGTTGTGTGCGCGTTTTCTCCCGCCATTCCTGTCTATTGTTACTCTGCCTGAGGATTTATTGAAGACTTTTTATTGAAGACGTTATTTTTTGCTTTCCTACACGTTTCGTGACAACGTATTTATAATGTATTGCCCATACATTTTTATTCATTATAATACACTTATTAATTAATTAAAATATATCAATTATATATAATAAATTTATTCAAAGCGTAATTATAATGTCTTGCCCACATATTTTTATTAATAAAAAATACATTATAAATACGCTATGTATACATTTATTATATATTATTCATGTATTTTAAATAATCATCAAGTGTATTTTTTATTAATAAAAATATTTGGGCAATACATTATAAATACGCTTTGTATACATTTGTCATATATTATTCATGTATTTTAAATAATCATCAAGTGTATTTTTTATTAATAAAAATATTTGGGCAATACATTATAAATACGCTTTGTATACATTTGTCATATATTATTCATGTATTTTAAATAATCATCAAGTGTATTTTTTATTAATAAAAATATTTGGGCAATACATTATAAATACGCTTTGTATACATTTGTCATATATTATTCATGTATTTTAAATAATCATCAAGTGTATTTTTTATTAATAAAAATATTTGGGCAATACATTATAAATACGCTTTGTATACATTTGTCATATATTATTCATGTATTTTAAATAATCAACAAATGTATTTTTTATTAATGAATATATGTGGCCAATACATTATAAATACGCTTTGTATACATTTTTTATATATTATTCATGTATTTTAAATAATTAATAAGTGTATTTTTTATTAATAAAAAACATGTGGGCAATACATTATAAATACGCCTTGTATACATTTGTTATATATTATTATTGTATTTTAAATAATCAGTAAGTTTATTTTTTATGTATAATTAGGATATTTAAAGGTTTATGAAACATGTTTCAAATGTATTATAAGTGGTAACAAAATACATTTTTGGAAATGCTGAGATAGTATGTTAAAAGCACGTTTTAGTTCATCTTCATGGTGTCTCAAAATAGCACAGTTGAGTACACTTAGATGATCTTAAGTTTATCTTAAGAAGTACTTAAGAATAACTTTTAGTATATTAAGTACAAAATCAGTGCCCGAAAATAGAGCACTTTAAGTACATTAGGGAAGTGCACTAAGTGTACTTAAATTGTATTTTAGCACACTTTTTTCACACTTTGTATATTCTTTTAATATATTATTGTTATACTTTAAATTAGTCATAAATATATTTATAAATGTTTAAAAGTAGGGTTCAAGTGTATTTCTAGTTGTAACTAAATATATATTTTTAAATACAGATATAGTATGTTAAAAGCACATTTTAGTTCAATTTCATGGTGTCTCAAAATAGCACAGTTGAGTACACTTAGATGGTATTAAGTTTATCTTAACATATACTTAATACTATTTTTTAGTACAATAAGTACAAAATTAGTGTGCGAAAATAGAGCACTTTTAGTACATTACTGAAAAGTGTACTAAGTATACTTAAATAAAGTGCATTTTAGTGCACTTTTTTTTTACCTGGGTATATTACTTTTATTTAATTTCATTTAATTTAAAGGAACAAAAGGTGTTTGTGGTTGGCCAAACTGAACCAGGATTTCCAGTGGAAGAATTTTGACAACGTGTGTTTGTTCTTATTTCTGGTCAGGAAGGTGAAATATTAGGCTAATATCTTAATACTGCTTGTATGTATCTTTACCGCTTGTAATTTTAGTTTGTCAAAATATTGCTTCTTTTCTGCTCACTAAGTCCTTCTCTATATGATTTAGCAGCTATCACATTTTTTTCTGTGGTTTAGACAGCATAAATTATCAGAACAGCGTATTCAGTAGTACATTTACTGTGCAATCCAAGCTGTTGTTCACATACGAGTATCTCCAATATGGCCGCACTTCCAGGTAACTGACCAAACTGTGACGTAAGTGCAAACTCCTCTATTCACCATAAATACATCTGCTTATGAGCAAATGAAGGTCAGTCTGGGTGATTAAAGACAGCTGTGAAAAGTTAACCTATATTTAAACATTTTGGAATGATTGATTAACTAGTATTAGTTAAATGTTCTTTAAATTCACAAGCATTAAAAGAAACATCAAGGTTTACATTGGGAATTTGTCATGCTAATAAGTTGTTAAAGGGATAGTTCACCCAGAAATGAAAATTTGATGTTTATCTGCTTACCCCCAGGAGATCCAAGATGTAGGTGACTTTGTTTCTTCAGCAGAACACAAACGAAGATTTTTTAACTCAAAGCGGTGCAGTCTGTCAGTCATATAATGGCAGTTGATGGGCACCAAACCTTTAAAAGTAAAACAAAACATGCACAGACAAATCCACATTACACCCTGCGGCTTGTGGCGATACATTGATGTCCTAAGACACAAAACGATTGTTTTTTTGCGAGAAACTGAACATTATTTATATAATTTTTACCTTTGATACACAGCCACGTCCAGCTGTGCTGAGCACGAGCTTATCATCCGGCTCGTTACACATGCACGCGCTCCGGCGTAGTATACGCAAACACTGGAAGTGATCTTTCGACACTGTGTTTACACAGTGCACAGAGATTGTGGGTATAGCGGCTATTCAAAATGGTAATTATTTGCACTTATCCTGATTATTCAAACCGAAGCTAAAAGATTACGTTTGATGCGCAAACTCATCCAGAACTTTTCACCGATTTCCCCTTACGGCGTTTGCGTATACTACGCCAGAGCGTGCACACATGCAACGAGCCGGGTGAAAAGCTCGTGCTCAGGGCAGATGGACGTGGCTGTGTATCAAAGGTAAAAAATGATATGAACACTGTTCAGTTTCTCGCAAAAAACGATCGTTTCGTCTCTTAGAACATCAATGTATCGTCACGAGCTGCAAGGTGTAATGTGGATTTATCTGTGCATGTTTTTTTACTTTTAAAGTGCCCCTATTATGCCATTTTAAAGGTAGTTAATATTGTTGTAATAGTCTCTTAAAACAGGTTTACATGTATGCAAGTTCAAAAAACACTTTAGTTTTCTCCAAAATTAGATTTATTTTTACCCCGTTTCTAAATGATTCGTAAACGACTCGTTTGAAGCAGTTCGAAGAATCAGTCTCTCTAAACCCCTCCTTTCAGTGAGCTCTCACTGCTGTGATTGGTCAGATGGTGCAGTCCTTTTGGATTGGTCTACCGCTACAGCGCAAAAACGAAACGCCCATTGGCATAACTGAATGACAGCTGTGGAGACCTGTCAATACATAGAAAAGATAGCCTCGATTTTACCCTATCAATTCGAGCCGGAGTCTGACGATGAAACTGTTGAAGTGTCACATCGACAAGAAACTGTTTTGCAAGCACGACCGGAGCAGGACGTTTCTCAGTGGGTGTCATGTTACAATTTGCTTTTGTAAGCGAACCGGACACATCTCTACGTTGTGAACTTCAACACTGTACAATCCATAACACTGCGTTAAGCCATCGTTTATCATTATCATTACTTAAACTAATAAGGCAGACAGACAGTCAAGCTGCATCAATCACAAGACTTTTTAGACTACATTGCACTCACAGCTGAACAACAGAACTACAGAAACGCAAGTTAGCCGGTTACCAAGACATGTGCGGGGTTGTTACACACCATAACGTACACAAAGACGTATTTTGAACGATCGCTAGAAAATACAATCATCAATTATTAATCATACTTACAGGTAGAAGTTCAGAGGAGCAAGCCGGTCCAAATAAACTGGGCACTGATCCATTTTTTAAAACCAAGCGTTTGGTGAATCTCGCGTTGTAACGTTACTCCCCAAGATTAGAAAAGCAGTCATCAGTAAAATGACGCGAACACAACACAAGATTGGCATTGGACTGCTGAGGTGTTGAAAAAATTAATGTTAACCACTCATTCTTGATAGTTTCATCTTTCGGAAGGGCATATAAAACAAATTCACTCTCACAGGCTGTCACAGCGCAGGGCGTCTTCTTGACATGATGTAATCCACGTGAAAATGGTAGGCCTACTGTTTGTGGGCGGGCAAGTTGTTCGCGAAATTGAATGTGGGCGGACATTACGCAAATGTGTAGCTCGTGACGTGTGGCCGTTACAGAAAAAAGATTCGAATTGCTGACGACTCGTTTAGGCGAATGTGAGCCGACTCTTTTTTTTTGATAGACAAAAACTTTATTTATAGTGCACTGTCGGCGTCACAACTTTGCAGATAGTTTATGTTCACATACAGCTACATGACACACTACATGAAATAGCATATTTGAAAAGGCATAATAGGGGCACTTTAAAGGTTTGGTGCCCATCCACTGCCATTAAATGACTGACAGACTGCACCGCTTTGAGTTAAAAATCTCCGTTTGTGTTCTGCTGAAGAAACAAAGTCACCTACATCTTGGATGCCCTGGGGGTAAGCAAATAAACATCAAATTTTCATTTTTGGGTGAACTATCCCTTTAAGCACTTGTTGACTATAATAATTAAAAAGTAGTCTGAATAAATACTCAAACCTTAAACACATGCCCCCAGTTTCACAGACAAGGTTTAAACCTAGTCCTAGATGAAAATGTAAGTCTGAGCTGCTTCAATTAACACAAACTTGCACTGACTGATTTTAAAATGCATCTGTGCCTTTGGTTTGTTTCAAGATGCACCGCAGTAATGTTTTTTCTAGTAAGCGCGTTTATAAAAATGACAAATGTGACCCTGGACCACAAAACCAGTCTTAAGTCGCTGGGGTATATTTGTAGCAATAGCCAAAAATACATTGCATGGGTCAAAATTATTGATTTTTTTTTTATGCCAAAAATCATTAGGAAATTAAGTAAAGATCATGTTCCATGAAGATTTTTTGTAAAATTCCTACTGTAAATATATCAAAATGTATTTTTTGATTAGTAATATGCATTGATAAGAACCTAATTTGGAGAACTTTAAAGGTGATTTTCTCAGTATTTTGATTTTTTTGTACCCTCAGATTCCAGATTTTCAAATAGATGTATCTCGGCCAAATATTGTCCTATCCTAACAAACCATACATCAATAGAAAGCGTATTTATTGAGCTTTCATATGTTCATGTGTACATCTCAGTTTTGTAAAATTTAACCTTATGACTGGTTTTGTGGTCCAGGGTCACAAATATCCTAATTGAACTATGGCCTAATCCTGGTTTAGTCTAAGCCCTGTTTGTGAAACTGGGCAATGATGTGCATAAAAAAATTGCAATTCTGTCATTAATTACTCACCCTCAGACTCAGAGCATCTACTGGTAGCCTACTCTAATGAACGCGCCTCGTGGAATACTGACATGGAAGAAACTGTTGAATAAAATCGTTATTTTTGTTTTGTTTGCGCACAAAAGGTATTCTCGTAGCTTCAAAACATTACAGTTGAACCACTGATGTCACAGACTATTTTAAAAATGTCCTTACTATCTTTCTGTGCCTTGAACGTGGCAGTGTTGTTGATGTGGAGCACTTGGATTTCAGCAAAAATGTCTTAATTTGTGTTCCGAAGATGAACAAAGGTTTGGGATGACATGAGGGTGAGTAGGCTAGGCTAATTAATGACATAATTCTAATTTAAGGTTAATATCTCACTGTAGCAAATACGGGTCTTTGGTTTTCTCGAGATTTGTCGCTCTCAACAACAATGTACATAATCCAAACATAGTGCAAATTTCGCCTGTTTTTATATTACCTAAAGTCCACACACGTTTTTTCTTCTCTCTCTTCAGGTGCAGAAAGTACATTTCGACTCTTACTTTGCTCCAAATGCAGCAAATTGCATTTTTAGATAAATTCTCAGATAAATTCTCAACGGTAAAATGACGCTGAAGGGAAGGGTTGAACGCCACTGGATAATATCACGCGCTTCAGTTCAGACTGACTGAGCGCTCACGTGCAATTTGATGCGCGCGCTCTCGTGTTCGGAAACGCAGTAGCCTACATGTTTTGACGTCATCACTAAAAATCGAAAGTCTTAAATTAGTTTTTAAACTCAAAAGTAAATTTAGTGCACAAACGGTGGGTGGGATTAAATAGGTTAAACTATCTCTGATTATCCTGAAGGCTTCAGGATGTTTTATTCATTAAGTGCAAAGTTGTTCCTTCTTTTTTTCCTCTTCCCCTACACCTTCCTTTCTGTTGCGTTGCTTGCTATCTTTTTCTGTCCCTTCCTCCTTTTCATCTCCGTTCGTTTATTTTCTTTCCGTTGCCTTTTTTTTCTCTCTTTTTCTTTGCTCTTTACCATTTGCTTATTATATTTTCTCAGTTTAATTATACATACCTTCAATTTTAAAAAGAAAAAGGAGTCTTACAGCACTGTCCCAACTCCAGTGTATCGTGTGTGTAAAGGAACGAAAGACTGCATCACAATAACGCGCGCTGTCGTCAAAGGTCCATGTGTTTCCAAACTCACCGTTGCGCGCATCAGGCGTTCAGTGCAATTGATCTTTTATGGAAAAGGCAGTTGTGGGGGGAGTCATTCACAACTCACTGTGAACCATTTGGGATCACCTACACGTGCATTTGCGCACAGTCTTGCGCAAAAACTCTGATCACCACCGGAAGGTCTGAGATCTCGTTTTTGGTCTTCAACGCGCAGCCACTCGAGTGCGTGTGCCACCGAGATGTGGGTCCGAACTGCGGAGCTTTGACGAATGATCACGGATAAAGCTCTCCCGAGGAGAGGCGAGGCTGCCGGCTATCATGGTAAGGAGGTGATGATATTGGAGATGCTGGTTGGGAGAGATCAATCAGGGTTGTTTAAACTCACTTTCCATTAAGGAATTTTCTGAGTGGTGATATCGAATGTGTCCTAGCGAGCAGGTGCATGTGGATAAATTGCGCGTAAAAGGGGGCAGGCGTGGACACAGTTTGGTGCCGATGAGACGCGCGCCAGAAACCCGATTGTCTTAAGAATTTTGGTGTCTTACGTTGGCATTCCTCATTCACGTGTTGATTGTTTGTAATCCAACATTTGAATTGACAATTTTTGGACGAGATACAACTATTTAAAAATCTGAGGGTGCAAAAAGATTTTTTTTTAAGAAAATCACCTTTAAAGTTGTCTAAATGTCCTTAGCAATGCATATTACTAATCAAAAATTAAGTTTTAATATATTTATGGTAGGAAATTTACAAAATATCTTAATGGAACATGATCTATACTTATTACTAATGATTTTAGGCATAAAAGAAAAATCGATGATTTTGACCCATACGATGTATTTTTGGCTATGGCTACAATAAATATACACGTGGTAGTCAAGACTGATTTTGTGTTCCAGGATAATATTCGTTAAAAATATATTTAAAAAAAATAAAGCATGGTACAAATGGTAAAAATGCCCAAAAAATCTGTTAGGGTTTATAATTAGATGTATATGAAATCAATATAAGTCTGTTTTGTGGACAGATTTGTGCCCAGATTTTTTTTTTATTCTGTTAAAATGCATGCCATTTGAGTTAGTGTGTGTTAGGGTTATGTAATTATAAAAACAATAGAAGTATGGAATGTTCCCATTCAGATAGCTAAATAATTGTGTGTGTACCTACTTTTAGGGACAAATTTGTACAAAATGCATGTTGGTGTTTATTTAGTACTGAACTAAATATGAAATTTCACATCAAAGATGTTTACATATAGTCCACAAGAACAATAATAGTTGAATTTATAAAAATGACCCTGTTACTGTATATATAAATACTGTGTTCTTACCTGAATGATCCACAGCTGTTTTTTTGTTGTTGTTGTTGTTTTTGTGATAGTTGTTTATGGGTCCCTTGTTTGTCCTGAACAGTTAAACTGCTGTTCTTCAGAAAAATCCTTCAGGTCCCACAAATTATTTGGTTTTCCTGCTGTTTTGTGTATACGAACCCCTTCCAACAATGAATGTATGATTTCAAGATCTATCTTTTCACATTGAGGACAACTGAGGGACTCATCAAGGTTCAAATGCACACTGATGCTTCAGAAGGAAAAAAGTGTGCATTAAAAACTTTTTGAATTTGTAGATCAGGGTAAAATGTAACTTATTTTGTCTTCTGGGAAACATGTAACTATCTTCTGTAGCCTCTGGCAGTACTAAATGAAAAAAAAAGAAGATATTTAGGCAAAATAAGAAAAATGTACACATCTCCATTCCGTTCAAATGTTTTCAACCCCAGCTCTTAATGTGTGGTTTTTCCTTCTGGAGCATCAGTGAGCGTTTAAACCTTTTGTAATAGTTGCATATGAGTTCCTCAGTTGTCCTCAGTGTGAAAGGATGGATCTCATAATCAGTCATTGTTGGAAAGGATTAAAATACACAAAAAGGCAGTTTAACTGTTCAGGACAAACAAGAGACTCATGAACAACTATCACTAAAAAAAAGCACAACTGTGGATCATTCAGGTAAGAACACAGTATTAAGAATCAAGTGTATGTAAACTGGGTAATTTTCATAAATTCAACTATTATTTTCTCTTGTGGACTATATATAAACATCTTTTTTTGTGAAATATCTTTTTCAGATTAGAAGTAAATAAACAACAACATGCATTTTGCATGATCCCTCTTATTTTGGTAAAATAATTAACATTTAGCAGATTCTAAAAGGGGGTGTAAACTTTTGACCTTGTGTGTGTGTGTGTGTGTGTCATTTAGTCCCATTCTGTACATTTTTTGTAGATCCAGTAGAAGTACATAATAAAACGTGTTACAACCCCCCATGATTTTACTTTAAAAATATCTTACGTGGATGTTAAACATTTTAAATGAAATTTTACATAACATTTGTACTTTAAATTATAAATACACTGGTTTCACAAACAAGTCTTAAGCCTATTCCCAGACTAAAATACATGTCTGGGCTGTTTTAACTGAAAGAAACATATCTTAAGATGCACACCAGTAAAGGCATGTTACTAAAAGATACTAACAATGTCCTAACTGAACTACGGCCCAGTCCTGGTTTAACCAAAGCCATGTCTGTGAAACCAGGCCTGTAAGCTTTTACTGTCACCTCAGGTGGAAGGTGCTCATGTGTGATAGTGATTTCTCCCCAGCTGTTTAATGTTACAAACCACTCTTTGTTAAAACACTCCCTCCTTACGTTTCCCCCCTAAAAATCTGAGGTTTTACTAGTCCATTTACTGAGGTGCATTAATAACACATTTGCTATGCCTGACGTCTGAGCCTGGAGTGTCCTGTGCTTCTCAGATGCAGCATCCATTGATAAAGAGGTCTGGCAGGGATGCATGCAATGCTTTCTTTCCTCCTTCACCTGTCCCTGACTGCTGCCCTTCCTGCCATTAATACAGTAAATTGACATACATTCTTATAGTGCTTTAACAGTTCGCCCTATTACTTAAGAAGTACATTACGCTGATGCATTAATGAAAATGCCATAAACTGGGGCCTAAAAAACAGACAGGAGGGTGAATAATAATTATGTGTGATTATAATCAAGAATGTTGTAAAACATTTTTTGTATCTGGTTATATTATATGTATGTAAATCATATTGCAAAGACTGAACATAATTATTTTTGATAAACAGAATACTTTTTCATTATATTTTAATTAGATTTTTTTGTTTTTAATTTTATGTAATACATTTTAATGTGGGTAGGTCAGGATAATGAAACTTTTGCTTGGTAACTTTAGCTGTACTTGAGGTAGTTTTGACTTATATATAATATTGTGTGCTTCACTAACAACTGTTTTAATTTCTTCCACAAAAATTAGTTTGAGGTCAAACAGTAATTTGCAGACCCCCTGCGATATCGCATTAGACCCCTGCTGAAGAAGAAAAAAAATATATAATAATAAAAGCTTGGGATTTAATGCTTGCAAGTGAAGAAATTAAGACATAAATTCTATCATTTTACCACTATACTGTTTAGAGAAATTATTAATATAATTGTTATATAGTATTCATTATTATTTTACAGTGCATTTATGGTTTACACTTTTAAAAATAAAGGATAGAAGAACCATTTTTGGTTCCACAAAGAAGCATTCAGTCAAAGGTTCTTTAAAGAACCATCTCTTTCTTACCTTTTTATAATCTGAAGAACCTTCTTTTGCCACAAAGAACCTTTGTGAAACAGAAAGGTTCTTCAGATGTTTAAAGTTCTTTATGGAACCATTTAGACAAAAAAGGTTCTTCTATGGCATCGTGAAGCACCTTTATTTTAAAGAGTGTAGGCTTAACAATAATATCATTATAATTACGATGATTGTGACAAAATTGGTCACGGCTTGTCTTGTATAGTCAAGAAGTTATTGTTAGAAATGATTTAATTTAGGTAATTCAGATTAAATTGTTTTATATCAGTTACAACAACATATTTGTTTACTTCTGCATTGTCTTTCTACATTAAAATTTAAATTATGGCAATTTGTTCAAATTTTTAGCAAGTCATAAAGATAATTATTATTATTGAATACTAACTAAAAGGGGCTTTTGGTCCACTTTAATTGCCAGGTAAAAGTCAATACAAAGACCTTTTTTATTTACTCAATACAATTTTATCAGTGAAAGAGGCATCTTAATTTTATTTCCCCAAATTAAACCATTTAAATGAAAAAATGTACACAATTTTACATACAGAACCCTGAGAAGGTCCAAGGTTCCCTTACCATAGTTTCATAGCCTCATCAATACTCGTTGACCACCTATCTAAATATTAGATCTTTTTAAAGTCTATTGTGGTAAGTCATACTGACATCATATGACTTCCACAGAACATACTTATATTTACTGCTTGTTTTTCCTCACTGAGAATATCCTCGGGACTCTTGTTGATGATCTCATGGTAAATTGAGAGAGATATGAGGTGAAGTTTTCTCATTTTATTAGCAGACATAGTGACTACAGTACAAACTAAATTTCTTGAAACCAGTCTCAAATGCAGAAGGATTTTGCTTCAGTGCCGCTGACTGATATAAATGCATGTCCTGTAGAGAGTGGGTTAGAATACACATAGATTGAGTTATGAATGCATATCTGTGGCCGGCATTGTGGTCCCTTTTTATAGACTGAGACTTCAGACCTTTCCCTTGTGAATGGCATGGTATTCATATGTATATTCATGTGTTTTTGTGTGTGTAATCAACGGATGACTGTTTGGTTGACTGATCCTCATTTCTCAGCTGAGGTTTTTACAGCGCCGATGGAGCGGCAGGTGAATTAGAGGCGTTCTTTGATTTATCACCGTCTGTGTGTTTGGATGACTGTGTAACCTCACATAGCGTTGTACAAACAGTCACATATGCCACTCTGAGCTGTTAGCGTCCATCGTCTCTCCAGAATCGTCAGCATTGCCAGTAACTGTGCTGATTATTCATTAGTTTGCATAAGCCGAAAAACATTATCAATTATGTCGATTTCTGAGTTGTTTTCTGGCCTAATATGTTGAGAGCTTGGCAAGCTAGTTTACATTGGAACTTCACATATATGTGAATCATTTGATTCAGATCGAAATTTAGGAGCAGGTTAGCAAATCATTTGATTCAGACCAAGACTTTGGTGCAGGTTCGCAAATCATTTTATTCATTTCTGGACTTCAAAGCTCGTATCTGTCAGGATGTAGTCTTGTCTGTCATGTTTTCCTTGTGTTTTTTCCCCCTCTGTTTCTAGTCCTAAAGGTTTAGTCCTTGTCTCCCCCTTTTGGTTCATGTTCTTTTGGTTCAGTCATGCCCATATTTGTATTTCCCCCTTGTTATCTCATTTGTAACCACGCCCTGTCTTCTGTGTATTTAAGTCTGTGTCTGCTCACTCCCCTCCGTCGATGACGTTGCTTCTGTTTTGTTTTGCTCCATGCTCCAGATTGATCAATCTGTCACAGTTATAGCAGGTTGCGGAGTGGAGATGAAGAAGCTGGAACCGGAGTTAATGAAACACTGATATTTATTTAGGGAATAAATGAAAAACATGGAGCAAAACAAAACAGAAGTAACGTCATCGACAAACAAAGGGGAGTGAGCAGACACAGACTTAAATACACAGAAGACAGGGCGTGGTTACGAACGAGATAACAAGGGGGAAATACAAATATGGGCATGACTGAACCAAAAGAACATGAACCAAAAGGGGGAGACAAGGACTAAACCATTAGGACTAGAAACAGAGGGGGAAAAACACAAGGAAAACATGACAGACAAGACTAAATCCTGACAGTATCATGAATCATTTGTTTTAGATCAGGATTTTGCAGTGGCTTCACAAATCTTTTCAGTTTTTTTATTAAACAGTAGAAAAACAAACCATTAAGGCAGTACATTTATGAAAACAAAACAGAAAAATATGTATACAAATCCTTTAAGAAATCTAACTGTGGTTTTAATTTGAAAGAGAAGACATTGTTTGAAGTGAGATCTCTAAATTAAAGTCCTTGAAAATCAAAAAAGTAGTGCTTGAAATTTAGTCCTGGAAATTTATTTTACTGTTTTCACATGTAAACGGTGCTTAATGTGTGCATATTTCTCTCCTAGTCAGGAGAGAGAACTGGAAGCAATAGTTTGAAGTTAAAAAATGCAGCTTTTCACTTCACAATATATCGGTGGACTGGAGTTGTGTGGATTACTTCTAGATTATTTTTATCAGTTGTTCTAACTCTCAATCTGACGGCACCCATTCACTGCAGAGGATCCATTAGTGAGCAAGTGATATAATGCAAAAGATTTCTCCAAAACTGTTCTGATGAAAAATTTATCTCAACTAAATCTTGGATGGCCTAAGACTAAGGGTGAGTAAACTTTCAGCAAATTTTAACTTTTCTCTATTCCTTTAATACGAGACAGCTAAGAGTTACAAAATGGGTAACCCGTGTGTGTGTGTGTGTGTGTGTGTGTGTGTGTGTGTGTGTGTGTGTGTGTGTGTGTGCTTGCTTTGGCTTTTCCGAAGTAGCTTTTTTTAATAAGAAATATGAGATATGTGCACTTCACAGACACCAAACACTCCAGGCTGTGGCATTTTTAAATAATATTGTAGTACAGGTGTGGAATGAAGTCCTTTTGAGGGCAAAATCTAGTTTTGTTAATTCATTAACTCGATTATTACGTTTAGCACAGGGTTTAAGGAATGCAAACTTCAACAAGCCTTTGGCATTGCAAATATCTGGCCTAAGTAATAACATTTCAAGACTCAACAAAGGTGAATTTATGTGTGTGTGTGTGTGTGTGTGTGTGTGTACCTGGTATTCATCACGTTGTGGGGACCAAATGTCCCCACAAGGATAGGAATACCAGTAGATTTTGACCTTGTGGGGACATTTCTCAGGTCCCCATGAGGAAACAGGCTTATAAATCATGCACAATGAGTTTTTTTGATGAAGTAAAAGTGTGCACAATCTCCTGTGAGGGCTAGGTTTAGGTGTGGGGTAGGTGTAGGGCAATAGAAAGTACGGTTTGTACAGTATAAAAACCATTATGCCTATGGAATGTCCCCATAAAACATGTAAACCCAACATGTGTGTGTGTGTGTGTGTGTGTGTGTGTGTGTGTGAGAGAGAGAGAGACAGAAGAAAGATGTCAGAAATGGCAGAAAAAAAGTGAATGTTCAACAGAATGTTATGATATCTGTTCGTTTTAGCATTCCAAGTCATGAAGAATTTGTTTGGTGTTCATATGTTCACTAAATATAATTTGCAAAGCAGCTTCGAGGTGAGAAATTCAAATTGCATTTGTATCTCAGCGCAAATGAAAAAGACAATGGCAGGGAAATATTAGGTCATCAGTAAAACAGTGCCTTTTTTGCCTTCCTGCAAAGTGTATAGTTCTTTGATGACTTGTCTTGAGGGAGAGCTGTCTGTTTGCTTATATATAAAACATTAAAGCTATTTTACTCATAAAATGGATTTGCATACAAGAACGTAGTGTAGGTTTGGGATTATCGCTCTTGGAGACGTTCGAGTGTGCAGACTCACTGCTAATCAATATGCTGCATGCGTGCGTTTGAGGGAAGTAGGTAAGGAAGTTTTTTTATACAGATGTGATTTGAACAGCCTGGCAATTAGCCTAATGAAAGTTAAAGGCTATACAAACAGTTACTGTTACTCTAAGCTGGCAGGCTGTTCTAGAGGAAATACTATAATCACACGTTTCTAATACAAATTCTGAGAAAAGATTTACGCGATCCAGATTTACTGAAAATGGGTTTACTGCAACAGATGACTAAATGTTTTCTGAAATGACTAAACAAAATAAGGTCATCCAATTGAGGGATAACTAGTACTGTCAGCAGATTTTTACATAGACATTCACAGCATCTCCCTCTCACTCTGTAGCTCTGCTACAAAGTGAACAGCTCCCAGTAAAATGAATCTGTCATGATTTTATTTTATTTAGACTGGTTTTGAGGGCCAGATCAGCTGATTTAAAATTTTTACTCATTTATGAACCAGATATTTCACTCATGGACATGTCAATAACATGTCTGTGAAGAGTTCCTTACTTTTTTTGAACAATTTTGAGTTTATATTTCATAAGTCTGACTTATTTTCTTGCAAAACGTCTGAGAAATGGCTACAGAACTATAGCATGTTCAATGGATTTGTGCTATAGTTTAACATTTTTTCAGCTAAAAAACATTTTTCCAAAGAATCTTTCAGTAGACAAAAAATACATAAAGCAATTTTCTGTTCTGCGTTTTGAAAATTTTATAAGCTGGCAATTTTATACAATAGATACAACTGCAAAGACTGCAATCTGTCTGACACAGCTTCATTTTCATCCGTATAAAATTAAATACGCCATCTACCCTCACTAAGCTATATTGTGTTTACTGTGCATTTATGCATTTGGCAGATACATTTTTTACTTTGTGGATTGTCTGGGATCCTGACCTTGGTGATGCTTGCACTATATGCTCTTTTGAGATTTGCGCTGTTAGGTGAACACAAGTGCTTGGAAAAAGAGACCTTAGAGATCGTAGATGCTGAAAGCTATATATATTAATTTCAATAAAAGCAGTATTTAAAAAGTTAGCATTAATTGTTTTGTGTACTGTTATAATGAACAAACATATGCAAATTGGTTGATATTTAAAAAAATAGTGTTTTAATTTAGCATTTTTCCTTTTATGCACATGAAATTTATTGAATAATGAGACTTAAAATCCTGTAAATTATCTTGACTCATTCTCAGATACATCAAAATATGCTCAAAGAATATTGCAGCAATTTATTATAAACCCATAATATGTCTCCTGAAACAGACATATCGGTTTCACTTTATTTTACAGTATGTGCACTTATGTGCACTTACAGGGTACTTACCTAAGAAAGCACTGTAATATCAACATTTTCTCACTCCCAACTTATCACAAATTGAAGTACTCTGTAAAAATAATAATTATTTTAAATACATTTATACTTTCATAGACATTTTAGAGTCCCTAACCTCACCCTTACCCTAAACCTACCCACTTCTGAACAGTATAAAACACACAACTGGCAAGTACAGTCACAGGTATTTGTTGCAAAAACGTACTAATATAGCTGCAATCAACGATTACTGGGTTCAAGCACTTTAAGGCAGTGGTTCTCAGTCCTGGTCCTGGGGGACCCCTGCTCTGCACATTTTGCATGTATCCCTTATTTAACGCACCTGATTGAGATTATCACCTCATTAAGAGAGAGATCCATGGACTAAACTAACGAGCTGATGATCTCAATCGGGTGTGTTAAATAAGGGAGACATGCAAAATGCGCAGAGCAGGGGTCCCCCAGGACCAGGATTGAGAACCACTGCTTTAAGGCATTTAAGCACATATGAAAAAAGACAAATCCAGGTAATTTACCATAGAAATATTATTTGTTTTAATGTCTATGACTCAGCTGTGGTCTGATCTCCTTAAAACTTTGTTTAGAATCACCTGTGCTCACTAGGTTTCGTGATGTTTTGAGTTGTCCTTGAGGTATTATAGGATTTTGGGTAAATTTGGACAGGCCTCTTTTTTAAACAACCCCGTTACAGCTTCCCAAAGGGTAAATTTTAACAACCAGAGAGTTCTTCTTAAAGGTGCCATAGAATGAAAAACTGAATTTACCTTGGCATAGTTAAATAATAACAGTTTAGTACATGGGCATGACATACCATGAGTTTCAAACACCATCGTTTCCTCCTTCTTATATAAATCTAGTATTTGCAAAAGACCACCGAAAAATAGGTCAATTCCAACATAACAGACTGTTATGCAACACCCTCGAGATCGTTAATAGTTACGCCTCCAGCATTTGCATCGCCCAATCATCACTAAGGTCAGCACATCAGTTAAACAAGGCAAGCCACTGAAGGGACACGGTTAGCTTAATGCTAGCGCTAGCCTGTTACATTGCAATACATAGGATTTCACTTACCACAAACAGAGAGATGACTGCGCTGATGATGGTGAATGATGGATAAATAACTGCGTTGATGATGGCGAATGATTTACAGATCTTGAGAATCACTGAGGAGCAGCTCAACTCGTGTGGTAGGAAGCACTCCCTCTGCATTGTAACTTTACACAGAGCACATGCGATCACAGTAATCACACTAAAATATCCGCGATTCAAAACGGCAGATACAACAAACCGCATATTAAAAGCGGCTAGAGCTCCTAATTAAAAATATATTTTTATCCATGTGTGAGCTATTGAGCTCTGTGAAACAGCCAATCAGAGCGGAGCTCATTAATATTCATGAAGCTTCCAAATAACAGAGCATTTCATTCTAGGGGCAAATCCTAGGTTGTAAATGGACCTGTAAAACCATTTCTGGAGATTTTTTGCCCTTTCCTATGCCATATACCTTCTATGTAGATATCAGAGAACAATTTAAAATATTCTCTTAATGCATTCTATGGCACCTTTAATCATTTAACAAACGATTTGATTGACAGTAGTGGTGCTAGAGGCAAAATTGTCTGGAATGAGGTGTTCTATCATATGATATGAATATTGCGTACATGTGTGAAAAACCGCGCAATGTACAATCGTTTACGTCTTTAAAAATGCAATTTCTTCCAAATTTCTCAGAGACCTTTCATTCCTCAAGTTTCATTGCTCAAACTTCATCAGCCAATGGTGGGCGTGTTTTTTGAGATATGTGAATGTCCTTATAGACACTAGTTGCACTTTAGACCAAGACCATGCACAGCAATTTTCATGTTGATAGGACAAATGTTTGTGTAGGTATAGCCTTTTTAATGTTTTTCCCTTTTGTAGTGCCACCAAGTGGCCAGGCTCTGCGATTTTTGTCCTGTGGCACCAGATTGAGCTCTTACATAAGTGTTCTGAGTTTGGCGAAGATATTTTATTCTGTTCAGAAGTTACAGTATAGGCATTTTACTAAAAGTGGCCCCGAAAGTTTTGGCATCCCTTTGGGACGGTGATTCGTTAGTTTGACTTTTTTTGATAATTATTGATATTCACTCTTCAGAGAATCTTTCTATACTGGTTTGGTTGCGAATAGACGAAAATCTTAGGACTAGTTCGCAAAAGTAGGTTTTTGAATAAATCCAAAATACCCCAAAATTTCGGTAATTGAATAATCGAATCTGAGGCATGCATTTTGTCCTGTGTGAGCCAAGGATTCCAAAGACATAAAGCAGTTTGCGACTGGCAGTTTAGGAGTTATGATTTCATACTTTTGATCATTGTAGCACCCACATCAGGGCGATTGAGGTGAGCCTTGTTGACGTTGTCGGCAGTGTGAGTACTACCATCCCTCCAAGTTTCAAGTCTCTACAACTTACAGTTTGGTCTAATATAGGTAACTACATGGATTAAAGCGGACATATCATTAAAATCTGACTTTTTCCATGTTTAAGTGCTATAAATGGGCTCCTGGTGCATCTACCAACCCAAAAAATGTTGTGGTAAGCCTTTCTCTGCAAGCATGTGAAAAAATTAGCAGATCAGTGTCGTAGGAAGGGGATCTTATAATATTATTGCCCACAATGGTGTACCAGTTTGAACGCCATGGCAAATGTTTGAGGAAACCATGCTAACTGTTTTGTCATTGGCTGCACAGATAAGCACAGAACGCTATTTAGAGTCCCAGTGTTAGAGGAGACAAAAGGGCATTTGTTTTATTTATTTATTTATTGTATATTACGCTGCTGCCACACAGATCTAATATTATAAACATTCGATTTCTTCCCCAGCTGTTTGCTTTCAGAGACATAACCGATTGTTTTTTGTAACTTGTGCGTGTTTTACATTGAACTTGTGTGTATTTGACAGTTTAAGCGCAATAAGACACGAAAGAGAACTTAGTTTAGTACTCACATGCCACATGACAGCCACTTTCTGTCTACGTGCTTCGGATGTGTGCGCTTAGAAAACCCAATATCAGAAGTTTAAACTAATATGGTTTAAACACACGATAGACATGATAATCAAAACCAAACAGATGTTTTTTTTTAGCAGAGCATCTGAGGTACGAGCTGTAAAGACAGACCTATTCTGGAAAAGGGGGCGGGGAGCAGCAGCTCATTTGCATTTGCAAGAAAACAGTGTGTTTCTGCATTTTCAAAATGATATTATAAATAATCTGTGGGGTATTTTGAGCTAAAATTCACATACACATTCTAGGGACACCTGGGACGTCTATTATTGTGGATTGATCTCTCTCTCTCTTTGTGTGTGTGTGTGTGTGTTAAAGATGCAAGGACTGGACAACAGTACCTTCCAGTCTAACATCCCAGTGGCTGCTGACATCACAGTGGGCGTGGTTTACTCCCTTTTTGGTAAGAGCGAGAATTCATTTTTCATCCACATTCTCATCAACTTTGTTCTATGAACCATATCAGAATTACAAGCTTTCCATTTGCTTCTATTTCACGAGTTCACACTCTCATATAATGTGGTAAGGCAATTTAATAAGCATATTTGGCGTGCTGTCCAGGGGGAGGGCTCCGAGCTCGGGATGGAGCCCGAACCAGAGAACTCCCCCCCCCCCCCCCATCCCGAACTGGGATGACTTAAATGGAGGGTGAGGCGTTGGGGTGGGGGTGGGATGCTAGAAAACCGTCGTGGAACAGAGGTGAGCTGCCGGTATTTATATACATGAATTGAGCTTGTTAAGGTGATTGGCTGATGAGCTTCACCTGATCATATCTGATCGTGCTCCTCCCAAACCTTGTTAATAAAACATCATTTAATCCACATACAGTACACATCTAGCACTGAATGCAAATGTTGTCTGCACTGTGCTCTGATCTTAACATAAGTGCACAGGTGTATAGTTCTGCACTCTGAGCGTTGGATGTTTTTATGATGGTGTATGTTTGTTAAACACATGCAGGTAATAGTAAGTGATACAGATTAGGTTTGTGATTGTGAGTTTGTTGGGGGAATTTACTAAGAAGGAAATGTGCTGGCTGACAGCGTCTTTTGTTTGTACATTTGGCTGTGTTGTTTTAATGTCTAATTCACTGAAGGAATTTTGCAAATTAGGTAATGGCACAAACAAGCCTGTGGAATCTGTGCAATCTGATCGCAAATTGAACACAGGACAATTTGCATAAAAACAGTACTGAATAAACAGCACAGATATGCAACACACACATGTATTTAAAACACATATAGTGTGTTTTGTCTTTCTAAAATTGATAGATTAATTTAGCATTTGCATTCTTAATTAAGTAATTCACAAATAGCATAGACTTCATCAATCATACTGATTGTTTAAATTAAATGACTAATATCTGTAATGCTGAATGTTACAGATGCTGTCATGATCATTGCTTTTTCTTACCAAATACAGTATGCTGCCAGCAATAGTTGACTTGCTGTTTATGTGCATCTTTGTGATTAGTTTAAGTGCCAGTCATGCAGTTGTGAGGGGATGCACCCATGACCCTCACTAAAAACTCTCACGCATTTATTGATCTAGCCAACTGTCTAAACTGAATTATACAATCAGTCACTCAAGCAGAAGTTTTCTACTGCTGAAGTGCTGATTTTTTTTTTTTATTGCATATGTACTTTAAAAATTCTCATTTTAAATATTAAAAATTTACTACGACCATGATGCACCACCAACCAAAAGTTTAGAATAATTAAGAATAATTAGGGGTTTTCTTAAAGTTTTTGAAAGAAATATTTTATTTGCATCAAGAAAAACTGTAAAATTGTGAAATATTTAAATTTATTACAATTTAAAAGAACTGTTTTAGAATATATTTTAAAGTGTAATTCATTTCTGTGATGCATCATTACTTTAGTCTTCAGTGTCACATGATTTTTTTAATTATTGATATTCACTCTTCAGAAAATCTTTCTGTACTTTTTTGGCTGCAAACGGACAGAAAACTTAGTTCGCAAAAGTAGTTTTTAAATCTTTTACAGTTTAAGCGCAATAAGACATGAAAGACAACTTAGTTTATTACTCACATGCTGAGTTACAGCCACTTTCTGTGTGCGTGCTTTGGATGTGTGCGCTCAGAAAACCCTATGTGGTAAAAAAAAATAAAAATTAACAAACAAACAAAAAAAGATTGATATTTTTAATCGGCAAGGATTCAAAAAATTGAAGACATTTATAATCATACGAAAGATTTATATTTCAAATAAATAATATAATAAATAAATTTATAAATAATTATAATAATCAACATATTTAAATGATTTATAAAGACAATGGCTGCTGAAAATTCAGCTTTGCCATCACACGTGACCAACTGGTAATATACATTATTTCTGTTTTCTTTTATTTTTCACTTTTTACGTAGAAATGTTTTGCTTTAATACCCTCAAATACATTTGGAAAGGATGCTTTAAATTGATGATAGCGACATTTATAATGATACAAAAGATTTCTATTTCAGATAAATGCTGTACTTCTGAACTTTCTATTCATCAAAGAAACCTGAAAAAAATTATATTCAGATGTTTTCAACATAATAATAACAATATATTTTTTTTGAGCAGCGAGTCAGAATATTAGAAAATTTTACTGTTTTTGCTGTACTTTGGATCAAATAAATGCAGGCTTGGTGAGCATTAAATAAACATTAACATTAAAACATTAAAATTCGCACTGTTCAAATACTTTTGACTGGTAGTGTATATGATCCACAATAAAGTATTTTGCTGTTTCCAACATCACACACACACAATAGATCAATTTCTGCTGCTATGTTCACTAAGACATGCACACAAAGGCCTCTCTAAATAACCTTTTTCATAAACAGAGGGTGAACTCACTGTAAAGCTACAATGTATGGCAATTTTAAAAACAAATTTAAAGTTGCTTTCCTGCATCATTTCCTGCGGTTATATGCTACATACTTTTTGTTGTGTTTGTATATCAAAAACTCCACTTTGACATCCATTCTTCTTCTAACAAAGATCTCTTCAAACATTCTATCTCTCTGATGAATGCTTGAACTGAAGGTAATGCCTAGGCCTGTACACAAAGCTTTTCCATGTTCAGATTGTTTTTTTATGTGCTGTCCTCAGTTTGCTTTGATAGAGAACGCTGTAGTGTCATAATGTTTCGTTTAAAATGCACGATGGATCTCTGCAGTGTTCATTGATTATTTATGTGAAACAAACTGTCTGTGGAGCACTACAGAACATCTCACAATCCTCCTTGGTCTAATTTATTAAATTTTTATTTACCCCTATGGTTCCTTACATAGCTCGTTGCTGCATGATTAAAATAATTAGACATGGTTGATGAAAGTGTTCACTCTTAGCATCATAATTACTGATGCATTGGGTGCAGAAACAATGGAGATGGATTGAGTGCTAGAACACTTGTGCGCCAAATGCTAATTGGCTTTTTCAATTCGACATACAGAGCACTGACCTTCTCCTTTATTCCGTCTTGCTGTCTTTTATTCACTCCCATTGCCTCTGTACCTTTCCTCCTTCTCTTCCTTTCAGCGAGATAAGGATAGGACTGTTGTTAATATTAGGCTGGTAGATTGGCACCTCATTACATGGTTCAGTGGAATGCTTGATTTTGATTGGCACTCACACTATTGAACCATCTACTTTTGCTACGGGATTTTTGTCATTGTATATTATATTGTTGTCTGGACTCAGTGTTACATGCATTAAGGCTTAAGTTTATCACTATATTAAAGCAGGGTTTGATCCGTCATTTGTGTCTGCTGTTCTTTTACAGAAGGCACATCTGAAGCTTAAGCGGTGGAAATTTGATGAGATTCCCTGATGGTTCATGATCTAAAGGATAACTGCTGTGAAAATTTCTTTCAGATTGCTTAAAGGAGCAGTTCACTTCCAGACAGAGGTGTCAAAAGTACACACATTCTTTACTTAAGTAAAAGTATAGATACCTGTGTTTAAAAAGACTCTAGTAAAAGTTGAAGTATTGACTCAATTTTTACTCAAGTAAAAGTAAAAAGTACAGGCTCTAAAACATACTTAAAGTATAAAAGTATAAAATAACCTTGCGAAGGACAAAACCACCATTTTAGGGAAAAGTTTATCGGACTCCATGTATAAGTGCAAGCAGAGCAAAATTAAATGACATGAATACAAAAAGCTCTGTTGGGAAATCATAGCACCAAGAAGCATAACGGACTGATAAATACGCGTAAAACAATAAAAAAAAAACTAAAACCAGGCGACAACTCAGTTGTGCGTGTCACAACATATGCACCAATACAATTGTATTTTCTGTGTGTTTACATACGTTTCTAAGTGTGAACCAATCAGTTTGTTGTATGCATGGTGCATATTATTGACATGGATGGGTCAAATGCGTTGCGAAATGGCATAATATTTAAACGCAAAAACAACGACACTGATTTGAAAAATGTAGGGAGTAGAAAGTACAGATACTCATGCTAAAATGTACGAAGTAAAAGTAGAAAGTTGGCACAAAAATAAGTAGTGAAGTAAAGTATAGATATCCGAAAAATCTACTTAAGTACAGTAGCGAAGTATTTGTACTTCGTTACTTCCCATCTCTGCTTCCAGAACAAAAATTCACTCTATTAGATAATTTACTCACCCCCTAGTCATCCAAGATGTTCATGTCTTTCTTTCTTCAGTCGATATGGTGCGTTCACACCGGACGCGACTTGCGCGGAAAAAACGCGCTGTTCGCGCGTAATTGAACGCTTGAACATTTGAGTTTACTCGCGCCATTCGCGCGTGACATTTTCTTCACAACAGACGCGAATTCGCGTCAAGGGAGGGGCTTCTGCCACTCGTCAGCGGGAAAGTAGTTGTAAAATAGGTGAATGAGCTCAATTTGCCAGCTTTAGCTTGCTTGTAGTCTCAATATGTATGTAAATGTAGGTCAAATTGAGTAAAGAGCGTTTTTTAAAACTAAACTCTTTAAAACACTGCTCCGGGTGTCTGTTCACGGTGTGTGTGTGTTCACTACTGTGTGTGTGCACTTGGATGGGTTAAATGCAGAGCACAAATTCCTAGTATGGGTCACCATACTTGGCCTCCCTTCACTTCCTATTTTTTTTGGGGCAGCCGTGGCCTAATGGTTAGAGAGTGGGACTTGTAACCCAAAGGTTGCAGGTTCGAGTCTCAGGTCCGGCAGGGATTGTAGGTGGGGGGAGTGAATAACCAGCGCTCTCTCCACCCTCAATACCACGACTGAGGTGAGTCCCTTGAGCAAGGCACCGTACCCCCAACTGCTCCCCGGGCGCCGCAGCAATGGCTGCCCACTGCTCCGGGTGTGTGTTCACGGTGTGTGTGTGTGTTCACTACTGTGTGTGTGCACTTGGATGGGTTAAATGCAGAGCACAAATTCCTAGTATGGGTCACCATACTTGGCCTCACATCACCTCATTTCCTTTCCTTTCCTTTCCTTTCCTTTCCTTTCCTTCATTACAGAATGTCTGAAGAAAAATGAATGTTGAAATTAGAATTGCATCTTGTTTCCCTCTATTAAAACAACTGCATCGAACATAACTTGGCACTGCAGCTTCTTGTTGTTTTCAGAGTTATCTTTATCGTTTGACTTCTGTGTAAACCCATGGCTTTGATTCTCCACACACTGAATTAACGTCTGGCAAAAAAGAACATCCAGGCTAAAGTCAATTCTGTCAGAAAATTACTTGTTTCAAGTCATTAGCTTAAGTTCAAGAGACATCACAAGCACAAGTCAAAATATATTTTCGGCTATTTCAAAACCCATGTTTGAAGTATTTGTAATTTATGTAGTAGAACAAGCTTGAAAGTGTTATTTTACTAATAAATCAAAAACTGTCTTTCTAAAAACTCCAGAGGGAACCTATAAGTACAAAATGCTAATTCTCCTCTGGCTTTTGGGACTACAGACTGCCAAATATAATTTCTACAACTGTTCTACTTTTATCAAGAATTTATAAATGAGAGTGTGGTTCAGTTCCAATTTGTTGGTGGATAAAAAAATGAAACTTCAGAAATGATCTAGTGGAATTTATCACCACATCATACCACAAATTCTTCTCACATTTTTGGTCTTGCAGGTGTTTGTTCGCTCTGGGGAAACAGTATGCTGCTGTACGTGTCCTACAAGAAGAAGCACCTCTTAAAACCAGCCGAATTCTTCATTGTTAACCTGGCCATCAGTGACCTGGGCATGACCCTCAGCCTCTACCCCCTCGCGGTCACCTCAAGCCTCGCCCACAGGTACCACAAAGAAATAAAAACTCCAAAAAAGACTGGAAAGAGATAGGACAGTTATCGACCGGCATGCAGGCGGTCCTGCGGTGTAGTCTTTAAAAGTAGATTTTTTTTTTTTTTTTTGCAATATCCTGTATACACATACTTAGCTGTCACTTCACTTCAGCTCATCATGTTTCCCAGGCAAAATGGTTCATATAATTCAAACCAAAAAGGCGCATCCACACATTCAGTTCAATGCTCCATCAAGAGGAAACCGTCCGGTAAATGCAAAGATAATGATGATTTGTGTAGATATGGAAAGAATGCAGGAGACAGACCGAGTCCAATGGCTCCTTTTGCACAGGGTGACTCTGTGTCACAGATAGAGCACATCTAGCACACAAATCCAGACCACAGCCATCAAGGTTAAACTGTCCTTTACTTCAGACTGTGGTTAAGAATGACAAATGCAATCTCTAGTTTGTGTGACTTTGTCCCTTATTTACGTCTTTCTCTTTTAGTGTGAGTGAAAGATTGTACATCAGGAAACAGCCACAAACAAACCCAAGGCAAATGTTCTTTGCAGAACTGTGTTGCGGTAAAAACAGCAATAGGTAGCACTATAGTTGCTCACAGAGTGCAACCATTTCATGTTATCGAAATAATGGCATCCCCCATTGTCCAAAAAATGTATAAAACGATGTGGATTTTGTAAATTATGTAAATCTTGCATGGGTAGAGACATAATGTACGTTACATTAACCCATACAAGTCTTAACACCCAGGGTTCTCTTAACTATAGTATAGCGGCACAAACGAAAAAGGCTGTTATTAAACATATTTGCAAGGCAAAATTAAAATGGTGATTTGGCTGATAAGAATGGAGGACTACTTTGCAAAGAACCACTGAAGATCCCTTAATCTTGTTTTTTTCTGAGTGCTGTGTCTGTTTGCAGATGGCTTTATGGAAGGACGGTGTGTGTGATCTATGCCTTCTGTGGTGTTTTGTTTGGAATCTGTTCTCTGACCACTCTCACTATACTCAGCACTGTTTGCTGCCTCAAAGTCTGCTATCCACTTCACGGTATGCTACATTATATTTTTATTATTTTTATTAAATACAGTCTGAAAGTCCACAAGTGGAAATATTTCTCTTTAGGATTTCTTAAATGAATCACTATTGGTTTGGTTGAGAGAATAATTTAATGACTTACTCATTTAAACAATCACATGTTTTGCTCCTGCATGAATTGGTGATTTGATGAATTGATAGAATGAACAATTCAAAGACTCACTTATAAAAAAACACTCGTTTTTAAATAAAAATATATATTTGTTTATTTTATACCATATAGTTTTATACTATAACACAGATTGGTTGGGTTGAGAGAATAATTCAATGACTCACTCCTACAAACAGTCACTTGTTTCGTTCCTACATGAATTAGTATTTTGACAAATTTATAGAATGAAAAATTCAGTTACTCATGTCACTTGTCTTTTAAATTAAAGTTATATTAATATTTTATATACTGTTTTTAAAATGTTTGTTTATCTATAGGTAATAGGTTCACTTATGAGCACGGTCGTGTGTTAATAGCTTGCGCGTGGGCTTACGCTCTCGTGTTTGCATGCTCCCCCCTTGCCCACTGGGGGCAGTATGGCCCTGAACCCTATGGCACAGCCTGCTGTATTGACTGGTCCTGGTCCAACCGTGACTCAGTCGCACGTTCCTACACCTCTGTGCTCTTCATCGCCTGCTACCTGCTGCCGTGTGGCATTATCATTGTCTCCTACACACGAATACTGCTCACGGTCCGAGAGTCCCGCAGAGCGGTGGAGCAGCACATCTCAGCGCAGACGCGCATGGGCAACATCCAGGTCATCATTGTGAAGGTGCAGTGTTCATTTATTTCAGTGATTTTTTTTTATTTATTTTTTTGTCTTTTGACAAACACATCCTTTAAATTGAATATTAAAACAGCAATAAAATATCATTTTTGTTGATAAGAAAAATTAACAAAATATATAATCAATATGATTTTAAACTCCCTTTTTGAACATGAAAATGAAAATCTGAACTTAAATGGTTGTAATTTATGAACGCCTTAAAATACAGAGGTAAGGTTGGAAAACAATCAGCAGATTATTTCTTAAGTTAAAGCATTTTAACAAATGAAGTTTAACTTACTGCCAACATTTTTAGTTTTCATTTTCACAATTTTTCATAAAAAAGCAACATTTTTAACAAAAAGCCAAGAAAATCAAGTACTTCTAGATCAGATTCAAACCGATGATCAAAACATAGATGGAATAGACCACTTCCATCAACACATCCAAAGCTTTTTAACCTACAGTCCTACACCACTTCCTGGATCATCATTTCATTCTGTAATGTTAGGCAGTTTTGATTTATTTATTGATTAATATTTTGATGATCACATTATTTTGCATATGCATACGCAATTGCTTGTTTCTGCTTCTTCTTTATCATGTTTTGATCCAGACATTCAATACTCTTTCAGAAGATGTGTAATACTGCTTCCTAACCATAGACTGTAAAAAAGATGGACAACGCGTTTCCGCTTCTTTCCACTATAGAAAAGTGAAGCCAAAACAGCTCAATATGGCCGCTACCATCTTGGGGGAAGTTACGTCATTTGGAGCCAGAGCATGCGCAGTAGAGGTTCGTTTGGAGCCAGAGCATGCGCAGTAGTGTCGTGAGGCGGAGCCGCGGTGTCAAAGTCCCGCCCAAACTCCCGCAGACCCAATCGCACGATCACAATCATGACACCACACCCCGTTTTTATAGCATCAAATAACTACTTAAAAGCAAACTTATTAGAAAAACGAACACCTGAGCATGAATCAGCATTATAAAAACTACCTCACACGATGGAAATCACCTTTGGAAAAAAATTATTTGCCGTGTAATTCGATTATTTAGTTTGGCTCACGTCCCATTAGATTACATGGAGAGGGCGGGTTTATGACCTATACTGCAGCCAGCCACCAGGGGGCGATCGAAAACTTTTGGCTTCACTTTTCAGGACACCTACGGCACGCTTGTTCCTAACGTACACCAGTGAAAAAAGGAAAATTGTGTTAATGGCGGGAAAAGTTTTAGAACATGTACTGAACGTTTTATTTTTACATTTTATATAAAACAAATATTTTACAAAATATCTTGGAATTTAAACTTGTTTTAAAAAATCGAGAAAAAAGTGAGGTTCCTGTAAGATTTCCTTAGGTGCTATATCAAAAATAACAGCCTGAACTCATGACAAAAAAATGAGACATGCGCTCCTAACTCCTTCCATAATGTTAGAACTGATATACTATGACAGTCTTCATGAAAGGAGAAGTTTACTTCCAGAACAAAAATGTACAGATAATGTACTCACCCCCATGTCATCCAAGATGTTAATGTCTTTCTTTCTTCAGTTGTAAAGAAATTCTGTATTTTGAGAAAACATTTCAGGATTTTTCTCCATATAGTGGACTTCTATGGTGCCCTGAGTTTAAACTTCCAGAATGCAGTTTAAATGCAGCTTCGCACAATCCCAAATGCAGTTGTAAACAAAAGGGTCTTGTCTGTTATTTAAAAAAAATACAATTCATATACTTTTTAACCTCAAATGCTCATCTTGTCTTGCTCTGCCTGAACTTGCGGTTCAATACAGTTAGGGTATGTCGAAACACTCCCATCACATATTCTCAATCAACTTCAAAATCGTCCTATGTCACTTTTTTTTACCTTTTTTGTTAGGGGGGTTTGATCTTTTTTGCATGTTCACTTTGCAAACACTGGAATGGTACTTTTGCAGCAATGTAGGATGATTTTAAAATGATTTTTGAAGTTGAGGGAGAAAATAAAATTTTTAGAGTTTTTCGACCTACCCTAACTGTGACTAATGAACATCTCAGAGAGAGACAAGACAAGCATTTGAGGTTAAAAAGTATATAAATTGTTATTTTAAAAGAAGAAGCTGCATTTAAACTGCATTTTGGAAGTTCAAACTCGACGCACCATAGAAGTCCACTATATGGAGAAAAACCTGAAATGTTTTCCTCAAAAACAATGGGGTGAGTACATTATTTGTACATTTTTGTTCTGGAAGTGAACCCCTCTTTGAAGTACTGCATGACGCCTCTATCATGCTCTTTCTCTGTTTTTCTCCAGCTGAGTGTGGCGGTGTGTATAGGATTCTTCGCTGCATGGAGTCCATATGCACTAGTGTCAATGTGGGCAGCGTTTGGCCATTTTGAAGACATCCCACCCCTGGCCTTCGCCATCCCTGCAGTTTTTGCCAAATCCTCCACCCTTTATAACCCTCTCATCTACCTCTTGCTCAAACCGAACTTCCGCCACCTCCTCTGCAAGGACATGCACTCCCTGCGAGGGGTTTGCTTGCACTACTGCCTGTGCCAGTGTTTTCCCCACTGGAGCTACCAGCCATCGCTAGCCCTCAGTCTGCGACCCCTGCGGCGACAAGGCCAATCCATCTCAGAATCAATGGGGGGGCCTGTAGGTCTGTTTCATTGCACTTGCGAGAGGTGCAACGACCCGTTTGAGCAGTTTAAGCACTACCCACGGCGCTGTCCCGTCAACGTGAACACTGTGCAGTTGTCTCTGCAGGACAGCACCGAACCCAATTTGGAGCGGGAATCTAGAGCGATTAAAGAATGCAAACCAAAGAGCCAGTCAGCGGAGTGTAAGAAGTCTGTGCGGGTGATCGTGAGGGGGCGGAAATGTTCAGAGATTGACAGTCTGGAGATCACCTTAGAAACGGTGCCTGCTCATGGCAAAGCTGCCAAAAACACCAAACCGTAACACCTGAGCCTATGCAGGGGTGTGTGTTTATGCGCATGCGCTGCGTGTGTGTATTCACTTGTCTCAGAGGGGAGTAAATATACTTTTACATATGCCTCAATTAAGACGCTGACAACTAATGACTTTCTGAGCAAGGTATTGTGTGTGTTGATTTATCTCTAATGGAGTGAAATGATTGTTTTTTAAAGTAATTTTTGTAAGAAAAGGTTTCTTATGAACAACTAACAGAATATTAGTGCTTTTTTTTAGCTCACTGAATTTTAAAATGAAGTGTTATACACGTCTTAGCTACCTGCTGAGGGAATGAACACTTCAGGCTTTTCACACTTGAAATAGTTAACCCTGGGTCATTGCATTGTACACCCCCGGGAAAGTTGAATCCTGGGTTATTTTGCTTCATGTTTCATATTGCTTTTAATTACCTGGGGATAACAATTAATTCTGGGTGTTCATACGTTGTTTCACACTGTACATTGCTAAACCCCAGGTTTAAAGTTCTTATTTGCATATTTGCAATGTCTGTAATGGAGGCCCAGAAAGATAGTAAGTACATTGTTTTTGCGCACAAAAAGTATTCTTGTAGCTTCATAACACTGCTGTTAAACCACTGATGTCACATGGACTATTTTAATTATGTTCTTACTACGTTTCTGGGCCTTGAACATGGTAGTTGTGTTGCTGTCTATGCAGGGTCAGAAAGCTCTCAGATTTCATCAAAAATTTGTTAATTTATTCCAAAGATGAACAAAGGTCTTATGGGTTTGGCTCCAAATGGAGTTGCTAAAACTAAAATCATTCCCAGTTCATGCGTTGCATATACGTAAAAAAGCAGGTATTTCCGCTAATAGTTCTGGGAGCTATAAAAAGGTTCCTCATGAAATGCTTCCTTCTTCACGTTTCTTCAAATCTGGGAATGTCGGGTGGTTTTTGAGCATCAGCCAGCTTTAGTTTTTTCCAGTGTGTTCGCTTAAGGTCTGAAATTTTTGCGTGGTAAAAAATAAATACAACCTCACATTGTGTCGATCGTCTTTACACACTGTATCCAAAAGTTTCGTCTGTCATAAAAAATTTGGATCAGGTTAGATTTTCTGCGTTTTCCAATCTGTAGCAAGCATTTTGATTGGAAAGGATGAAAAAAATTGTAAGTATACAAAAATGCATACAAAAATTTTGGAGCCAGTGTGCAATGACCTTAATACAGTAGTCACAGATGTAAACAAGACAGCCGTCTTCTTTTGCGAAGAGGTTTGGCATCATGGCATCTTTTACAGGCGGAATGTTAAAAAGAACGTGACACAGATCTCCTGGAAATTCTGTATAATTCAACCAATCTGATGACGATTTGAAACTCCTAAAGGCTCAGACTAGCTAAATTTCAGGTGATTCTGCATGTTGAATTAGCAGCGGATCTCGTTGATGTGAAAGAAATCAGATCAACCCAATGACAGAGTAAAGAGGGAATGTGCAGACACTTGATGTTCTTGTTACCTCATTTGACCAGAGGATTAAATTTAAGCTCTATATTGGTATATCCACAGTTCTAGCTCTTCCAGTTTTCCTGTTTGAATGCTGAATACAGACTACTGCCACACGCTCATATGGGAGAGTTATGTTCTCTCACGCAAGCGCATACGCTAATTGGTGGCTGACTGTAGTCTGTCTGGTGTGTTCAAAGTGCAACATTTTTTTACCCCAACGTGGGCAATGCAAGACAAAAGCATAGCCGGCTTTCCTCAGTACTTGTTCTTTAGTGTCAGTTTGGTGTGTCCCTACCCTTAGGCAGCTGACTTGATGCCTTGCTGCCTTATCAGACAATGACTTTGCAGGCAGAGTCTGTGCATGAAAGGGCACCTATTATGCAAAATCCACTTTTACATGGTGTTTGGACATACAGGCATGTGCCAAAAAATTAGAATATCGAGGGAAAGTCCATTTATTTAAATAATTTGTTTCATTTTTTTAATTCCAGCATCAAGGCGACGTGGCATGGAGGCGATCAGTCTTTGACGCAGTTGAGGTGTTATGGTAGCCCAAGTTGCTTTGATATTGGCCTTCAGCTCGTCTGCATTTCGGGGTCTCTGTTCCCTCATCTTCCTTTTGACAATACCCCATAGATTTTCAATGGGGTTTATGTCAGGAAAGTTTGCTGGCCAATCAAGTACAGTTATTCCATGGCTTTGTGGGCAGGTGCCAAATCCTGCTGGAAAATAAAATCATCATCTTCAAAAAGCTTGTGGGCAGCAGAAAGCATGAACTGCTCTAAAATTTCCTGGTTGACAGCTGTGTTGACTGTGGACTTGATAAAAGACAATAGACCCACACCAGCTGTTGACATGGCTCCCCAAACCATTACTGACTGTGGAAACTTCACACTGGACTTTAAGCAGCTTGACTTTTGCGCCTCTCCAGTCTTCCTCCAGACTCTGGGACCTTGATTTCCAAATGAAATGGGGACCTCTGGGCAAGAAACCAGTACTTTTTCTCCTTAGCCCAGCACAGACGCTTCTGATGTTGTTTTTGGTTCAGGAGTGGCTTGACGCTTGGAATTCTCCAGCTGTAGTCCGTGTCATGCAGACATCTGTATGTGGTGGTTCTTGATGCACTGACACCAGCCTCAGTCCACTCCTTATGAAGCTCCCCCAGATTTCTGAACCGCCCTTGCTTGAAAATCCTCTCAAGGCTATGGTCATCCCTGTCACTTGTCACTTTTCCGGCCACATTTTTCCCTTCCTCTTAACACTCTGTTAATATACTTAGATACTGCGCTCTGTGAGCATCCAGCTTCTTTTGCAATTGCCTTTTGAGACTTTTCCTCCTTATGGAGGATGTCAATAATGATCTTCTGCACAACCATCAAGTCAGCAGTCTTCCCCATGATTCTGAAGCCTACTAAGCCAGACTGAGACTATTTAAAGGCAGAGAAAACCTTTGCAGGTGTTTTGTGTTAATTAGCTGGCTAGATTGGGACACAGGGAAACTACAATGTTGAACTTTGTCATGATATTCTAATTTTGTGAAATACTGTATTTGTTTTTTTTATCTTTAATCCATAATCATTAAAACTGAAACAAATAAAGGCTTGAAATATTTCACTTTGTGTGTAGAGAACTAATATAACACAAGTTTCACTTTTTGAAACAAATTATTGAAATGGACTTTCCCTCGATATTATAATTTTTTGGCACATACTTGTGGATGTGTCCAACCACCCTACACTCTACAATGATAAAAATCCACCCACTCCTTATTTTTTAATCCTCATTAAACCAGACCAGTCTGATTAGGCATGCCGTTTTGATTCTCTGAGCAGTGTGATGTCACATTGTTTAGGCCCCACCCATGGCCGCTGACTGACAGTTCTGCATTACCGTAGTTTCTGCCCTCAGCAAGTAGTCTTCAGTTGTACACTGTCCTCCATTTTCTCCACGCTCTAGGAGCTATAACGTCAACAATGTCTCCTAAGCAAGATGTAAGACATTACCCTTACATAACTGTCATGTTGTTGTAGTGCTTAGCTAACGTTTTAACTGTATTTGTGTCCGTTCGGCTGAACACCGGTTTTCTCACTCTCAGTCATGTTGCTTCTACTGATTGTTTATTGCTGTAGGTATGCAAAGCAAAGTGCAAAATGTATATGCCATGCCCTCTTCTGAAGCCGGGGTGGGAATATGCACCTCATTTGCATTTAAAGTGATTTAGACATTTCCCAGCATTTACATGCAGTCACCGTGTTTCCAAAGCATGTGAATATGAGGAACATGTTTGGTTATAGTTGCTATGCATCTACACTCTTAAAAATGAAGGTACTTCGCAATGTCATAGAAGAACCTTTTTTGTCTAAATGGTTCCATAAAGTACCTTTTAACATCTGAAGAACCTTTCTGTTTCACAAAAGGTTCTTTGTGGCGAAAGAAGGTTCTTCAGATTATAAAAAGGTAAGAAAGAGATTGTTTTTTTAAAGTAACTTTGACTGAATGGTTCTTTGTGGAACCAAAAATGGTTCATCTATGGCATTGCTGTGAAGAACCTTTTAAAGCACCTTTAGTTTTAAGAGTGTAGACGTAACACTGCATCATTTCAAACTGTACACGTTTGGATGCAAAAGCATTGTTAACCCTGTTTATAACAGCGGGTATAAACGGTGCTAATCCTGCTACTAAAGTACGAGTGTGAAACATTCCTCTACCTGGGGTTAAAAGCAGGGTTTATAATGATGATAACCTGGGGTTAACTGCTTCAAATTTTGACTGTATTAATTTTTATAAAAAAAAAAAAAAAACAGTTGTTTGTGCCACTGGATGGATGTTGTGTGGGTTACACTCAAGAATCTATTTTAGAGCTGCTAAACAATTGAATGAGACCCAATTGTTTGTATTCATTTACAGTTATGTAGTGTCTTAGTTCTACTTTTTGTTTCTGGCCCCATAAGAACATTTAAAAAAAAATTCAGCTGACACTTAAGAACTGCTACATGAGAAATATAAACTAGAACTAAAAATGCAAAATACAATATGGATGGTATAAAATATTTATGGCAAGCCGGTAAAATCTTTTTTGTGTGTATCTTACATGATTGCTACAAGAATCTTGATGTTTGCTTAGGGAGGCAATGCTCTGATTTCCAAAAAATAACTTGAAAATGTGAATTATATATGTGTGTTACATTTGTATGTGTGTTGGACCTCTCAAATTATCAGAGAGAAAAAAAAATCTGTTTATTAATTCACCCTTGTACATATTTATAATCTCTCTGTTACAGTCTTTGTACAAGTTGTATTGCACTGTGAGTTTTATTCAGTGCCCAAAGAAGAGCTCTTTTAATTGACATGGGCTCTTAATATAAGATGTGCCATATGCTTTTTTAATTACTTTATTTTTTATTTATATATCAGTAGCTATTTATTTAAATTCATTGCATTTGCCCATCTGTAAATGTATTTGTTTATTTATTTATTATAATTTGTTCAAGTCAAATATATCTGGGGAGAGCATTCGTCTTAATGTGAAAGATCATCAATGCTCATACTTAATTACTTAAAGGAACACTCCACTTTTTTGGAAAATGCTCATTCTCCAACTGCCACCTAGTTAATAAGTTGAGTTTAACCATTTTGAAATCCATTCAGCCATTCTCCTGTTCTGGCGATATCACTTTTAGCATAGCTTAGCATACAGTAGGTCATTGAATCCTATTAGACCAATGGTTCAAAAAATGACCAATGAGTTTTGATATTTATCCTATTTAAAACTTGATTCTTTTGTAGTTATATCGTGTACTAAGACTGGCGAAAAATGTAAAGCTGCGATTTTCAAGGCCGATAAGATTAGGAACTACACTTCCATTCTGGCGTAATAGTCAAGGAATTTTGCTGCTGTAATATGGCCGAAGCAGGTGCAGTAATATCACGCAGCACATGTGCAAATGCTAACCTAGTTAATTTCAGGCACTGCGTGATATTATTCCACCTGCTGTGTCCATGTTACGGCAGCAAACCTCCTTGACTATTACGCCGGAATGGAAGTGTAGTTCCTAATCTTATCGGCCTAGAAAATCGCAGCTTTAAAATTTCCGTCGGTATTAGTACACAATATAACTACAGAAGACTCAAGTTTTAAATAGGACAAATATCGAAACTTGTTAGTCATTTTTGAATGCGATGCTATTGGTCTAATAGGATTCCATGATCTATGCTAAGCTATCCTAAAAATGATATCGCCGGAACAGGAAAACGGCTGAATGGGTTTCAAAATGGTAAAACTCAACTTATTAACTCGGGGGAGTTGGAGAATGAGCCTATTTCCAAAAAAAGTGGAGTGTTCCTTTAAGTATTTAATTAGTCAAGTAAAACCCTTTAAATGTGGCTAATGTTTCTGAGTTAGTTAATTGCATGATTGGAGGAGTACAACTTCTTTCAACTTCATGTTCTTGGTGCTGCCAATGAAAAGTTAAAACTTGTCTCTTTTCACTACACTTGCAAAAACTAAAATTGAAATTGTTTTTTAAAGCTAAAAAGGAGAGTAAAATAAACTGGGAAAAAAATCATATGCCTTTCGTATCACTTTTTTTTCAGTGACACAATCAGACAGCAGGTACATACAAAACACTCACACACTAGTAGTTGTTACTTAATTTAACTTTAAACTCATCAAATTCGAAACTAAAACTTACTAACAAGTCATTAGATATGAATTGATTGTTAAATATGGACATTGAAATACTGAGGAGCTAAGATGTGGCAAAACTTTGGTTTGATCATAATTTTTCTCTTTTGAGATGCTATTTTAGTAACCTCGTCTTTCTACTTGCATCTGCCATGTTTGTTGACTGACAGCTTGCATGCGAAAGCTAATAAAAGTGCTTTTGCCAGTGAATTTCAGCTGAGTGGGTCAGAAGTAAATATGGCCATGAGTGCTTTGAGCACTGAATATTTTCCACAATCACTATATTTTAAAACCATAAAAAACTGTCAAAATCTAACAGTTTTATACTAAGCTAATTATATTTTATATCCCCTATAATGTAATCTTACATTTTAGCCTATTAATTACCATCACAGTGTCATCTTGAAATATAAATTATAAAAAAAAAAAAAGTATGATACCTGCATATTTAAATGGTTAGTTTACTTAAAAATTACAATTCTGCAAGTTAATAAGTTGAGTTTTACCGTTTTGAAATCCATTCAGCCGTTCTCCTGTTCTGGTGATATCACTTTTAGCATAGCTTAGCATAGATCATTGAATCCTATGAGACCAATAGCATCGCGTTCAAAAATGACCAACGAGTTTCGATATTTGTACTATTTAAAACATGACTCTTCTGTAGTTATATCATGTACTAATATGGGCGGAAAATGTAAAGCTGCGATTTTCTAGGCCGATAAGATTAGGAACTACACTTCCATTCCAGCGTAATAGTCAAGGAAGTTTGCTGCTGTAATAGGGCCGAAGCAGGCGCAGTAATATCACGCAGCACATGTGCAAATGCTAACCTAGCTGGGAACTCATTTCAGGCACTGCGTGATATTACTCACCTGCTTCAGACATATTACGGCAGCAAACTTCCTTGACTATTATGCCGGATGGGAGTGTGGTTATCGTTGTCTGGTGTGGACGCAAATATAGTTATCATTATCGGTCTTGGTCTGAATGGGCCTTAAATCATGACAGAATTTTTTTTATTTTTGGGTGCACTAACCTTTTAAGATTTCCGAAAGGTAACCAATTCAATTTGCTTTCAAATCAAATCCTGTTTCGGTCAAATCCAGTGCCACAAGGGGATTTTTGTAGATAGCCGCTAAGTAATGATAAGGTTTTATATATACGATTTGTAATACTCTAATGGTGCGTTCACACCGCCTCAAACGTCAGCATCAGTTGTGGCAAGATTACATGTAAAGTCTATGGTCGAGTCCGTCAGAGGTTGATCAGAGTAGAGCTTAGATCAGGCCCAAAAAATTAAACCTGGCCCGAAGATAGTGGCAGGAAATATCGGCCCGACCCGACCTAAGTCCGGGCTCGGGCAGAGAATCTAAACTCTAGATCAGAGGCTCTGCGGTGCGTTGTGTGCGTTGGATCCGTCAACTTTTCAAGTGTTACCTGCGTTTCAAGCGTCAACGCAGCAAACGCAAGCAACGCAGAAGTTCAGCTAGCTGAACATTTCACAAACTTGACGCACTTGACGCAGTGTGTCAACCAATCAGAGCGTCTCACTGTAGCCACGGGTATCTTGAATGAAGACGGAGCAGAAAAAAAATAATTTTCAACAATGGAAAACAAAAGCTCATTGTAGCCATCTGCAATCGCAGATAATTGTATGATCCGTCCTCGTTGTTGTATAAAGTTAGGAGTGAAAAGGAACTTGCTTGGATGAAGATCGCTGAAGAGATTGGGATGTCAGGTGAGTTATCAAATCTTTTCTCAACGTAATTATTTCCCATTTCGTTAGCTAGCGAAACATGGTCATGAGAAGATTCCAAAATCTCCAGCGTTGGAGGATTCTGAGGGACAGAGCGTTGCCTGACGTGTGCGGTGTGAACGCACCAAAAAGCAAGCGTTGCAAGCTTCAAGGTACATGCGTCAATCTAGATGCATTGGGAGCGTTGCCTGACGCAGACAAAGTGTGTGGTGTGAACGCATCATAAATCTGCAGAATATCTCTGTGAAGTTCTAAAGCTTAATCCTGCCAGATAGAGGCCTGTGCTGTCAGTTCCTGACATTGCGTTTCATTCCTTAAGCTGCCCACTTTATTTGAGTTATGACAGTACATAACTTTAATGTGGAGTGAGAACTGTGTCAACAAGTAACTGCTGGAATGAGTCAGAAATTCATAAACTATAAAGACTTTTAATTGCACTACTATATTGGATTTTATTTCAATATCAAATAACTGTAAGCAAAGGTGGTTAACTTATACTGTGTGTGTGTGTGTGTGTGTGTGTGTGTGTGTACCTGGTATTCATCACGTTGTGGGGACCAAATGTCCTCACAAGGATAGTAATACCAGTAGATTTTGACCTTGTGGGGACATTTCTTAGGTCCCCATGAGGAAAAAGGCTTATAAATAATGCACAATGAGTTTTTTTGAGGAAGTAAAGGTGTGCACAATTTCCTGTGAGGGCTAGGTTTAGGTGTAGGGTAGGTGTAGGGCGATAGAAAGTACGGTTTGTACAGTATGAAAACCATTACGCCTATGGAATGTCCCCATAAAACATGTAAACCCAACATGTGTGTGTGTGTGTGTGTGTGTGTGTGTGTGTGTGTGTGTGTGTGTGTGTGTGTGTGTGTGTGTGTGTGTGTGTGTGTTTTGTGTGTGTGTTTGGTGCAAAGCAGACATCTGAACATGCAAACATCATAAGACATTGATGCATGTGGATTAAAGGTATCATTGCCATGGCGACCAGGCTGTTTGTCTGCATGTGACATTTCTTGCCGACGCAGTAGGACGAGAAGAAAACACACAAACCTGTAAGTCCATGTGTGTACTTTTAATTCTGATCTATAAAGACTATTTGGACTATTTGTTAATTTAAAACCAATACCTTTATCAGTTCACATACAGTAACGCTTCACAAAAGTGCTGTTTCATGTAACATAAGCACTAAAAAGTGACCTAGATATTCAAATAATTGAAATCATCATCCAGTGTGTGTTTGAGAAAGTAAATGTGTGTGCTAGTCCGGTAACTGTAGCCTATTAGCAATGTGTGTGTAGATGGGTGCTGGCAACTGTGAGACAAACATGCGTCATTGGTTCAATTGATAAAACGCTCTCAACAGCAGCACGTGCGCTCGAGCAGCCCACACAAGCAGCACACACAAATGCACCTTCAGGAGAAAAATAAAAACTATCATCTGCACAGCCTACACAGAGTTTGTAGATCAACCGAATGGTCAGGAAATTATAGCTTAATGCCCCATCAACAATGAACCACTTGTCTTACAGTGAGTGTCGACGCTTTGCTATAAAACGTATCCTGAGCTGGCAGTTTCTTGACAGCAAAGCTGTTTCAAATGCTAGCTAGCCTAATTATGCTCCCTTCTAACACAGCTTGTTTTAGTCAAGATCTAAGGCAGCACTGCAATGTCTGCAAAATTTACTCACAAGGCGATCCCAGAATGCATTATGACATGCTCTGTGACAAAAAATATTTTTTTAAATCAAAACATAATTGTGTAAATTAGCTAAATTCAACTTCATTCTTGTAATTTACTTTATTTTAGAAGCATTTAGACTTTATTCTCGTAATTTCGATTTTATTCTCGAAATATTATGACTTTAATCTCGTTATCTTTAATAAAGTCAGAATTAAGAGAATAAAGTCAAAATGACGAGAATAAAGTAAATATTTTTATAATATTTTGAGAACAAAGTTGAAATTAAGAGAATAAAGTTGTAATATTTCGACTTTCGAAATATTACAGGAATAAAGTAGAAATATTTTTGAGAATAAAGTCGAAATATTCTTTATTCTTGTGATTTTTACCTAATTCTTTAAAATATTTTGTCCTTATTCTCCTAATTTTGACTTTATTCTAACTTTTTTTTACTTGTAATTTTTACTTTATTCTCGAAACATTTCAACATTATTCTCATAATTTCAACATTATTCTTTAAATATTTTGACTTCATTCTTAAAATATTACGACTTTATTTTAGACACGGCCATTTGTAAATTTTATAGATGTGGCTTCTGGTCTCATCCGCATCCAGCTAGCTGTTAGCTTGATATTGAAAACTGGTGTGTCTTACCATATAATTTTAATGTACAATCTTAATTATGAACACACTAGTTTGTAATGCAAACTGTTTTACCATTTACTGCACGTTATTATTTTTTCTTTTAAAAAAGGTGGATATACTTTTTGATAAAGATAAAAAAGTGTTAATGCATGAGACTTCGAAAAAGCATTCAGATGTTGACGGTTTAGCTCATGTTTACACAGAAAAACAATTAAAAAACAGCGAGGCAGATTACTAGGTTTTGGAACAGAGCTGGGTTACAGTGATAACGGGCAAAAATGATCAAGAAAACAAATGCATTTGTACCAACGGATCCACTCCGGTTGTCCCTTCCTGGTCAGGTCTGTCAGGGGGGCCGCTATAGAGGAAAAGCCGGGGATAAAACACCGATAATAACCCGCCAACCCCAAGAAGGCACGTACCTGCGACTTGGTGGACGGCTTGGGGGCGTCCATAATGGCTTTGACCTTGTCCTCCTGGGGCCGGATAAGTCCTCTTCCCACCTTGAAGCCGAGGTACCTGCCTTCGTTCATGGCTAGGTGGCATTTGCGGGGGTTGGCGGTTAGTCCAGCCCGGCGAAGCTCCAACAGCACCCCGCGGAGCTTCTCCAGGTGGCCCTTCCATGCCTCCGAGTGGATGACTACGTCGTCGAGGTACGCAGCGGCGTATGCTTGATAGGGACGGAGGATCACATCCATCAGCCGTTGAAAGGTGGCGGGAGCCCCGTGCAGGCCAAAGGAGAGAACCCGTCGGCTGAGATGGGGACTTGCCAGTAGCCTTTGGTAAGGTCGAGCGTTGTGATGTACCGAGCCCTCCCCAATCGTTCCAGGAGCTCATCCACTCGGGGCATGGGGTAGCTGTCGAAGTCGGAGATGTCGTTCAGGCGTCAGTAGTCGTTACAGAACCGCAGGGTGCCGTCGGGCTTCGGGACCAGGACAATCGGGCTGGACCATGGGCTCCGTGATGGCTCTATTACCCCCAGCTTGAGCATTTTCTGGACTTCCTCCTCTATAGCCTGCCGGCGGGCCTCGGGGAATCGATAGGGCCGTTGCCGGACAATGACGCCAGGAGGGGTGCAGATGTCGTGGGTCAGGACGTTAGTCTGGCCGGGGCTGTCGGAGAAGACGTCCAGGAACTGACCGACCAGGTGCCGCAGCTCCGTCTTCTGTCTGGCTGACAGGTTGGGATTGACATCTACAACCGCGGGATCTTGGGAGGCGAGGGCGGCTACTTGGTCCCGGTCCCCGACCCACTTCTTCAATAGGTTAATGTGATATAGTTGATTCACTCTTCTACGGCCAGGCTGTCTTACCCTGTAGTTAACTGGGCCTACTCCTTCTTCAATGGTGTACGGCCCCTGCCACTGGGCCAGGAATTTGCAGGCTGCGTTGGGGACCAGGATCATCACTCTATCCCCAGGTTGAAACTCCCGCGGTTGGGCCGCCCGGTTGTAGTGACGTTGCTGGGCCTATTGGGACTTTACCAGGTGCTCCCGGACTAACGGCATGACCCGGTCGATCTTATCCCGCATGTCCCGGACGTGCTCTACGATGGTCCGGTACACTGCCGGCTGCTGCTCCCAGGCTTCTCTGGCTTCTCCTTGACGCTGCTGGCATAGAAAAATACACCCGTTGGGCCTCACCAGAAAGCAGTGGTGCCAATGCCGCAGCCCAGTTTCCTCTCGCCCAACCCTCTGTGCAAGCGACAGACTCAAACATCTTGAGGTAAGCCTCAATATCATCATCTGCGGTCAGTTTGGGTAGCAGTCGAGTGGCGGCGGCGCGGGGGTCTGGCAGCAGGACGGTGTGAGCAGCCGGGGCACGTAATTCTGCCAAATATCCTTGAATCTGTCCATGTTGTTCCGTCAGCAGTTCAAAGCATTGCTGCTGGCGGACGCTAACCTCGTGAGTTGTTTTACCAGTTCTTCCATGATCTCGGGGAGCGGCCCGCCCTGAAACAAAAAGAACCGGAAGTGAATGGGGGAAAGATGGCGGTGTAAACAAACAGTTGCTCGTTGGCGTTCTCAGGCCCGTAAACTTGCCCGCATTCTCCACCACCTTGTGGCCGGGCGGGGAACAGCATGACAAGACAAGACTATTTGGTGAGCGTCCGTGAACGATTGGTCCGTGGTGATGGGATCCAGGTGTTCCGTGTGAGTTGCCAGGGCGACGCTGATTGTGCTTCAGGATCCCCGCCACAGATGTAAAATTGGATATTAGCTATTAAAAAATCAAAACCAAAATGTGTTAAATGTATTACAACAGACAAAATCATAAAATATTAGATAGCAAATAAACGTACCATATTAAAAATAATATTAGGTTAACTGCATTAAAAATTAATTGTAACCTGCTTGTCTTTATTTCTAAAGTTGCTTTAATAAAAACGTCTGTTAAATGACATAACTAAGCAACCAATAATAAGAACGCCCACTAGCGACCTCATCGCCAGCCTCTTGCAACGTGCAGCACAAAAAGTCGCTGCTAGTGTGAATGGGGCTTAATGCGGGGTTAATTGTAACACACGTGGTTTAAATATATCCACACATGCTAGCATAACAAAATTTACAGTATTTACTAGTTGCCATAGCAACACTATGCAGAGAAAAAAGTGCGCCAAAATTCAAAAGCCTTTGAAGATATCGCTGAATATTTATTTCACCATAGTAAAAGTACATTTCTCGCTGAAGTAAACTTTTAATTTCAGTTTTTAGTATTCAGGTAAAATTAGACAAATCTGCTATTATTTTAATCTCCGATTAGTTATTTATCAATTTAGATTAACACTGTGTGACAATATGCCCCGCTGTTATTAAACTATGCTATTCTATGAAATTAGCAATGCAGTTTACACGATTTACTTCTAAGGATTTTGATAAGAAACCACAAGAAACAGGTGAATAAAGGGCGAAAATGTTTCAGAAGTTATTTCAAGAAATCTAAAGCATTTTGGCTCGTTTTTATGTGTTGTGAACTACCGTACAGCTGTGTGTTGCGATCAGGGCCGTTCAAAGCATTGTTGCGATGTGATCATCGTCAAACTCCAAAATTAGATTGTTAAAAAAAAAATCATTACTTCATTTGAAAAAGTTAACACATGCATTTTACTGACTAAATTTATTAGTTTGTTGTGTATATTTTTTTTTTCATTCGATCAGATAGCATTTTAAGCTGTCATATGGTCGTGTTACAACGTACCCCTCAGATGTTACAATGTACCCCACCTACGGGGCATGTTGTCACGTTTCACTTCCTTTCTTTTGAGGAAAATAACGAAGAAACGTATACACTGAAAATATGAAACAAAGCGATATATTTGTACCAGACAAGTGTGAAAATAATGTGGATAAACATTGTACTCTGAACCCCAGGTGGATTTAGATAAACCGCGAAATTCAAAAAGTGCCCCGCTCTCCCCTACGTCAAAGATTGATGTCGTCAAACAGAGGAGAGGAGGATGGAGCAATAGGAATAGGGATATTTTTAGAGCAGCATTACCCCCCTGTTTCTTGCTGCCTCACGTGAGGCTAAATTTAGATCGGCTGTTGGCTACAGAGACCAGCACAGAATACAAAACAGTTTAGACATACACAGAGAGAGAAAGAGAGAGTGAGAGAGAGGAGTGCACCCACTTCAGCACACACTCATTCATTAAAACGAGCTCACCAGGGTCGGACTGTCACCGAACAATATGGAAGTGAACCATCAAAACCAAATCACAGACGCTTAGTGTGAGTGTTTTCATATTCTGTGCCATGTAAATAGTAATTTGTCTAGTTGCCCTAACTGTCGCGGTAAGTAACGTCTTCATTTACTGTATATCCTCCTGTAAAATCATACACGATCAATAACGGTCACGTGGCACATTACAAGTCAATGGTTTAACTGCATCAAACTGAATTTGTTCTTGTTGAAATTTGAGTGTCAATTTTACTCAGTAATTGTGGTTAATTTAAAAAAGTTTAATAGGCCTTTATAAAGAGTACTTTTGAGAAATGTCACTTTTGTTAGATTAAATTTGAGAAAATGGTTATTTATTCTACATGGAGCGGGTCGCCCTCTTATGGATGCTGCTAACATAACATGACCAACATTTGTCAAACTGGCTGAACACAAGTAGTCTACAATTACAGGCACTACTGAGGCAAATCACTTACTGAATGCACCTTTATAGTTTTAAAACTATTTTTAAAATAGTTCTGTGTGGATGTTTGAATCCTGTAATTTTTAAGTTTTTCATTATTTTTTTGCAGTGCACAGATAAGTAATGCAGATTTTTCATTAAAAAAGAAAGAAAGATGTTATTAAGATATTCCTGGCAATTTCACAAAGCCTAGTGCTGAAACTACAAACAATATGTGACCCTGGACCACAAAACATAAGGGTCATAAGGGTTAATTTTTGGAAATTTAAATTTAGATAAGCTTTCAATTGATGTATAGTTTGTTAAGATAGGACAGTATTTGGTCGAGGTACAACTATTTGAAAACCCACAATCTGAGGGTGCAAAAAAATCTAAATATTGAAATAAATCGTCTTTAAACTTGTCCAAATTAAGTTCTTAGCGATGCATATTACTAATCAAGAATTACGTTTTGATATATTTATGATAGGAAATTTACAAAATATCTTAATGAAACATGATCTTTAATTAATATCCTAATGATTTTTGGCATAAAAGAAAAAATATATAATTTTGACCCATACAATGTATTTTTCACATACGGTCACATATGGTATTAGCTTGACCATAAACAGGCCTAAAGACAAAGGAAGGAGATTAGTGTTCAATATGATATGCTTCATGTCACTCTTATTATGAGAAACACAGAGACCCCAAACACTTGGTACATAAAACACATAAAGACTGACAATTGTTTAACTAATTTTATTTTTTATTAGAGAAACAAACTCAACAAACTATGCTGATCTTATGCTGCTGTTCTCACAGGTTTCATTTCCTGTAGAGCATGGGTAGGCCTGGCTACTTCCATTAACCTTGGCACAAACAGAACTTAGGCAGGGGCTTTTCTGACCGAGTTTGTAATAGAAGTGCAGTATTTGCTGATTAAGTACAATCCTGCGCGAGAATCATGATTTAGCCTCTGTTCCTTACAAGAAATGTAGATCAAGGACAAATATGTATCATTTAATGTAGTGCTTCTCAGGTGGTTTTGCATCAGGTCCATTTTGCAAGTTGTAATCATTATACATAAACAGTAGTTTATAAGTTTTTAAAAGTTTATAAGTTTATTTTGCCATCCATAAGGTTGTTAAAGCTATATGTAGTTTAAATTGAGCAAATCACAAAATCCATTATGACTCACTAACATCAATAATTTAGATTCATATTTGTATATGAGAAAATGTTTTAGAATGTTATTTGTACGTTTTAAGTTTCAAACAGTTGTAATCAACTTTTGTATTCACTAAATTGTTTCAAAAGTGGTGTGACATTTTTACAAGAATGATTATACAGTTACTGAGGGGAGCTTATTAATATAGAAGGCAAACACAATTTGACAAGTCAAAGATAAATAACTCCAGTACAAAATGAATGGTAGAGAGAGTAAAATAATATTTTCAAGAAATAAAAATCGAATTTTATAATAACTTCCATTAACCACATTATGTAAACTGTACTGTTTAGAGCAGTTTTAAGTCCAGGGAGACATAGAAATGGAACCATTACAATATTTTTCTAAATAGTCAAATAAAAGTCCTCATTATTAAACAGACATCTCACCTATAGCAATGCATTCCTAAAGAACAAGATTTACTACTTTTTTTCCAAACAGTTGTTATAAATAAAAATCTTTGGATAAACTTTTTCTGGACTTTGATTCTGGCACATCACAGTGTGACACATCATGACACTGTAAAGGGTCTGGGTGGTCAGTTTGGTATTGCAGAGCAGGGCTATTCAATTGGCGGCCGCCAATCATCTTCGTCCGGCCCGAGGGAGCAGCAGGTGGCTTGAATGGTTTTTGCACTAATTAGTTTGTCCGCTAGTTGGCGGGCCAGCCAAAAAAAAAAAAAAAAATGCGACCAAATGGTCGCATTTTTTCTGCCGGTGCGACTAAATTTTGTGAGCGGTCGCACTGGCGCTTTTGCACTGGTATTTTCAAACTTGAATATAATTGTTCAGACGCAACAATCAAAAAACCTTGACCATATAAATTTTACTTTGAAAGTCAAAAAACTGTTTTTTGAGCTAAAATGTGCTTAGCTCTCATGCCATGTGTCTCTCCTCTTTGGGGGATAGGTCAATTGGATGGCTCTTCGAAAGTATGTGGTCACATGACCAATTTCTTCTATGGTTTTCTAGAAACAAGGGGTGGAACTACTTCCCCCCTGGCACAAATCACCCCACTCTCCCCTAATATAACTCCAACTGGATTTGACGAAAAGAAGGAAGTCATATACACCTAGGATGCCTTGAGAGTGAGAAAACTGTGGGCTAATTTTCTTTTTTGGCTGAATTAACCATTTAATTAGTTGGTTCAGTTGTGTATAATCAGGGTTAGAGGTTGAACAGAAGGAATATATTTTTGTCATGACATGAGGGATTGGCATGGTAATGCACATGGCAATTTTTTGAGCAAGCTCATTGACTACAGACACAGGAGAGAACCAAGCAGCTGTGCCATGTGATAATGATGTCATTATGTCAGATTGAGTTAGACCTATTGTACTGCGCCATCTAGAGTTTCATGCCAGAACTATATACACTTATAACTTATATACACTAAAAATACTACCACTACCAAATATACATAATTAGATGCTTAGTTAAACACCATAAGATTTAATGCACAATCTATCTATAGTAGAGATAGAAGATTTCCAAAGAAAAATAAGAATATAACAGGGATATTTTTTTCTTTGTGTTGATTTAAACAAAAATCATGTTGCAACTATAAAGTAATTTTCCCAAACTGCCATTCCACCAACATATAGCCTAGCAATTAAGCAGCATAAAGAAAGTCATTTGCCTGGGTGAGCAGAACTCCGCAATGGTCTGTTGGTGCTGTAGAGGGTCTGGGCTGGGACTCTTATTCTGTGAAATACCAATACTTTGACTCCGACAAGGATCTGCTTCGTGGTGCCATTGGCGGACGACTACTTGTTGATTCTGACACTGGCTGGAAATTGGGCAGTGACACTGGCATTGTGGCCCAGGATTGTGGCTGTGGCGCTATAGAGGAATGCAAACATATTAATGTCACACTATCAAACAGTCATGAAATAATAAAAGCTTTTAAAACAAACCCCAATATAGTTCTTGGGTAAAATTGTGACACATAAGAAATCAAAGTTTTAGATTTACTCCCAACTAGGACAGCAAGTGTGTACCAGCTGGTTTAAAATACTATACAGCTTATAAATGTGACAGTTTTGACTAATAACATGATGGAAAAAAATGTTGCATGATTAAACATCACTGTGTGCATTTTATTAGTAAAACTTACATTGTATGGTCTCCTCAGAAGTGGAAATGATCTTAATGTCTTGCACTGTAGAAACCAACAGACATTTAAAGAGTTATTTTTACATAATGAAAAAACTCATATACTGTAATATGTAAAATGCACCTCTATTACTTTACCTGTATAAGACATCTTGCCTATCACTTCTTTGCAGAGAATCTCAAGATTATTTTTTAGCAGAAATGCAGATTTTCCCACACTATCATATAAGAGGTGAGAATTGGCTTTGATTCTGGGCACAACAGTAGCTTGCGGAGGTATGGAGCAAGTCTCGAGATTCTACGGAAACATTAAAAAAACATTTGAAAAAAGACATCTCTAGATCACTGTTCTGTTTTTCTCTAAAGCTCTATTACCAGAAGGAAATGGATGTGATCATCTGTTTGTAAAAGCTGCTCCAATTCAGTATCTCTCCGCCTCAGATCATCAATCTCCTGCTCCATTAGCTTCATCAGTTCTTCAGCTCGAGTCACTGCAGCTTTTTCCTGATCTCTGATCAGCTGTGTGACCTCAGAGCGGCTTCTCTCAATGGAGTGGATCAGTTCAGTAAAGTTCCTCTCACTGTCCTCCACTGCTTTCTGTGCTGAGTGCTGTTAGGACACATTACAGTGGACGTCAGTGGGACTGGGCTGGGCTCCTCACTGATTAGAGTTTTAACCGGCCATAAAACTTTTTCACCACTTACCTTATGAGTCCTTACAACCTCTCTAAGCTCCTGAAGATCTTTCTCTCTCTGATGGATTCTCTGCTGGGAGTCTCTTTGTGTTTGTTCCAGATGTTTCTGTTGAGAAAAGAAATAACTGTAAAGCTAAGAAATGCTGTTTTCTGAATGAAATCAGTTCTTGTTTAATTGAAATGAAGAGAAGTTATTTCTTTGATCTGCACAGATGTAGCAGGATCGCCTGCATCTGAGGTTGTTCAGTATTGACTTCTGAACAATTCAGACCAACAAGTTACTTCAGAAATGTTTTTTAGTGATAGTTGTTCATAAGTCCCTTGTTTGTCCTGAACAGTTAAACTGCCCACTTTTCTTCAAAAGAAAAATCTTCCAGGTCCCACTGATTCTTTGGTTTTTCAACATTTTTGTGTATTTAAACCCTTTCCAACAATGACTGTATGATTTTGAGGTCCACCTTTTCACAATGAGAACAACTGAGGGACTCATATACAACTATTACAGAAGGTTCAAACCCTCACTGTTGCTTCAGAAGGGAAAGCGATACATCAAGAGGACGTGTACATTTTTCTTATTTTGATTATATAATATTTTTTCCCCTTTAGTGCTGCCATTCAGATGCTACAGAAGATACTTACCTGTTTCCCAGATGACAAAATAAGTTAAATTTACCCTGATCATCAAATTTCAAAAGTTTTCACCCCCCAGCTCTTAATACATTGTTTTTCGTTTTTCCTTCTGAAGCATCAGTGAGTGTTTGAACCTTCTGTAATAGTTGCATATGAGTCCCTCGGTGTGAAAAGATGGAACTCAAAATGAAACAGTCATTATTAAAAAGGGTTCAAATACACAAAAATGCTAAAAACAAACAAAAAAACTTCTGGGACCTGAAGGGTTTTTCTGAAGAACAGCAGGCAGCTTAACTGTTCAAGACAAACAAGGAACTCATGAACAACTATCACAAAAAACAAACAAAACAACAACAACGCTGCGGATCATTCAGGTAACAACACAGTATAAGAAATCAAGTGTATGTAAACTTTAGAACAGGGTCATTTTTATAAATTCAACTATTATTTACTCTTGTGGACTAAATGTAAACATTTTTATGTGAAATATCTCATTCAGGTCAGTACATTTATAATAAAGACAACAATAACCAATAGTAATTCACCTGTTTCTCTGTCCTCTCCTCTATAGCCGGTACAGTAATGTGTTTTTTGTGTTTATTCACTGCACACAAGTAACAAATATATTGCTGGTCAGTCCGGCAATAGATTTCCAGTTGTTTTTGATGTTGAGGACAAATCATCTGCTGTAGTCGTCCAGTGGCATTAAACACTTTGTGTGATTTACTTGAGCGGATTTCTTCATGACGGTCAAAATGAGTCTGAGAGGAGGCACCAGCAGGAACAGCAGTTTGTAGTTTAGTCTTCTTCAGGTTCTCCACTATTTGAGCAAACACCACATTCTTACATAAGGTAGGTCTTGGACTGAAGGTCTTTCTGCACTGAGGACAGCTGTAAACTCCCTTCTGATCATCCTGATTCCAGCAGCGGGTGATGCAGCTCATACAGTAACTGTGTCCACAGGGAATGGTCACTGGATTCTTCAGTAGATCCAGACACACTGAACAGGTGAACTGGTCCTGTTCCACTGAAATACTGGCTGCTGCCATTTCACTGCATATGAACACAGATCAAACAACTCAGAACAACAGCTCAACAACAACTAACGCTGCAGGTTCTTTCAGCTGAATACTTGAAATAATTTCCTTGTTCTATAGCCTACTGTTTACTGTTCAAAAAAAAAAAAAAACTGGTTTGAAGGGAAAGGAACTGGTTTCAGGGAATTGGAAATGTTTTTGTATGACAAGTGAAACAGAGACTGTAGAGCAAGGGTCACCAAACTTGATCCTGGAGGGCCGGTGTCCTGTAGAGTTTAGCTCCAACTTGCCTCAACACAGCTGCCTGGAAGTTTCAAGTATACCTATTAAGACCTTGATTAGCTGGTTCAGGTGTGTTTGATTAGGGTTGGAGCTAAACTCTGTAGGGACACCGGCCCTCCAGGACCGAGTGTGGTGACCCCTGCTGTAGAGTTACCACTTAGCGTGAAGGTGTGAATTAGCAGAAGGCTAATTGTTCTACTACTGCGATTCACCTTGCTTTTCCATTGCGCTAATTGTGAAACAGCCTTTAGATGCAATCTGCAAATGTTTTTCAAACCATAATGACTTTACATCTGCAAAAGCTGGCCAGTGAATTTTGGAAGTTATTTAAGTTAGTTATGCTTTTGTAATTTAACATGTCATTGTGAGAAATATTTACAAGACATTTTGTAGATGCATTTTTATAGCCAGTAGCTTATTAATGTGGAAGCTAAATGTCTTACATATTGTAGTGTCTTATATATTGAAGTTATTTCACTACAGACTTTCAAGGTCATAGTTTTGCTGGTTAGTTTCAGAAAGATATCTTAGTTATCTTGCTGGTAGATGCTTTAACCAGAGCCCCAGCTATGTACTGATTTTACAGATAAATCCTTGCCTGACAATATCAAAAATTGTTCTAAGTTTCATCAAATGTGAATCTATATTTTGATTAGAATCAGAACCATGAAGACTTATTCAAATAAATCAGTTTGTTTTTTAAGGGAATCCTGGGTATTAAAGGACTATTGCCAAAATGCAACCTGGGCTGTTTTTTTTTTTTTTTTTTACTGTAAACGAGACAAACTTATATCTAAAAGCATAATTACGACAAACGAGCCATTTTTGAGATTGACCGTGATTTCGTTTTGGTGTCAATGGCCGGTGAATGGGAGTACTAAGGGCATAAATTTGAGCGCATCAAAATCTATATTTTTACGACACTAAGAAGGCTCGACACACCATGAAACTTTGCTCGAAGTATCGCCTGGGTCTCTACACATGAACTCGAGCATTGAGAACATTGTTTGTGCACACAGAGTTTACTAAAAAAAAAGAGTTTTGAACAACTCACTTTCACTGTTTGAGTTTCCGCTCGCGGCCGTCTTGCCAGTCAAGAGGTGTTGATCTCCGAATACGAATGAATGGACTCCATAGGATGAAATATTAGGCTTATATGAGGCTCTTTTTACAACTAGAAGGTTAATATTGTTTTTCACTTGTGACAAAACAACGAATTAGCCATGCATTTATATGGAAATATGCTTTAGGAGCTATCCATCCTCGCACTCGGAGATCAACACCTCTTGACTGGCAAGACGGCTGCGAGCGGAAACTCAAACAGTGAAAGTGAGTTGTTAAAAAACGTTCTTTTTAGTAAACTCTGTGTACACAAACAATGTTCTCAATGCTCGAGTTCATGTGTAGAGACCCAGGCGATACTTCGAGCAAAGTTTCATGGTGTGTCGAGCCTTGTCGTAAAAATATCGATTTTGATGCGCTCAAATTTATGCCCTTAGTACTCTCATTCACCGGCCATTGACCGCAAAACGAAATCACGGTCAATCTCAAAAACGGCTCGTTTGTCGTAATTATGCTTTTAGATATAAGTTTGTCTCGTTTACAGTAAAAAAAAACAGCCCAGGTTGCATTTTTGCAATAGTTATCCTTTAAGACTTTTTTTGGCTTAATATATCAAATTATGTTATTTAAAAAAATCCACATCGTTTTATACATATTTTGGACTATTATTGGCCATTATTTTTGGCCATTATTTTGTTGATGTCAAATAGTTGCACTTGGTGAGTTACTGGCTACCTACCTGTTGCTATTTTTACCACAACATAACCTTGGAATAAGAAACTTGGAAAAAAAATACTGAGACAATGCCACATTGTTCAACATTTGGTTGTAATTTTCAGTCGAAGAACAACAACTTAACGATGTAAGTCTGCTTTTCTAGCCATAAGAATGGGAAGATTCCTGTGGACCCACGTCTTTGTTCTCTCCACTTTAGCCCTGATGCCTTTGAGGCTTTTAGTAGACATAGTAAACATGCCGATGCTTGTCATGACGCCACACATGCAACCAGTTCCCCCTAGTCCAAAATATGCATAAAACAATGTGGATTTTTAAAATAGCATAAATCTTTCATGGTTTTCCCACTACATATTTCAGTAAGAAACATCATTTATGTTATATGAAGCCATACAAGTCAGGCATCCCTGTCAGTTTCTTTTTAATGTGCAAATTCTTCTTGGATGATTCAGAAAATAAGTCTTAATTTCTAGTAAATTCAGTATTTTTTTTTTTTTTCAAATCCAAAGGCCACAAAAATGTAGGAATGAATGTAGTGAGAACAGGTCCAACTGCAAAGTGCTGTGAAAGAGCATAATTCCTTTCGCTTGTGTTTATTATAATGTTTCCATAAAATGGCAAAAAGTTTAGTAAAATATGTCTAAAGAGTGATCTCTGTTGGCAAACCTGTGACATGGCACTTGAATACGTAGCCTATCATTATACACTGCACATGATTGCTGCTTTTTTTCAGAGCTCGTTTTTCAGTGTGAATGTTATTATTTACCCATGGAATCACAGTTATCAGACTATAATGACTTTATTGTGTGCTGTGGCCTATTATATTAAGTTATGTTATTTGAAATTCAAATCAGGCTGTGGACAAACAGCCTCATTTTATTTTTTGTAAGTTAGACCATTTTGTCTGTGCACATTCAAAAGACTATGGAAAGCTGGTCTTACAGGAAGCATATATCAAAAGATAACATTGACAATCAATATTGGTTATTATTTGTGTCAATATTGAATTAGATTTTAGAGATTTGCTAGTAAGATGTATTTGTCTATATGTTTACTTACTTTATTCCTGTGAGAATTATAAAGGAATTATAAAGCATTGGTTATTTGATTAAAGTTGTGACTGCACAGCAGAAGCCGATGTCCTGCAGAGGTATACAGCATAAGTGTGCAGTGTCTCCATCTAAAGGTAGGAATTAGGCATTAAAGTGTTCAGCTCACCAAATGCAACTAAATTTCCTACAGATTTTTTTTTGCAAACAAAAGGACATTTAGCTTATTACATTGACTTTTCATAAAAAATATTGTGCACTGTGCTTTTAGAGATCAATCACTTGTCAAACTTTGTTTAAAAGAATGATA